>NW_020884927.1:636178-656038 GCF_003945725.1 Corapipo altera
CATCCTCTCCTCCCAGCCCTGCTCATCCTCTCCTCCCAGCCCTGCTCGTGCTGCTGGCGGGCATTTTCCGAGGTGTCCATGCGGGAATGTTGGGTGTGAGTCCCGCCTGCCCCTCCGGGCTCCCCCCGAGCCCGTGGAGGTCCCACCAGGTGGCGGCATCTCCATTGCGGTGGTGCCGGACCTGCCCCAGGATGCCCGAAACGCGCTGGGATATCGCCTCCTCTCTGCTCCCAAACCTTGTGGCTCACCCCCGCCAGCTCCGTTACAAGCAGCTGTGTGACAAGGGGGAGGTGGGAACAGCGTCTTTAATGTAAAACTCCCCAAAAGACTCGTTTACTGATGGGCGAGGTGGCTGTTACAGAGGGTTTTCCCCTCCTTGAGGTGCGTGGGCTGGGTTTTGTCTGCTGCTGCTGCATTTCTGACTGCGTGGAGCTGCAATTCCTTGCAGGAGAACATTTGCTATTAGGCAAGATTTAGCTGCACCTGCACCTTAAATCCTGTCGAGACCCTTGGAAGGCTGGCAGGGAGCTGGAGAGCTGCAGGGGGAGTGCAGCCAGTCTCGTGTTGGAAAGTGGAGAAGGTCAGTGTTCACCAGCGTTTCTTTCCCTTCAGATCAATGGGATTATTTTTAACTCGCCCAGAAAGTTGGTGCAAAAGCAGGCTTGGGAGATAAACCTCTTTGGGCCGGGAAATGTCATTTCCTGTGTGTTTGGACAATGCCTGCTGTGGTGATATCTGACCTTATCGCGGCCTTCAGGTACCTCGTTAAGGACAAACACTAAATACCAAAGGCATAAAGCCTTTGTTCGTTTTGTTGAGATGATAAGTGACAGTGATTTCTTGTTGGAGCCCCTTTGTAAAAGGCAGAGTTTAATAAAAAACAAGGTTTTAAGTGACTGCATTTGCTACAGATGAAAAACAGTCCAGTGTTGCTGTGGGCAGAGATGCTGCTTTCCCTCGCCAGCCAGCAGCAGGGAGTATCAAAAGATGTGAGTGAAGTGCTCTTACAGGTGATCTGCTCGTGCCTGCTCTGAGGCAGCTCCTCTGATAGCCCTTTCTGACTCCAGGGAATTTTTACAAGCATGCAGGGGGTGAATTATGGGGCCCCCTGTGCCAGAGCAGATATTGAATCTCTGCTCATTTTCTTGTGCATTGGCAGTGGTGATTTGGAGGGCAGCTGAGGGCTGGATACAGCCTGTTTTCTTTTTGGTTGCTTTACTCCCAAACTTTATTGCAAAATTAGCCCTTTGACGTTAAAACTGCTAGCCCTTCCTCTTTATAAGGAACATTTGTGTTAATTTATGCACAAATGGATTTAAAAAAAAATTTTTTTAAGGAGTTTTTAGCTGGACTCTTTCAGCTGGCTGTGTTGTGGCAAATGTTGCCTAGGTTACTAATTTATTAAGTCACTTAAATATTTGGAGGCATCAACAATAGTAGAGTGTGCTGGGGAAAATGAGGATGACATTATTTTAAAACACCAGTTTCCTGACTCCTGTATTTCAGTCACAGGATTTATCTCTGGCTGAACATTTTCATGTGATGCTGTTTCCTATTTTTAAACAATAGGGGAAAAAAAGGGAAGATAAGAAGAGCGTAACTGTGACCCATTGACTTATTATGAGATCATGGATTCCTTTTAACTGATATTTATAGATTTTTATAAAAAAAATAGCTGAAATTGCAACGTTTTCTGGCATATATGCCTCTTTAGCCCCAGGGTCAGAAGTTAGGCTCTCATCTGAATTCTTTCGAAATCCTTTGTGAACACATAGTAATCATGGAAATACAAATTGTATCTGCAAGGAAAGTAACCAAGTGAAAGGAAAAATTACTGCATTTTGGTTTGTAAACTTCTCACAAAGTCCTTTGAGTGCTTTGACACCCCCCTGTCTCAGAAAGCCTTTATAAAAGTGATCAGGAGGGAATAGCGTTTGTTAATTCTCTTTAATGGGGTTTGAAAAGGTCAGAAAACGTAGAAAGGCTCTTCTCCAAGAACTGGGATTATTTTTAATTATAAAGCAAGTTGGAGCAGTGCGAGTAATGAGCTCTTGGAGGTGAAGGGGGTCTTTGCATTAAGTAAATGTAAAACCAAGTCCTGGATTTAGATCCTTTATTATCTAAAGGGATTTTTGCTATTTTTTTTTTTCTTTTACAACTGGGGATACCCCATTAGAAATTAGCTCTTACACTGCAAGCACTGGCAGGCACTTAGTTAAACACATTAATTCTGCGAACTGTGGGAAAACGACACCCATTTCAGCAGATGTGCCGTGCGTCTGGTGCAGATTTGCATAAGAATGCACATGCTTCTCTGTGAGTTTCTGGCTTGATTAAAACTTGCAGGCACCTTTTCTCTTCCCCTGGTGCCGCGTCTGCATTCTTGGATATTAATGGTTTAATTGAAAATACCCCGGTTTTCTCCTGCGTTGAGATAATTCGTTCTATATTTACGAGGTGCTGCGCTGTAGATGCGCTTGGTGTTGTACAGGCAGAGGCTGCTTTGCTTGTCTTTTGGAATTTGTAGCCTGGACCGGAGAAGAAAGGATATAGAAAACATAAAAAAATGGCAAGTGTGTTTGGAAGTGGATGGAGGATTACACGGTGGAGTATCAGGAGCTGGGAGGGGATTGTGTGTATTCAGTCCTGGCTTCCAAGGAGGTGTGGGAATGGAAACCGGTACAGTGGGGAAGAGGAAGAGAAGTGTTGAGGAATCTGTGACTAACAATGATCTCAGACTTAATCCCTCCCAACGTTAGGCTTTCATGTGACAGTCCAAAAGATTCAGCAGGAGCTCTTCACCTCGGTCCTGTTCCCAGTCTGGATGGCATGAAAAAAGCATGGAAAATTCTCTTTTAGATACTGTAGCATTAATTGTGAGAGAGCTTTCCATACTCTGATAACAGGGAATTGAAGCAAGGTACTGGGAGACAGGAGATTGGAAGAGAGGATGAGAACTTGTGTTTTGATGTGAAGTTTACTACAAGGAGAGGGGAACTTGACATAAAATTTCCTATGTGGAGTGAGAAACTTCCGAGGAATTGACAGTTTGCGTCCATGGTATCCACATGTAAACAAACACTGGATGCCCACCACCACCTGCTGGGGCCTCAGGAGGTGTTTTGTGTCAGTACTGCTTTTAGGGCTTTTTTTTGGCATGAAAGAACCAAAGGCAATTTAGCAGTGTTCCAGACAAAGCTCAGTGCTCGAGGAATGCAGGTCTGGAGCTGCGGTGCCCCCGTTGTCTCCTGCTGGCCATGGCTTTGTGGAGGCCTGGGAGCCAGCAGAGCACTTCTGGGTTGGCCAGCACCCGAGGGAGCAGCACACCCTGCCAGATGAGTTAGCACTGCCTGCATGCAGCACCTCAGCTGGAAGGTATTCCATGGTGTGGAAGTGAGAAGGAAAGGGGGGAAACACTCTTAAGGCAGCCGGGGCTGCAGGGCTGTTGTGGGATGGCAGTGACCCAGCTTGCACCAACAACAGCTTCGAGCTCTCCTGCGAGAGCACTGATGTTCCCCAGCTGTGGAATAGCAGCGTTTGTGTTTATCTGAATAAGCTGGAAAGCCTGGACACTCATGACATATCCATTTTTTGGGATATCCTTCACAGGAGAACTTAGAGTGGCCACATGGAATATAACAGCGTTTACTAATATAACTGCGTTTTTCCTCTTGGGAAGCACATCCTCCTTTGCCTAGTGAGGGTTTGGAGGAAACACAGATGGGTTTGGTACTTCTGAAGGGGTTTGTATTCAATCTTTGGTCCTTGAATTGCAGATAGAGTTTAAAAACCTGCCTGCTTTCTTCAGCTTCTCATTGCTTGAGTCAGTGGATTGGCTTGAGATAAGCGGCGGTAATTCACACCCTCATTTAGCTGACTCTTTAGTGCACTGATACCCGCCTCGACAAGATAGGGTACAAATGCCGCACCAGTCAGCACCCTGCGTGCTACCAGGCTTCCAGGGAAATGTGTGGAGAGCAGCAGTAGCTGAATCCAGGCCTTGAATCTCATTAAGAAATTAAATGATCGCTTTGCTTCAGTTCTCTGTTCCATTTTGTCCTGGCGAACGGTGGCTGCTTTGTTAATAATTCCAGGCTCAAAGGAGGAAGGAGCAGCTTCACTCACTCACACCATTCATTGCCTTGTTGTGTGAGTGCATCCAGGGCATTAATGGTTTTATGGGAGAGGGCTGCTCTGAGCTGGGAAGGTGAGGGAACGAGGCACAAGTAGGTCAGATAACTTGTCCAAGGACACACAAGAAACTTGGCAAGAGAAGCCAGATCTCCTGAGACACCTACAGTGCTTTGCCTGCGTGCTTTTGGTTGCACTGCTTTGTGTTTGGGGTACCTTTAAACCTACTGCTGTACTTGGATCCTCTGTGACTATTAATAATCCTCTCAAATACCCTATTAGCTGTCAGATCTGTAGGTCAGCGGGGCAAGATGCTCTCAGAGGGGAGACTTTCATTCAGGTGATTACATCTTACTCCTTTTTTTTTCTTTTTTTTCTTTTTTTTTCTTTTCCCCAAAAAAGCCAAAGGTAGAGTTTTATTGACCTTCAAAATGTAATAAATTCGTCTCACTACAGTGTGATAGCAGGCTGGACTGCTGGTACGAAGGAATTTGGATAGCCAGCACTGATTAGCTGCTCTTAATTTGTGAGCAGGGTCAGGTGTTTGCCTAAATCATTATTTTCAAGTAGGTAACTCTTCAGTGTAGACTGGGGGAAGGAAATATATCACAGATTGAGACTGGAAAACCACAAAGCAATGATTAAACCACCTCAAGCTCCAACATCCTTCCCATGGCATTTGAGACCCAGTGCCACTGAGAAACACAGGTTTTGTTGGATTTGCCAACATTTCACTGATCCACGGTAGTTTTTCTATCTTAGGGATTTTCTCTTAAGAGTACAGTGCAGTGCAGGCACTAGGAAAGAAGTGGAGACAAAAAGCTTCCTGAGAAGATGTTTATTTACATTATGAGGTTATATTTCAGGCTGTACAGACAAGCTGCTGCCTTCCCTGGGTTTCCTACTCTCTTGAATATACTGGAACACGTACACCACGCACCAAAAACACAATGTGCTCACACTTGCTAGGAAATCATTAGACTTCCTCATCAAATAATACTAAGTATTTCCTATTTTGAGGTATGTTTCTGTAATTATTTTCCATCTTTTTTTTTTTTTTTTGTTCAGGGTGGTTGGGTGGTTGATAGGTATCTTGGAAAATAAGACATCAGGAAAGTAATCAACATCTTTCTAAACCAGGTTTAGGAAGATTTATCTTCTAGATGGCATAGGCTTATGGGGTCTCTTTGTCTCTGACAGCACTTGCTTAGGATGCCAGTGAGGTGTGGGGTGATGGATTACCCTGCTGAATGGATTTCATGGGGTCCTTCCCTGAATCCTTCCATTAGCTAAGGGAGGCCTTGCTCACTGAAGTTTTCAAACAGCCTCAACTGCTTGGAGATAACGAGTTTTATATCCCATATAGCGAGGTAGCAAAAAAAGTTTTATGGTCTTGCCATAAATATTTATGTCAGTTTTCTTTCCCATACCCTTGGCTGGCCACTCCTCTGCTGGAAGAAGCTCCTCTGGTTCTTCCAAGTCAAGTTCTGTCAGCAGCAGCACAGCAGTATGAACAGAGGCCATTTCTAACTCAGCTATCCTCATTTTGATTCTAGTGGTTGCTCATTTCTCAATTTATAACCATTAAATCATTATAACCATTAAATCAAATTGAAGAAGAAAGCCCCTTCTTTTTTTTTTTGTCAGCCCAGACAGGCTTTGCAGACGGAAGTTCAGCATTTTCCGCTCTAATTTCTTTTTTTTTTTTGGACTTACTAATAGGGAAGTCAGGAATGTGAAGTAAACAGCCTCTCTTCGCAGAAATGATGAATGTGCAGGAGAAGGGAAGGATGATAAGAAGGAAACAAATGTTTTTTTAATTCCAGACCAGTGCTGGAAATGGGGAATTTTCATGTTGTAAAAGTCTGAAACTTTGCTGGAAAAGAATTGGAGAGGAATGCAGTAGTAACAGTTTAAACCTAAGTCGTATGAAAAGGCATTAATCTTCCCAATTCTGGCACAACTTGTTTTGCCTTTTTTTTTTTTTTGTCAGAACACATTGGCTTTTTTTGTGTTAAAAACCAGAAAAGGGTGAAAATACAAAAACTGTCTGAAAGTGCAGCGTGGCTGTTGATGATAAATGTGTGTTTGGTGTAAGAGCAGCACTCACCTGAATCACTGTTCTCAAAGTTCTCTGGCTCCTGATTTCATCGGGGTGTTTGGCCGGTTATCTCGAAATGTGCATTTTATTAATTTGGGTTTAATGGCTCTCTTGGCACCTTTAACCTGATCTTATATATAATGGTGATATAATGATACATTGTCAGTTATGCCTAATTATTACATGCCCTAGCCAGTGAGCAGCTGTGAATTATCCATAACTAAAAGGTGGTTATCTCCATAGTCCTATGTTTTGACTTATATTTAAAAAAATAAGTTTAAGCCCTGTCAGTATGAAGAATTTGAAGTGCAATAGCTACTGTTATCCAAAGACCATAAGTGTTTTCCTTGCATCCAAACCCCTTCTTGGGATGGGTTGGAAACCAGACAGCCTGGGGCACAGCAAGAGCTCTGATGGGAGTGAAGGTAGTTTCCCATATGAGCAGGTTCCTATAAACAGGTGCCAAGAACTAAATTGACCTGCTTCTTCCTTGCTGAGAAACTGCTTGCTGTGATTGCAGGTTACATTAGCTTTGATGTTTCATTAACATTTTGGGGGAAAAAGAAAAGGTGAGAGTGGACTGCTGGGCCCTAGTTCTCCCTGCATTCAAGCTGATGAGGTTTTATAGCAGGCTCTGCAGGATTATCAGAGATATCTGCTGGCCAGGCCATGAGGTCTCCTGGCTGACATACCCAGCCAGTTGTAGAACATAACCAGCACATCTGTTTATAGATCATTCTGTACCTAGATGGCTCCAGGATAACTTGGGGGTGAATCTCAAGTTGAAACTGTGGTGACAGAGGGGTATTGGGGGGTTGATGCCCAGCAACATAAATCTTTGCTGTCAGGTCTGCTGTGGTTGTTGATGGAGTTCAGGAAGGTTATCACGAGTTCAGTCTAAAAAGCATGCAATTAAGTTTAAAACTTAGAGGAGCTTTGCAGACTTACCAAGGAAAAGCTGCAGTGTATCACTTACAGTGTGCTTAAATTTCATCCATTTCATCAGCTTACCAGTCGAAATGTACTTTTGATTTCCATTTATAATAACCACTCAATTCTGTAGCTGACACAGGATCCCTCCCTGTTTTGTTTCCAGACTTTATTGATGTGGCTTCTTGGTGACCTACTTGCACCGCTTTAAGGTTGCTTTTTTTTCATTCCTTTCCAAAAGGAAGTGCCTTCCATGAGAAATGTTGGAAGCTCACTAGGCAGCCTTTAATATTGGGAGATGAAAACCTGGACCAGGCTGAGTGGCCTTCTGCCTCCACCCAGGGTAGATGACACAACTGACTCTTTGGGGACTTTCCTTCCTAAGCTCTGTTGCTGACCATTCTGAGACCCTGGAGGTGGGTGTTTGGAGAATTAGGGAAGGAAATGCCTACATTTTCTTGGAGCTCTCATTACTCATGACTGGAATTGGTTAGCCCTGTGACTCTTGAGGGCACTGCGTTGGCCTCTTGCCCTTGCAGGGGCCAGCAGTGTGTCATGTGCTTGTTACTTAAGCACTTGCACAGCTGGAGGGAGGAACATCCCAGTTCTTACTCCTTTTACTAATTCTGGGTATTCTTCCTTTGCATTGCTCCCAGTGTTGGGGTTTTTTTCCTGTAGTTTCCATTGGTGGTGGTGATTCAGTTTGAGGCTTAGCTGTATCTCTCTTCAATTAGTGGTGCCTTTGCTTTTTATCTGGGGCAGGAGGTATGTGCTTACTTCTTTGTGGGCACACTTAAAAGCCAGTTACTGTGATGCAGATGGGCAGTTTTCAGCAGATACATAACATTAGCTAAGTCTTATGGAGGGCTTAATGCCTCACTGGAAAAAAATAATTCACTTGTGTCGTTTCACAAAGCGGATGTAGGATTTGTAATCATCATCTCGTAAAACTGGCTGCTTTTCCCCCTCCTGCTGCATTTCACTCGGGTGTCATGTTGGTATAAACACTAGTTACCCTAAAGAAAAATCCACCTCAGTCCTTTTTCTGGAACCTTGGTGGCTTTTTGGTTTCCAGCAAAGAGTAGCCAGTTTTTTGTTGGTTTTTTTTTTTTTGTGTGTGTGGGCCTCTGTTATAAAATGAGCATGCTATTAATTTTAGCTGTGCAGTTTTTGCTTGGAACAGCAAAGCAAACCATGAGGGAAATTGTTTTTGTGTGTGGAGGTGTCAAAGGAATTTCAACAAAGGTGACGTTCAGCAACCATTAAGGTCTGGAGATGAGCTTGTGTTCACTCCACTGATGTTGGGTGTGCGGTGCCCTTAACCCTCTTAGGAAAACCTTTACCAGGACGTGAATGGAGACCTTAAACTGCAAGAGATGTTCTCCGGTGCTGCAAGTAGCAAGGAATTGGAGGAGAAAGTTCTTGTAGCCCACTGGTGTAAGTCATAATCCTCACTGCCTTCCCTGTTGCCTTGTATCGTGTTTAACTGGACCTGGAAGTGGAGTTATGCTGGAAGAGGCTGAGGGGCTAAAAACACAGCTACAAGTAGCTGCACTGGAGTAATTCCCCTCAAAAGGCAACCTGGAGCATTGGGCTGAGCATGACCAGGGCTCTGAGGTTAAAGGAGCTGCGTGGGACTGGGGAGAAAATGTAGGATTCAGCAGCTGCTGGGGTGCCAGCCCCAGGACGGTGCCAAGCTGAGTTACCCAGCGGTTTGCTGGATACACCAGCTATTTCTCCACGTTTCTCACCAGCAGGATGCCGGGTGAAAGAGGAGTGGTGCTGTTTTTGTTGGAAGCAACCTCGGTACAAGAGGCCTTGCTGGTCCAGAGGCATGGCATGTGAAAGCTGTTAGTGGTTTGCAGTGTTTTTAGGATGTTCTTTTTCTCTGGTTGAAATATCCAGCGATGCAAGTGAAATATCGGCGCCCATGAGGGACAGTACTGAGTTTTAGACCCTTTTTTTTATTTTTTTCTAATCTTGCCCTTCATCTGCAGATAGGAAACAATGAATGCAAATCTATTCCCCGACACGTGCAAATGCATTTTGTTGCTTGGAAGCTGAGCAGGAGCTCTGATGAATTATCAGCATCTGATTCCAGAGCTTTGACAATCTGCAATCTCCTTAATATTCTGACAAGCCACCGTGGGTATTATTCCTCTGTGTTTTTTCCTCTTTTGTATTCTTGAAACCCATATTGCAATCTGAATACTGTTGGTTTAGGATTAAAAGAGATATTGGCTGGGTCTATGATTTGCTCAGTTTTCCTCTGACAGCAGAAAGGGGGAGAGTGGATAGAATGATTCTCCTCCCCCCCACAGCAGAACTGAAGCCTGAATTAGAAGCAACTTTGAAAATTGAAGAGATATCTGCTGTTCTGTTCATAATTGTGTCTAATATTGTGAGTAGCAAGGCACATAAATTATTCATGCGAGGAAGAAATCCTCAATACATTTTTCTTGAGGAACCACAGCACTCCCAGGGAAAAAAAACTTTTTTGCCTCTAAAGATTTTAAACAACTCTACTCTGGATTCTCTGACCAGGACTATTATTCCAGTGGCAGCCTATCTTTAGAAATAACTGCGGATTAATTTACGTGTGTTTTAAAATGTAGCTTTCTTACCCAGATGGCAATTAGATTCAAGTTCATGGTAATGTGGGATCTAGAGTAGCTCTCCAGCCTAAGGGCTGGCCATTTTTGCCATCCAGCTGTTTTCCAAATGATTTATTTCATTTTCCCTCTTGGGTTCTTTGCCTCATCCCTCAGCTTCACTCTTGCTGCTCTCAGTGCAGTGTGGGAAGAACAGCTGCATTAAGCAGCTCCAATAAATGACTTTATTAGAATTAGAGCTGTGTCTGCGTTACGCTGATGCCAAAGGTCTTAGTTCATCTTGTAGCCTCTAAAACGAGTTGTCATCGTTTCCACGCTGCCTGCACACGGTAGGGAAAGACAGCTCTGACTCAGCCCCTGGATAAATGGGGATACAGGGAACCGAGAGCCGCTGCCAGGAGATTTGTTCAGGCTTTGTCAGCGGCCAGAAATGTCTCTTTCCCCACTTATTGCACACTGAGTGTAACATGCAGGAGAGAGACCTGCTTTAAACAGCTCAGGAATTAAGGATGAGCTACCTTTCTGTCCAAATGATATAAAAACACCCTTAAGCTTGGGGATTTCATGTGAAAATTCGGAGGAACAGTACAAATGTTATCCTGGGACACAGCAAAACCAGTGCACCATCTCAAAGCTGCAAGCTCTGCAGCATTCCTCTCTGAGAGAGAGAAAATGAAATGAAAAATCTTACTCTTTTCAGGTGTTCCAGTGAATAACAGGCTCATGAGTAGGGAGTTGCCTTTTGTTAGCTGTGGAGTAGCTCACATTTTGTATGGCAAGATGGACATTCCTTGCTGCTTTTCCTGGTTCTTTGAACTTTATAGCGTTGGAGGTACCTGCTGAAGGCAGTGGTGGTGTGTGCAATCCCAGGGAAGCCGTACCTGCAGTGTCCTGGAGGTGGAGCACAGCAAGTCTTGGAGGTCAAACTCAACTCCAGGATCCACCTTGTTATGAAAAGTCTGGAGGAGGAGGTGCTTTATGGCACCTGGAGAGGCCTCACCAACAGGCTCCCTTGCCTGGGAGGAGGGTTCAGTTGGAAATGCTGCCTCTGGGCTTCACTTTGAGGCTTCCCATCCTTTCATATTTGCTGGATCAGTGTCAGCTGCTGCTTGTATTTATCTGGCCTTTGGATCAAGAATGTTGTGGAAGCTCAGTGCAGAGGACCACCACTGGAGAAGCACAGTACCCAAGTGGTGTGACTTCTGAGGGTAGCAGGAAAAAACATTTCCTCTTCTGCATTTTCTCATTTCTTCTATTTTATCTGTAGCTTGTTATTTTTCCAAATTAGTCTCTGTCTGTTCTACACCCACCATGGCTCCTAAGCACAATTTTACCCCTTTTACAGTACAGCCCAAACAGCTTATTAACATCATTCTCACTTAATTTGTGAAGAAACGACTATAAAGAGTACACTTTGTGTTAGTTGTCTTGTCAGCCCTATTTAACATCAGTACTTTAAGTATTTCACTGGAACATCTCCACCTCTATTGTTAAGGAGTGGATGTTTTTGTGGCTGGTAGGTACAAGGTATGAGCTTCCCTTCACACATCTCTGCCTTTGCTTTTTTGCTCTCATTCAAATACCAGTTGTTTCTTTTGAGTAACTTGCATAGTGGCAGAGTGGGTAGAAAAAAATGGGGTTTGATTTTTGTCCCTCCTAAGATGTACCTTTGTCTTGAAGAAAAGAGAAATTGGTATTTTTAAGCCAAATAATGTATTTTCAAATACAGTGTATTTGGTTTTAGGGTTTGGGGTTTTTTTTAGCTGTTCTACTTTTAACTGGAATTCTGTGGGTGAAGTGCTAGAATAAAACCCAGCAGCAGCTTGATGCTGTTCACCCACTCTGATGGTAAAGCAGAAGGAAAAATACCAAGGAAGCTGGGGAAATGGGCAGCAGCCCTGAAAATCCAAACTCTTCCTAATCCCTCCCTTATTCCATCGAGTTACTGCACTCTTAGGAGTTCACAGGCAGCCTGAAAGCAGAGGCCGAAATTCTTCAAGGGAGATTTGACAAATCCACCTGTCAGTGTCACCAGACAACTGATTTATCATCCCTGACAAGTAGAAAATTGCTTTGACTTGTCTGCAGGACAAGTAAAATTTAGTAACAGTGATGGGTTATTTTAGAAATTGTCACGACCATGTAAATCCTGTTATCTCTGTAACCCAACACTAGCAAGTTCTGATCTGTAAAATGACATTAACTTGCTTGGAAAAAAATTTTAAAAAAGGTCTCATATTAACAGATAACTGGACATTTTCCCCCTTCAGTTCATTTTAAATCCTGTTGCCTTTCAAAGGCTGACACTTGTGTCTCTCAGCCCTGTTCCTCTGGTAATAGAATATTGAAGGAGATGTCTTTTAAAGAAAAAAAAAACCAGCATGTAGCTACATCACATCATAAAACACAAAGGAAGAAAGTCTGCTTAATCTGACAAAGCATCAGTGTTTAGGCTATAAGCTCATTATGAGGCTTGTGTAGTGGGAGCTGATTTTTTCAAATTAATTTCTATGATTACCATAATAAACATTTTAATAATATCCTTCCCTCATATCCTCAGCAGCTGAATATTTCAGCAGGTTATCTGGTCTTTCACAGCAGCCTTTATCCCCATCAGCTGTGCATGATCTGTTTACAAGAATGCTTATAGGTATTTCCAGTTTAATTTCATGTTCCAGGTTGTGCTGCTTCAGCAGTTTCTCTCAGTGCATTTGAGATGTTCCCAGAGAACACTTGGGGGATATTGAGATCTTTGAATTTCTAATTTTATTTGGTAGTCAATGCAAAGGAGTTGCATCTTATTGTATTTAAATCTTTCAAGTGTCTGCAGAACGATTTGCTGTAGCAAATACCCAACACCCCAGGCTGGTGCTGCAGCGTTTTGTTTGGTATGTGTGTTATTTGCTGACAATAATAAGTGAAGCTTTCTGTTGTGCTGATGCTGGTGACTGAGAGGTTGGGGGAATCTGGAAAGTAGGAGTGGGGCACTGTTAAACTGCTGAGATTTGTTGGGATTAGGGATCTGTGCAGTGCTGCCTCCAGCTCTGGGGTCCCCAGCACAGGAAGGACATGGAGCTGTTGGAGCAAGTCCAGAGGAGGCACCAAGATGATCAGAGGGCTGGGGCAGCTCTGCTGTGAGGAAAGGCTGGGAGAGTTGGGATTGCACAGCCTGGAGAAGAGGAGGCTCCTGAGTGGCCTAATTGTGGCCTTCCAGTGCCTGAAGGGAACTTACAGGAAAGATGGAGAGGGACTATTTCTAAGGGCCTGGGATGACAGGGCAAGGGGGAATGGGCTCAAATTGAAAGAGTATGTTTAGATTGGATATTGGGAAGAAATTGTTCCCTGTGAGGGTGGGGAGACCCTGGCACAGGTTGCCCAGAGAAGCTGTGGCTGCCCCTGGATCCCTGGAAGTGTCCAAGGCCAGGTTGGACAGGGCTTGGAGCAACCTGGGCTAGTGGAAGGTGTCCCTGCCCATGGCAGGGGGGTTGGAATGAGATGAAGTTTAAGATCCCTTCCAACCCAAACCATTCTGTGATTCCAAACCCAAAACTACTGCCAGCTTCTTCAAGCCTGGTGAGCTTTCAGGCTGTCGCACCACATAGGTTTAGTCTTGCAGCTCAGCATTCTGCTCCTGCTTTTCTTCACTCACAGCAACACTGGAAATGTCAAAAAATATCATACTGATCTAAGCATGGTCATAACATACTTCTACTGGGATCCTTTGCTTGCATCCAGAACCTTTCTTCGTTACTGGCTCAGTTTTCTGTAACAACCTCATGTACAGTGTGTTGTCCATGATTACTCCAACACTCCTGCTTCCTGAGTCCCTTTCCCATCAGTAGCTTTGAATATTTCTCCTCTTGCTCAAGTGTCACTTTGTCTCACACTCCACCAAGCTGGTTGTCAGTGAGCAGAGGAGCTGCAGCACGTTGGTTGAGGGATCTGAAAGCTGTGTATGGGAAGCCTAGATGAGCATCTGAAATCAGAGTAAAATCTCCCAGCAAAATATTGTCTTCATCATCAGCGCTAGCACGTAAAACTGATTTTTCTCACCTGTCTCTTTTCCACCCACGGTTCCCCCTCAACTCCTGTCCTCTGCTTGGCCCTGCTTTTTGGGCTTTGGGGGTGGGACACCTATTTTCAGAGGAGGATGGAGTAAGTGCAGTAGCTACATTTGCTGACCTTAAGAAAACCACGGAAGAATAATTTAATAGTTGTCAAAACCTCCTATCAAAACCTATGTAGCAGAAATAAAGTAAGGATAAAATGTGTGACATTTTTGCAGTGATTACATCCGTTAGTACTGAGGAGAGACAGCAAAGCCTAGATAAGCTTTGATTTTGGTGTTTTTTTCCCTTTTTTTGAAGCTACCTGGCTGCTGGTAAGTGACAGTAATATTGCTATTGTGAGGCTTTTTCAGTGACAGCTTGTCAAGAAATTATATACTCCCAGAACTGCACTATTTTAAAAATAGGGAGGGGGTGGAGGATTGTGTGCAAATGAGGAAGTAAACAAAGGCTTTGGAATTTCAGCCTGATGAAGAGGAACGTGTTCACCCCTGCAGGAAGAAATTGTTTCTAAGAAACTTTTGAAATAATGTAGGAAGAAAACAACAGTGCTTAAACCCGTGACCTGCTGCACACTTTGAAAGTGTTTCAACATCTACGTGGATACAAGTAGTAAAGATGGGAGATAGGAGCTAAAAGCACTTCTAATGAAAAAACCGATAAGACCAGAAGAAACAGGTTTTGCTGTAAAGATGAAATGCTTCTTGCACTTGCATTTTAAGCAACGTTTTGCTTTTTAAAAAGCGTTTGAGGAAGGCAGAGGTAAAGCAGGAGACGTGATAATTACACGAAGAAGCTCGTTCCCTTCTGACATGTCACACCAACCATTAAGTCAGGAGATGTGACGAAGCAAGTTTAGGAGGTTGTTTTGCTGAGCATGAGCTGTTCATTGGTTTTCCATTTTATTTCAGTTGTCATTTCATCTTGTAAAATCAGGGAAGGCATAAATACATACAAATATTATGGCCTTTTAAACTTGCCCTGTTTGTAACAAGTGGTGTAGGAAGCTGCCGCTGCCTATTGACCCTGTCCCTCGCAACATCAATAATAATGTGTTTATTTTTCCCCATCTCAAATGTTAAGTTGTTGATTTCAGTGGTTTTGACCTTCGTTTCCTGTTGGAATGAGACATCTATTTTTTTTTTCTTTCTTCTGCTGCTTGGATTTGGAGATCGACCATCAGGAAGCAAAATTTTTTGCTTATTTTAAGCTATGCAGTGCATATTCATTCCATTCTGTCCTCTGTTTCAACTTGTAATATCTCAGCTTCCTCCTCATTTACTTCAAATACATCCAAAAAAAAAAGGGTTGTCTTTCCTCTCGCAGGCTCTAAGCTTTTAGTAACGCTGTTGCTATTATTATCAGGAGGCTGAAGTTCACAGGGTGATGATACTTAAGTGAGAAATAGGCAGAGTGTCAAGGAATTACTTTGTTATTGTGCTCAAAGATCTTTCTCGAGGGGAAAAGTTAGAAGTTCAGCAGGATCCAGTCACTGATGTCAGGTTTTGAGGATAGACAGAAAGCAGACTGACAGTGGGATAGAAGGAAGATGCACAGCATCTGCTATGCCTGAAACTGTACAGACTCTGTTCAGTAAACCTGGCTACTTAGGCTAAATTTTACCATGGTTTTGATTGTTCAGTTAAACATTTGAAATAAATTTTGGCAGTTGCCTTAGTTCATATACATGTGATTGATTCCTTCATGTCTTCGTTTTTGCTCTGCAACCTTGTTAAGCTGATCCTTCTTTCAGATAGCATCATTAAAATATACAGGCTCATTAGAAAAATACCAGGTTTCTAATATCTTCTTCACATAACCCATGTGCATCTACTTTTTGTGGCAATAGTTGTATCCAAGCTTATCTTTTTGTCTTTTATTTTCTGATATTTTTTTTTTTCTTTCCCCCCAGTGTGTTATCAGCTGTGGGAAGTGAACCAAGAGAGGGACCCCTGCGTTATGTCAGGGCTTAGGACTTCAGGGGTGACTTATCTGAAGCCTTGCCTGAGTAATGGCTCTGTCAACATTTGCTGAAGGGGATAAATTTTGCTTCCTTGGTCACAGAGTACCAGGTCCACTTTTCAGTCAGCACCTTTGACTCTTTCTTTGCTGGCTCAAAAAAAAAAAAAAAAGACAAACAACTTGAGTAGCCTGTAGCCAAGTTGGAGGTGGAGGTACAGCACATTTGAATCCTGTCTTCATTTCAGCAGTGTTTTGGTTATATGAGATGGAAAAGTTTTAGTTGCTCTGTGTTTGATTGGTATCAGTGGATCACAGACACTCTGCATCACTGTTAATATACTGAAGAATAATGTTCTTCAAATTAAACTTTGAATACGTTTTCCCTCTATTTCTTATGCTTGTGATCTGAGAGAGTGTAGTATTTCTTCCTCTCCTGCTTTCCTCCTTCTCCCAGGCTCTCACTGTTCCTAGACACTGAGAGATAAACAGGATCCATCAAAGACTTTTATCAGGTTTGCATGCAGTGACCTGCCAGACTCCGGGGATGGGGCTCTGGAGGACAATTACCCGGAAATTTGGATGCCCCCTTTTAGGATTGACCCACTACCTCCAAACTGTTCTGGCTCACTGACCTTGAACAGTGTATTTGTAGAACATTTGCCTTTATGAAGCAAATCTAGCAGATCCCCCATTCCCCAGCAAGAGGCTTTCTGTCACTCTTAATTCCCTTATCATAAACACAGCAACTTCAGTGGCCCCCGAATCCTGGCCCATCTGTCTCGGATTTACTAGAATGGTATCATGGTTTAAATAACGTTCCCTCCATTTGTGGAAGCAAACAGTTATTGTTTTATCTGCAGGGAGAATTGATGAATATTAGTATCTGCAGGGATAAATGTCATTTTATCATGGGCTCATAGCAATAGCCCTTCTGGCTGCACCTGCTGTTTGAGACAAAGTGCAGGGAAAAGTGACTTCCAGGTTGACTTCCAGTCCCAGAGGAAAGCCAGCACTGCTCTATCTCTAAAAATGACAGGTTTATAAATGATTTTTTTTCTTAGTTTCAGCTGTTTGTTTGAAGTTTTGAGTTTTGTTTTTGTGATCAAGTGCCTATCCCAACTCCTTTTCCTGACTTGTCTCCCGGATTGGTTTTCCCCTGTGGGGAATAAGGAACAATAACATGCTGCAGCTCGGGGACATGGATTGTTTGAGTGCTGTACCATGTGAATAGGCATCCTCAGTGATCCAAACCCTCTGCTTTTCTAATCTGCCTAGCACAGAGCTGAACTTGGAGTCCCTGGTATTTGTGCTGATTTCACAGGTAGTGAAACTTTTATTTTCCAGTTTGACAAGCTGATTTTACAAATATTGGGGGAAATCGTCCTTAAAACCTTTTCTGTAACTTTCCAACATCTTTTCTGCTGACATTTTTCTCTTGTTACAGTGCTTTTTGCAATATTTTTATATCTACTTTATTCCTGGCTTGTAGCAACTGCGAGGAATCTTTTAAATAAGGACAGTTGTTAGTGTGTGTGGGTTTGAGAAGTTAGGAATTCACAGCCACTTGTATGTGCAGGAAAAAATAGCACTTTTTTTCCAGCCTTAACGATTCCATGATTTTTGGGGGAGGGCAGGGAGGCATCAGGCACTTCCATGGTCATTTCATGCTGCTGGATCCCTCTGCACCCTCCATCCTGTGTTGGATCCTCTGCCTGGTTTAAGGCTGTAGGTCAGCATTGTGAGTCAGTTTGTGCACATGCTCTGCTTCATTAGAAAGCTTCATTAATTAGAGGCTTGCCATATTTTTCTCTTGATAATTTACTGCTCTCACACTCGTTGATCCCAGGAGGAGGTGGTTCACCAAAGATACAGCCAGTCCTGCTGGAAGGAAAGGTACTAACCTGGTTTAGTGCCGGGCAAAGGCTGCTGTGAATTTGACTCCATTCATTGATTTGCCACTCCCAAACAAATGAGTAGTCTGTCCTTTGTTGGATCACCTGTTTACTAGCCAAAGTTTAGGAATAGAAGGGAAAAAGTAGTGTGTGTGCTGTCGAAGCAGCTTCTAAACGTGTGATTATAGGGTTAGAAAGAAAATCACACAGCAAGAAAATGCCAAGTGCAGATTAAACATGAAAATGAGATTCTTCCTGAGCTGCTCTGGGAGCCCAGCAAGCACGTTCTGCTGCTCCTTATGGGGTTTGCTGGCTTTGGGATTTCTTCAGGTTTACAATTCTCTTGCTAAAATTGCTCCTGAGTGCAACCTTCTCCTTTAGCCTAAAATGAAATGGCCCCAATACCTGTGCTCTGTCCAGGTTGGGCTTTGAGAGCTGGGTTTGAGTGTGGGAGCAGGGTAGTTGTCCCCTTGCACTCTCAGCTGGGATGAAAACCAGGGCGAGAATCTTTTCCCGATTTTTCCTCTTAATTTGCACATTACTCACGCATCTGTAGGTTTCTTGCACTGTCTGTGGGCCCTCAGTCTGTCTCTGTTTCTCAGGGTTTGGGACATTGGTTGTCCCCAGATCTCATTTGCTTCCTACCTGCCCCTCTCCCTGTGAGCATTGCACGAAGGCCAAGTGTGACAGACAAATGACAGCTTTGCCATTCCCTGTTGGGTCTTTTTTTCCTTTTAAACTACCTTCCTTCCTTTCCCACCACTTCTTTTTAGCATTTTTAGCCACTGTAAGGTTCCTGCTATAATTAGATCTGAGCATGACTGTTGTTATCTTTACAGGGTTTAATTTTTAAAGGATGGTCTGGAGGAAGTAATGCTCGTTTGGCTGAAATCCTTTTATTGTTCTGGCTGAGTGGCCAGCTCGGTGATCACAACACAACAGACTTGTAAAAACTTATCTGCTTGTCCTCTTCAGGTCCTCAGCCTCGGTTAAGGGTTGTGATGCACCATGTGATGTACAACTTAAATATTATACACACACCCTGCATGCGCAGGTTTATTTTCATTTAGTCTGGATTTGTATAACTTATCTAGGTCATCAGTGAAAATAAGCTCAGGGTATTACAAGCAAAGCAAATCTGATTTTTGACTTGTTCCCTCCTGAAGAAGAGTTGTGTGTCTGCTGTTGATTTTTTTGCAAAGGTTGAGGCTCGAGTGTACGGAGGGGGAGGATTTTCCCTCTCTTTGAAGCTCGTGCCAATTAAGGCTGAGCTGGTGAGGGGCCGTGGTGGGAGCTGTGCTGCGGTGCTTCCCTGGGCTGCCCCAGCCTGTGCCCTGTTAACTCAGAGAGCACAGGGATCCCAGGGGACTCTGCTCTGTCTCCTTTGCCTGCAGCTGCCCGTGGCTATTCCAGAGCTCTGCCGCGCTCCTTTGCAGCGTCGCTTTGGGTTTTCATCCACGGCTCCTACAGGATAACTCTTTACCCCATTGTCCACCCTTTTCCTTGTAGCGTATGAGTGAATTTTTTCTCCATATCTCCTAGTGTGAAATTAAAAAAAATAATAAATTAAACAAGATACAGTAACTTTGACTTCACCTTGCACCATCTTGCAAACAAATCAGCGGCTATCGCCGTGCCCTTCCCAGAACTGGGTGTGGTGGCTGAAATAAAACATCTCTGGAGTACAAAGAGAACACAGCCCTATTGTTTCAGGGCAGGCAGAAAGATGACTTCTGAAGGCTAAAGTGTGGGGTTTGGTAGTTTATTTTTTTTTTGTGGGTGTCTTTTTTTTGTGTGCCTTTTTTTTTTTTTAAAGTAGGGTTTTTGTGCTGCTCTTGCCACTTTTTCTCCAGCCTTTATTATGTTATTGATTATCTAAATAAAGTAATTTTACAAGGAGCCTTCAGGGCCCATCTCTATAATTTGAAGCTCTTTTCGAAGTATCTGCTCCAATTTAATTGAAGAATTTCAGCAAGTGGTAGCTTGGCTTTGAAGTGTTCCTCTGCACTGAGGAGAGACTGCTCCAAAGGAGAACCTCCCTGGACAGTTGCCTCAATATTTAGCCTCAGAGAAATGTTCAATATCCCTTTCTCTCCCTCCTCCTCATTGTTTTACACTCATGCTTGCAGCTATCTTGAATTTCATTTTTAATTTTCAAGCCGAGA
>NW_020884927.1:656048-828789 GCF_003945725.1 Corapipo altera
GATCCTTCAGTCTTGTTTGGAAATATAAAACTAGAAATTTTAAAAGCTTCCTCTCCGTTTCAGACTGAAAGCTCAGGCTGCATAAAATCCATGTACGGTAGAGCAACATGTGCTGGTCAAATGAGAGAAATATTTGACGTCCCTCAGCTCTGGTAACAAAAGGACCATAGTGTGTGGAATCCCTGATGCCAGCTGTGTTGAAAGTTGCTGACTTGGCCTGTGGCTGTTCCCTGCTCATACAGAATTACACTTTCATAGGCACAGTCCAAGCTGTGTGCAGTTTTCTATTTTTTTTTTTTGCAGAGAGAAACCAAACATATGCACAAATATAAGCAGAGAAGTATGTCAAAGTTGCAAAAATAAAAAGCAGGCAACAAAGCATGTTTGTATATGAGAATGTCTTTGTGAGTAATTTTGGTTTTGACTATGGTCTGCCACACCTTCATTTCTTGATCCCTTTTTCCTTTTGTTCATCTTCTCAAGTACTGCAGCTTTGTCTAATTCCTTGAAGGGGAATGTAATAAAATGATAGTATTTCTAAGGAATGTAGCATCACATCTCTGACTGTACAGCCTTGCTCATGTTTGCTCTCTGACTTCTTGGGCTCTGCTACATGCTAATAATCCTCCTCTTCCAAGGGCTTTTCCTGTGTGTTGAGTTGCCTGGAATATAGAGCAGCTCCTGCTAGGGTGCTTTTTTTCTTTCTCCCTGTTGTAATGAGGAGAGGTGAGTAATGGAGAAGCATTTCCTCTTTTTCTAACCACTGTTAAAACCCCAGAACAATCCACATGTCCAGAGTGCAAGTAGGGCTGTTATTTGTGAAGATCAGTGTGTTGTGCCACAGAGTGTTGAAACAAGGATGAGAGCCATGCATGGATTTCATTGTATCCATAGTGGCTACTTGCAGAAAGAAGAGATTGTGATGTTCTTCAGCAAAATTAAGTATTTCCCCAAACATTTTCTTTTCTCCAGAATCACGGTCTTTAACTGTGGGACTCTGATAAAGTGAAATTCATCTGAAGTTGTAGAAAACATGCACATATTTTATGTGATTAAGTTAGCTTGACCTGAGAAAGTAAATATCTGGTTTACAGTGTTGTTTACACAAGAAAACAGTGAGGAGCACATGTTTCTTTGAAAGATGACTCTTCAGGCTACAACAGAATTTTATTAGGGGGCTCTTGGGATCGGTTTGCTCTACAAAATGCTTTGTGCTGCAGTAGTGATTCTCCCCGTGCGGAGGAGGATGGCTGGTGGGGTTAACTGTCAAAGGGCTGTTGGGCTGAGTAATTCCCTGACACATCTTCCTTACTGCAGGAGAAGCTGCCTTCTGAAGTCAGAATCATTTTCACAATAAGAAAACTGTTAGGAAGTTGCAGGGCCGAGATTGTTTGCTCTGCTGATGCAGTTGGGAAACCCTTCGATTTAAAGGCAAGCTGAGAATTTCTATTGCTAATCTGCTATATAAAGGCAAATTAGAGTTAACTGATGTACTTCTAAATGTGGCCTGTGTGAAATGAAGTTCCTTGTAGTGTAATGTGTTGGGTTATTTTTAATAGCATGATTTATTACTCCGTAAGTAGGTAATTCCTCGCTGCCGATAACCACACGGCTGCTCTTCCTTCTGCCGTCGCCGCTCCCTCGCAGCACTAAAGTGCCTTTCAAAATGCCATTGATTGAGTTGTAGCCCCTTGGGGGGCTGTATTTAGACTCTCTGTTAATAGATCAGCTCGTTCATGTAATTACCGAGCTCTGACAGAGCAGCTTCTGGAGCTCAGTGCACGTTATCCCTTTCCATTTGCATCCCTGGGAATCGCAGGACAGCCCTTCACGCTCGGCGAAGAGTTTACGCCCTTAGAAAATGGAGGAATCGTTTTGTAGCTCCCAACAGACCTTTCAATGAATGTCAGCAAGTTCCGTTTGTCCATGAGATAGACAGGAAAATATTTTTCTACTGATTTTTGTTGTCATGACTTCATTGGCTTGAAATGACACCTTCTGGAAGTGCCTCTCCTGCTGGGATGCATTGGAGTGACAACTCCAGTCTGCATCGGGAATGGACTTCACCAAACATCCTGGCTGAAGGATGCCATGGGAAGCCATACCTGGCTTTGCAGCTGCTCCATTCACTTGACTGTGGGGAATACTGGATGGTGCTAGAGACAGGATTTATTTCCTGAGGCACTCTCTGTGATTTTAGTTGTGTTTCAGCGTTATGGAGCGGGATGAATGAGGCAGTGCAGGGACAGAGAGAGAGAGAGAGGCTTTGTGGTTTTTATTAGCAACAACTGTGCAAGCAAACTTAATTTGGCATTCTGAGCCCGCTGGTGGTGTTCCAACTTTACCCCTCAGCTGTTGCTCCCTGCATTGCAGAGGACTCTGTAATCCAGCAATTCCTCATTGTCTCCAGCCCCTGCCGTTTATAAGTGGGACTCAGGTTGCAGAGCAGATTAACTGAGCATTCCCTTTTATTTTTAATTCCAATATGAGCATTTCCTCAAGTCTTTGGAAAAATACACCTGGCACTTACTAGCCTGGAGATATGTGCTTATTAACTGAGGTGGAAAATACCTGTATGATCTTGTCCCCTATGGTTTCATAGGAAAGAAACAGAAGTATGCACTTGGCTTGTGACACTTCCTATATTTCATCTATTCTCCCACTCCCAGAACAACCAGTCTGGCTGTATTCTTCCTTGTCTTCCTCCTCTCTTGTTTCCTTCTTCTGTAGTTTATGGTATTTCTCATCCTGTCTCTTTTGTCTGTGTGCTTCCCTTCCTTATTGCTGTCCCAGGTGCAGCAGTGGTGCCATCTTGCTGATTTTCCTATCCTTTTGATAGTGATGTTCTTTAGGATATTTTTTACCTGCACTCTTTTTCAGTCTGTGGGAGAATTAAAAAGGTTTGCAGCAGCTGCCACTGAGGCCAAACCTTCTCCCTTCTCTTCTCTCTGTGCCAAAGGCACAATCTCTACTGTCCCCCCACTCAACTTCCAAGTTTGTGCTTTATTTGGGACAGTAGAAGTGTGAGTAAAAACAGCGTTTGTGGGTATCCCTCACCTTTCCCCTGCTCCCTTCAAACAGTCATTTTACAGAAAACCATTTTGCACAGATGATTCTAGCTGGTCATTGACATGCCAGTGGTGAATTAGCTTTTGAAACCACTTTGCTTTGGGGGCCCGGGGTGCCTTTTGCCTTGCACGGAAATGGTATCCCAGAGCTATTTTACGCCAGTGGGGAAGGCTTGTCTCTTGGGAACTAAACTTTTGGCTGCCTATTGCTTCCCCTGGTTGCAGTCCAAAAGAGCCTGTCAAATGCCTGACTTACCCCCCTCCTAGAAAAACTTGAGCATCTTTGGCATAACATCAGCTGCACCCTGACGTTTTTCAGCTGACTGTTGACTCGGTTACACTCGCAAGAAAGCAACAAGTGGTTGGGTCAACTCTGCTTCAATAAAGGCAACTGTTGCTCTTAAAGATATTCCCAATTTCTGCAGTAAAATTAGCACCCTGCTTTGTGCTTTTTCACCCTTTCCAGACAAACATTTTAAGACGAGGAAAAAGAGGAAGGTAGGTGGTTTTTCTTCTTGCTTCGTAGCCTCTAATTGTAGTTCAAGCAAAAGCTCAGGACTACAGGCATAAGGGAAATTCCCACATTTTCATCCAGTAGCATGGCTGGAATCGAGTGTGAAGATATGATTTGCTTTTTTGGGGCTACTGTACCTTGTAGCTTTTTTTTTCCTCTCACCTACTCTAACATACAAGTGCCTGCCCCGTGGCAGAGGTGTTTGTGTGTGCTCATGTAAAGATCTCCCTGGGAAAACTGATGAAGAAGAGTTGTGTGAAACAATTGACAAAAACTGCCTTTCTCTTCTGCTAAAGGAAAAACAATTGCTCCATTAAACTGCACAGTCAGGCTTTCACACAGCCAATGTGTAAATCCATGAGTTTTCAAAAAGGGTAGTTTTAATTCCCGGATCGAAATGCTCATTTGAGGGAAAACAGCATTCCTTTGCCCCGTGGATTGCCATGGGCTTTTAGGGTTATTTTGGAGAGCAAATGACAAGATTCTCGTGCAGTTCTAAACTCTGTTTTCCTTACAGATGTGCTCAAGTTTAGGGATTGAGAGTGGGTTTCTGGCAGCTGTCTGCCAACAGCAAAGGTCCGATCTCTTACGCGCTCACAGCCATTAAACGTGTCTGGTCTGCGATGGGGGGGGGAGGGGGAGATCCTGGGAAAGAAAGGCAGAGACCAGCAAGTTCCTGTTGCTGTTCTCCAGGAGGACCTAAGCAGTCTGGCCTCCCACACTGTAAATTCCTACTGGCAGGACCACTCCAGGTGAAGGGTGGCTCCACACTGTCCTCTCCCGCGAGTCCACGGTGCCTTTTGGCATTGGTTCTGTTTATTGAGTACCAGAGCAGTCTCATAATACACCTAAACAGTATCACAGCCTGCTGCCACCAGGATTTGTACTCCTCTTATGCTGGCTCTGGAGCTCAGTAGTCCCTGTTACTGAGGGATGGGAGGTAGAGGAATGCTCCAGTACTGAGGAGTGACTGGGGTCAGCTGCACAGAGCATAGGACCCCTTCCTTTAGGGGGGGGGACAAACTGTCTGGTGGCCTCGAGCTGTCTCAAGGGTGCAGTTCCCTGGAAAGGTGACAAGCTGGGGAGGCAAAAGGGCTCATACCTCTTGCAATTTTAGTACTTAGGCTTAAGACTTAGGGCGGTATTTTAATATTTTAAGAACCGTTTCCAACAGGTGAGAGGAAGAAAAATTGTCCTGGGTTAAAGAAAGTTGGGTTTTTTTTTTTTTTTTAAAGGGTTGTTTTAGTTGGCTGACCTTCTTGGTAAAGAAAACCCTTATGTTAAAGATTAATATCTGCATCCTCCTCTTATCGAATTGGCACCTGCAATAAACCTATTCCAGACCTCAAGAATTACCAATAGAGCTGCATTGAGTAAATTTGATATCACCAGGGGGTGACTGAGAGAGAGGGAAATGGATACCTTTGAGTCTCTTCTACCTTGCAGAGCAGCTAAAGCTGCAATTACTGTCAGTTAACTGCATGTTTGGTTATTTATAAAGATAAGGTAGCTCACTAACAGAGTAACAGCAGTTTTTCTATTTTACCTTGGCAGTATCCTACAATAAAATAGGAAATTTATTAGCATACTAATGAATTATGTACTCTTTCTGTGGCACACCAGCAAGTAAACTGGGTGAGGAAACACTTGCTCTTTTGTCCTTTTAGCATCCTTTGGCTGGAAATCCTCCTCTAAAACAAGAGGTGCAGGGGAGGCTGAGCTCTGATGTATTTTTCTTTGCACTGGTGCTGGCAACAAAATCATTAATCTCACCT
This sequence comes from Corapipo altera, assembly GCF_003945725.1. Taxonomy (NCBI): domain Eukaryota; kingdom Metazoa; phylum Chordata; class Aves; order Passeriformes; family Pipridae; genus Corapipo; species Corapipo altera. The sequence goes on from NW_020884927.1 coordinate 661,406, forward strand.
CCCTGCAGAGCCAGTGGCAAGAACTGGGAACAGTCCTGTGGTAACAGGGATCAGAAGTGAGATGGATGTTGTGCAGGTGCAACAGCATTTCCTCCCTGTGCTGAACACAGGGTTATAGAAATCCACTCCTGTCTCTTACACACATCCCAGAATTATTTTTCTAGAGAGATGCCATGTCCATTTCCAGCTGATGTGCATCTGTTTGTATTGGGCCAGGGACTGCAGAGTCCTGTGTAAGGACCATTCTAGTATGTAAAGACTAACCCAAGCGCACATTTCTTCTGTTTTCACCCCATTTAATCCACTGTAGATACCTCATCTTATTTTAGCTTCCCATCCTCGATCTCCCTGACCTCCCTCTTCTTCCCTCCCTTCATCTTTCAAACACGTGGTTTGATTAGGAAGCTGTGATCTCTTAATAGTTCATTTCATTTAAAAGCACCTTAACCTGCAGAATGAGCCACTGGCTGTTTGTTGTTCCCTTCCCAACGATTTCCTGTTTGTCCGGGTGCTGGGTTATTCACTCAGCAGTTAAGGGAGGCAATTAGGCCGCTGAAAGCTCCTCGTGGCCGAGATGTGCCAGGCTGGCACAGGGGCTCTGTGTCAGCCACAAAGCCTTTCCCCCTTCACTGGCAGTTTGCACAGTTCTTTTTCATCTTTTGGTTCAGATTTCCCATTTTCTGAATTTAGCTTCTTGTTTTTTCTTTTTCCTTTTTTTTTTTCCTTTTTTTTTTTTGGTCTGGCTCAAATTGCAGCTCAAAAGCAACCCTTAATATGTCTTTCCTTGCACATTTATGCAGAAAATTGTCAGTCTCCCAAGGGAGGGAGGGCAGTGGGAGAGGAGAGAACAATCTGCAAATTCTTCCTTATCAAAACCTTTGGTCAACAGAAATTAAAACCTCACCCTATTTTCTCTTTTTTTTTTTGAGTGCACCTTAAAATACTGGATGAACTTCAGCAAAGTTAATTTGCTCATAGAGAATGTTGTGTCAGAGGTGAGAAACACTTGTCACCATGTGGACTGTATTTTGGGGGGATTTTTTTGCCTCATCCTTGCAGGTGTTGTGTGGAGATAGACAATTGCAGGCACTAGCACTCTGCCTGTTTGTTTTGCCACCACCTGTAGCTGCTTATAGGACAAGGGGGGATGGCTTTAGGCTGAAGGAGAGTTTTTTTAGATTGGATATTAGGAAGAAATTCTTCCCTATGAGGGAGGGTGGTGAGGCCCTGGCACAGGTTGCCCAGAGGAGCTGTGGCTGCCCCATCCCTGGAAGTGTCCAAGGCCAGGTTGGAGAGGTCTTGGAAACACTTGGTCTAGTGGAAAATCTCCTGGCAAGGGAGCTGGAATAAGATGAGCTTTAAGGTCCCTTCCAACCTAACCTTTTCTAGGATTCTGTGTTACTCTGCTGACTCCCACAACTGCTTCTCTGAGGACAGACATGAAATCCCCTCTGCTGACTCTCTCTGAGTGAAAGGACCTGACCTTGTCTTCCTGTCCTCTTCTTTTCTCCTTCTCTTCTTTCCCACTGTGAAATGTGCAGACATGGGTAAGAGAAGCTGCAGGGAGAAGGGGACTTCTTCCAGAGGATGCAGGTTGCTGGGGAAGAAAGGGAGACCGGATTTGGGGAAGGAGCCTGAGGTTTGAAAGAGCTGAGATAAAACAGCTCTTGGAAACCTCAGTGAGGACTGTGCCACGTGTGTTCAGAGCCCACAGCCATGGGGAACTTGGTTGTTCGGGGAAGGAGGAGCCTGAGCTCTGTACTGAGAACTTGAAGAGCTGCTGCTGTTAAGTTCAATTTTGCAGGCAGTAGAAATCCAGATAAAGTATTGAGCTGTATTTTAGAGAATTCATCCTGCAGGAAAGGGGACTCCATGTTTGTGACTTCTTTGCAGTGGTTTGTTGGTTTTTTTTTTGTCCTATCAAGAGTTATTAGAGACATTTGGTTTTGATATCTTAGTTTCAAGGAGACAATCTGTCATTTCATCAGCACATTTCTGGAAATGTATGTGGTTCTCCCCCCTCCCCCCCTCCTCCCCCCTTGCTATAGATGTCCGGTATCAGTCACAGCAGCATTATTGCTGCCTGCAGTTAATGATAATTTCCCTGTGTTTTAAATTTTGCTAAAGCAAACCAGAGACATGGAACTGCTATCGGCATTTAAACATAGAAAATAAATATACTTCTGCTCCCAAATGAAGACTATCTCTGGAGACAAATTTATAGCAATCTCCCATGTAGTCTCAGTGTTCTTTTCCTTGTCTATCTTAATTCCTAGTTTATGTGCATACAGACATGGCACTGAAAAGGCTTAAAAAGTTGAATTTTTCAGTCAAATGATTTTTTTCCAGATGGGACACCCTTTGCTGGGGTGGGAGGTCAGGAATTGGTGATTATCTGAAGAGGTAAACTTTAAATATACAACTTCCTATTTTTTTGAATAATAAGGGTCTTTGATCTGTAGTGTGTTTGGGGGTTTTTGATGGTTTGTTTTTTGGTTGTTTTTTTTCCCCAAAGAGAGTGTTTGAATGCAGACTGTGCAAATACTTTGATCGAAGCTATTAATGCACCATTGATTTCCTCCATTGACTTGTCCATTAGATATTTAATCTCTTCCTTTTGACAAGTGTGTATTTCTCTGTTTCAAAAGCAGTCTCCCACTGTCCTTTGCACGGTGGGAAGCATCTCCTGCTGGCTTTGTCACTTTGCCAGCCTGGAGACTTGGCTTCCAAGGGCAGTTGAACACTTGGACTCTTCTTGTCCTTCTGCTGGAGTTGGAGGAGTTGGGGAGCAGATTCCCCATTGCATGGCCATCCAGCCAGGTTAATCTGTCCTGCCTGAACAGGGCATGCTGTGATTCCATGATTTTGTTCCCAAACCCGTGGCAGGAGCGATCTGAAAGGAATCCCAGTGGTGTCCTGGACACTCCCTGCCCTGTGTGCTTTCTTCTGCCCCTCCTTTCTCTTTACTTAGGCCAATTGTAATAATGTTTTGTTAGGTGGTCACCGGTGAGTTTTTTTAACAGCAACTGCTGAACTGCATCTGTTTCTCAGAGTTCTGTTAAACTCTATTTCGAAGAATACATTTCGCTTAACCCCCCAAAAAACCCCATACGAATGAGGAATGATCAGCTGTCCTGGGGTCTGCGCAGGCAGGGACTGTGTTTTTGAACTTCTGAAACATCTCGTTAAGCTGAGTGCCCGAGAAACAAAGTGATCTGATTCACTGCTTATATTTAGTATCATTACCTACTGCATTAGGTTCTGTTCTCTTCCAAGCATTAATGGTTTTGCTCAGGAAGGTTAACAGGGAAAACGCCCAGCAGAAGGCATTTTTGTGCTTATCAGAGGGCAAAAGTGTGGAAAACATCAGGTCACTGTGCTGGGTGTCAACTTGTTTCTTTTTTTTTCTTCTTTATTTTTTTTTTTTTTAAGAGTCTGCAGAAGCAGCTTTATTTAAGGGTGGGGAGAGGATGTCCTTCCTTTTTGGTAAAGCCTGTAAAATCAGAGGTGCTGGTGGATCCTTAGAACAAATGTGACCTGAAATCACAACACCCTCTATGTGTCTTGGTCCAGAATCGTGTATCATAAATATGTGGATCCCAAGCTTAAAATGTATCCTGGGATCCTAAATACCCGAGGTGATAATCTCTCTGGGTTTGAGTATATTTGTAATTGAAACAAAAATTCTAATTACTAGGTTTATACGTAACATTAAAAGTATGATTGACCTTGTATTTATTCCTTGTTAGGAACCAGTTTTTACTGTGACTGTCCATAATCACATGGCAGGCTAGGAGGACGGTGCCCAGATTGAAGGTGCTGCTGGTGAAACTTCAGTTTAAAGCATTAAACCTTTGAAGATTGTTTGCAAGTCTTGGCTGCCAAGAGAGCCAAAATCCTAGGCTCACCTCAGGGAATTGCATGATTCCTTGTGTTTCTGGGGCCAGCTGAGGAGCTGTAATCAGCTTTCACCACAGAAATGTAAAACATACTGTTCAATTTGATGTGTAAAACATACTGTTCAATTTGATGTGTAAGAGGTGAAAGCCCCAGCTGTTGGGGAAGTGGGGTTGATAGTGGAAGCCAGTGGAAGAGTTTGAGCACAGCTTTGCTGGTCTGAAGCCTGTGTGCTGCTCTCCATTCTCCTCAGTCCCATCCCTGTATGTCACGGTGTTGGTTTATCCCAGAAAACCCCTTCGAGGGGTCAACTGACTGGACTCTTCTTTTGACCTGACCTTAAATAGATCCCACATTCAAGCCCATTTTTCTCCCCCTTATGGGGTGTGGGAAGCAGCAGAGCTGCTCCTGCACTTTTCCCTTTCTGAAGCACAAGAGGCTGTGATTCCTCAGAGCGCTGCTGGTGGAAGCAGCCACATTTTCTTTTCCTTGCTCCCGAGGAGTCTCATCCTGGGGCTTGTTATTTTTACTATGTGGAACCCCCTCATAGCCAGGCCGAGGAGCCTCTGCTGCCCGAAGGAATCGCTCTGTTCACTGATACAAATTTGAGGCGCCTCCTGAGATTCCCCATGACAATCCCATCATCCTGCCAAGGAACCCCCGTTAATATTCATGTGGTAATTGTTTCAGTACTTGGCAGAGTCGAGGGTGTTAATGTGAAGCCTTCTTTTGGCTGACGGGTATTAAAGAAGTGATTTATGTTTTGTACTGCGGCAGTGATTTCATTACACTTGAATTAAATTCTGAGCGTCTTTCAGTGGATGTGTGCATAACATGGACACTTGTATTGAGGCAGTTGGCTGCTCTATTGGGCTACACAAAACTCTCCCCTGTAAGAAGGGTGTGGACCTGCTGGTGCAAGTCCAGAGAAGGACCATGAAGATGATCTGGAGAAGAGGCTGGGGCACCTCTCTTGTGAAGAAAGGTTGACAGAGTTGGAGTTGTTCGGCCTGGAGCAGAGAAGGCTCCAGGGAGAACACTGAGCCCTTTCCAGTACCTGAAAGGTCTACAAGAGAGCTGGGAAGGGAATTTTTACAAGGACCTGGAATGACAGGACAAGGGGGAATGGCTTCCAACTGAGAGAGGGCAGGGTTAGATGGGATGTTGGGAAGGAATTCTTCCCTGTGAGGGTGGTGAGGCCCTGGCACAGGTTACCCAGAGAGGCTGTGGCTCCTCCATCCCTGCAAGTGTCCAGGGTTGGGCAGGGCTTGGAGCAACCTGGGCTAGTGGAAGGTGTCCCTGCCCAGGACGGGAGGTTGGAAGGAGATGATCTTTTAGGTCCCTTTCAACCCAAACCCAGTCAAGTGAAGGGGAGCAAAGACAGAGGGATGATTTTTCAGTCAAACTCCTATGTGCTGGCAGCTTGTTCCTGGTTAATGGCAATGAAGGTTTGAACTGTGTGCAGCTCTTCTGTAATGAAGTGTTACTGCTCCAGCTTGGACAGTGGAACAAGGAGAAGGAGCCCTTTGGCAGAAGGCTGCTGAGCTTGCACACTGCTTGTCCTGTGCTCCCCTGCCTCTCTGCAGTTGGACTTCTCTTATGGACAGGATTGTTGTGAACCTCGTGCAGCGCACCTGGAAAGGTTCCTGTGAACTTTCTGATTCTGAGAGCAGCACTGTTTCTTTTTTGAGCCCAGCCCCTTGATCTCACACTTACCTGAAGGGATTAGCAGCAGTTTGATCGTACTTTACTTTTGTAAGAATTGGGTTTCTTGAAAGACGAGGTGGAAAGAGGAGGGGAGGACAATGGAATCTGCTGTTGCCTTATTAAGAGAGTAAGAAAAAATGGAGAATCTTTTAGTACCCAGTTTGCAAGGTGGTAATACAAAGAATGTTTGAATAGTTGCAGCACTTTCTGTGCTTCAGTTTAGATGTAATAAAGGTCTTTTATGAGATAAGTGGTCTTTGATAGAAAGATAAATAAAAAACATGTCTGAAAAGGCATAGGATGGCAGCTGTTTCAGAGAGGCACTTGTTACTTACCGCCTTGGGGCTAAGGATTGCCCAGTTCTGGCTTTCTCCTCACTCAACCTTTACCACAGAGGTCAGGCAGTGCTTCGTTAGTGTATCCATAGAGGGACAGTCTCTGGCAAGAGAGCTTTTGTTGCCAGCAACGGGGTAAATGTTAGAGCCCTCTGGATCTGTGCAGAAGGGTTTGGTGGTGTGTCTGGTGCGTGCTGCTGGTGTGTTCTGTGTGCTCAGAGGTGGAGCTGCCATGAGGTAAATGCCTCAGAATGGTGGGGAAAACCCCTTGGAGACTAAAGGAGCCTGAGGCCGTGTGTGGTGAGGTGGAGATCTCCCAGAATACAAGCAGGTTGTGCATGAAACACACCTGGGGAGGATGTGTTTGACCCCTGCACACAGACAGACACACACACACATTCCAGCCAGGCAAAGCTTGTTCCTGGAGAGTTGGGGGCTGGCTGACACGTGGGCTGACCCAGCCATCCCTTGCTTCCCATGGCTCCTACCATTACTCCCACAAGGTGCAGCAGTTGTGGCTGTTGGTGCCTCCTCTGGGGCTTGTTTCTGCATCTGTCTCTCCCTTCTTTGCCTTCCAGCCCTGGAGTGCCATGAACACTTCTCGAGTCCTTTGCCCAGACGCTTGGAATGCTTATGGGACACTTCGTCCTGGAAATCCAGAAGCCCTCTCCAGAGGAGGAAGCAGCGTCTCCTGTTTGTCTTGAGTTACCCTGTCCCAACAATGGCCTCAGAATTTGCCTAATTTAAAAGCCCAGTTTTAATCTGATGGGAAGATGTTTGTGTATTTAAAATAGTTATTCCTTGCCGGAGCCACTCCCTGCTTTTGTCCTTCACTGCTGGACTTTTCGGCTTGGCTTAGCTAACTGTGCAGGGCTTGTTTACAGCCGAGATACTGGAGCATGAAGAAGGAAGTCAGTCCCTTTAATCCTGATTCAGTTCCAAGCTTCCTGTGCGTGTGCATGCACGTGTGTGTGTGTGTGTGTGTGCTCAGCCTTGTTCCTTCAGATGCTGAGCAGCCTCAGTAGCAAAAGCCACGGGGCTGCTGGAGGAGCAGGGGCGAGATGCAGGCGTCCCTTTTTACCTCTTCCCCCTGGTTTGGCCCTGAGCAGGTTTAGACAACACGGGTAAAAATTCCAGTATGGCAAGCCTGGTGAGGAAGGTGCTGGTGCAGGCAAAGACGTGGAGCGGTGAGTACGAGAAGCATCTTGCCTGATGGGAAAGATAACTGCTCACAGGGTTGGTTTGGGTGCCTGGGAGGAGAAATGCGGGCAGAGAGGTGGTGGGTACTGCTGTTGTTTTCATCTTTGATCTCCAGTGTGAGATGGCAGCCTGGAAATGCTTTGTCTGTGGACAAGATGTTTATCCAGAGGAATGTGTGTTTAAAGTCTGTTCCTTAGCCTGCCCTGGGATTTCTGCTGTAGCCTGGCTCTGCAACAGCAGCAGTCTCTTTAAATAGGGTGGCTTTTGTTGTGGGAGGTTTTTGGGGGAGAGGGGAGCTTGCAGGAGACGGGCATCTCAGGAGCATTTAAACCATTGTGTGGGTTGCGACTCTACCTAAAGATGAGGTTGTGAAGAAAACGGTGCTAATGAGCTGTAGGAAAAACTATTTCATTGCTTTGTTCTTATTCTTTTGGTTTGGTGGCAAGTATCTAACTGGATTTCAGTAAGGTGCTCTCGTGTTGCATGGTTGCCGAAATTGTCATCAGCCGTGTTGGATATTTTGGATTTTAAAATATTCCAGTAGCAGCACCAGCCAGTGCCTGGGGTTTTTCATGTAAATTTATGGTGTTTATCCAGCTCTTAATTGTGCAAATTAGAATAATTATGGAGTGTGATTACATGCATACCCGGTGACTGGTTTTGGGAGGCTGTCTCAAATTTCAAGAACTGATTTTATTAGCCTTGTGTCTTGCTGGTGCAAGAGCCCTCCTTGGTGCTGCTCCTCTGCAGAGCAGACATCAGAGACTGCCTCAGCAGGAAACAATTTCTGCAGTGGCATATCCGAGGGAATGAATCTTTAATAGGGCAGAAGGCTCTTCAATGACTCGGGCTAATTAGGACTGATTAGGTGAGTTACTGGAGACTGAAACCACCCTCCCCAAGCAGGACAACTTTCGTGCTCCAGGCTGTGATAAGGGCTGGAGGGTACAACCTGAGCCACATGTGGTGAAGTTTGTGCAAGTGCCAGTCTTGTTCAATGTGTGGACTTTAATGAGTGGTTATTCTTGGAAATTAAGACTTCAGGGTGAATTACTGGCTTCTGCCTTTCTCTCCTGGGCCTGCAGCTCTGTGTTTGTGGAGGGGGCAGTTCAGGCACAAGCACATCTCTTGTGTAGAAGTCGTGGACTGGATGTGGCAAGTATTGCACTGTCCTTCTCTGGAAAGGTCTTGTTGTCCAATGTTATTCTGTTCTAGCCCAAACATACGGGTCCCTTTTCACTTACTCAAGGTTTCTCAGAAATTTCTGCCTCTAGGAAAAACGGAGCTATGACTTGAAACAGAGTATTCACCTTGGTTATGCTGTGACAGATGTGGTGTGACAAATACAGGAAACTGTAGAGATGTCCTTGATCTCTCTGTAAATAGCCTGGGACATCGGATAAATTAACCAGTCTTTACAGTAAGAAAGTGAGGGAAATTAAATGTCATGGAAGCCTGGAATGGTTTGGTTTGGAAGGGACCTAAAAGATCATCTCATTCCAACCCCCTACCATGGGCAGGGACAACTTCCACTGTCCCAGGTTGCTCCAAGCCCTGTCCAACCTGGCCTTGGACACTTGCAGGGATGGGGCAGCCACAGCTTCTCTGGGCAACCTGTGCCAGGACCTCCCCACCCTCACAGGGAAGAATTCCTTCCCAACATCCCATCTAACCCTGCCCCCTGTCAGTTTGAAGTCATTCCCCCTTGTCCTATCACTACATGCCCTTGTCAAAATTCCTTCTCCAACTGTCTTGTAGGCCCCTTTTACTTGCTTCAGAGATAAGGAGAAGGGAATTATTTCAGTTGAAATTTCAATTAAAAAAAAGGCAGTCTGAGAATTAACAGAGGGGGTTTTTTTATAGGCAAGTCTTGCAGTGACTAGAACATGCATTTACCTTGCTTAGATTTCTTCAGAGATGTTTTAGCCCATCAGTGTTTGAAAGCACAATTCTTTGTTGAGGGAAACATGGCCAGTAGGGTAACATGTAAAAAGTCTTGGCTTTATAATTTTCAGCATGATTTCAGGATCCCTGCAGAGTTGTGTTGTGTTGGTTTGGTTTTTTTTTTTTTACTTAAATCTTATTATTTATGCCGTGGAAAGGTGTGTTAAATGCATTTTTTTAAAATACCTGCAGGATGTTAGGAAGTCGAGGATGCTGGGAGAGTGAGATGAAACACAGCTGGTGGGAAGGTAGAACCTACTGGGAAAAGCACTTGGATAGGGTGTATAAATACAGGCACTCATTCTGTCCTGTGGAAAGCGTGGGCTTGAAGCCAGTTTGGTTTCTTCATTTGGGAAATTTTGGTGCTGGGTTCTGTAATCCCAGCCTGCTGCCCAGATCTTCATACTAGACCATGGATAGAATGAACACTGCAGTGAGTGGTCAGATGGAAAAAGAAATGGCACAGGAAGGAAATGTTAGAAAGAGGCATAGAAGATACTAACAGTATTTATTTTCCAGTGTTTATAGTAAGGGGAGCAGCGAGGATACAGTTCTACACCTTACTCTGTGTTCTCACTTTTTTTTGGCAGAAAAACTGCTGCAAAAGGGGCTGGATGAGCATTTTGTCTTTACAATGTAGAGTCTGTGTTTGATTGCCACTCTTCCTTATTAACTCCTCTCATGCCATTAAAAATATTTTCTTTCATCCTTAGTTGCTGGGGAAATAATTACTTGGAGGAAACCTGAAAGTGTTTTGGGGTTTGAAAGTGTTTTGGGGTTTGAAAGTGTTTTGGGGTTTGAAAGTGATTTGGGGTTTGAAAGTGATTTTGGGTTTGTGGGGTCCAAATTTATGCATTTGGTTAGCCATGGACAACTCAACTTTTAGAGATTTCAGGATTAATGAAACAACATCAGTCTTTAGAAGGAACTTCTAAGTGGTGACTTTTGTATAAGAACAGATGAGATGAATATTCTGCATACTTTGAGACAGCTGGATTTTGAACAACCCCCATATAATGTCATATTTTAATACAATGTATTATTTTAAGTAATATTTTTAATGCCTCCTATTAATGTATAAATACATTTAAGGTTAGTTACGGTAGGGAACTTGTGAGCACTTCATGAAGTGGTGGTGAAACTCAACATCCTGAGCTTTTGATCTTTATTTAAACCAAAAAGGTTATAAAGTGTCATGGTCAAAGTCGGCAAATGGCATTCTGCCAGCCTAACAAATGCTGCTGTATTTATCTCTCCTCTCCTGAGATCCCTGCTGCTTTGAAATACCCTTTAGCTGGCCCGTCTGCTGGTGTATGGCTGCAGGAGAAAATGCAAGCCACGTTTTAAATGGGAGATAAACTGAAATGAGCTTGAGCTGTGCCCTATAAATCAACTGAAACTGGTTGTTCTTTAACGCCATTGTTTGCCTTAAAAAGGATAAAAATGCAAACTGGATGGAAAACTCAATGCTTTAAAGAATAGCAAAGCAGCAAAAGCTTGCAGAGAAGGACTTAGCTAAGCAATATCCTTTGTTTTCTAACTGTGATGCCCATTGCTGGAGCTGCATCTCCACAAAGTGCTGCTGTGTCACCTGGAGGTTGTGCAGGATGGTGGCAAGAGGCTGTTAAATGAAAGTTTAAAGTTGTCACATCAAAGCTCTCAAATAGCAGCAAAGTAACAGCCTTAATGGTTGCACCATCTCAAGAGTTGCTGTCTGTTTGGCAGGTAAGTAATGGCAGTAGCAGGAGTCTCGGGTACCTGGGAGGATTTTATCTGAGCAAGGGGAATATCTTCCACCTGAGAGTGCTGAGGGTGATGTGTCAGGGACCTTCACATTTACATAAAATAGTGTGGCTCTTAAAGGTGGTACCCCTGAGCTGTCGCATCAGAACCCACGGCTGAGGGAGCTTCAGGATTGATTTAATCACCTGAGTGCAGTGACATTTATGCTGCCCGTTCAAGTGAACATGTTTAAAACATATTTACTAACAAAAGCATCTCGCTTAATGACTATCTTGCAGTACAGGTGTCAGAAATACTCTGAATCTGGTTTGCATTTAGCAATGCTTCTTTCTGCTGTCATGGAGCCATCAGAATCCTGTCTGCAGAAAAGCTTTTAATGTTCTCAAACAGATTCTTTCTCTTTTTTTCCCCCCCCCAAATAATGTGTCATTGCCTTGTATATTCATTGTTCTGATGAACCCTCCTAGGCAGGCACAGGACGTTGTGTGTTATTTCCTCTACAGACAGATAATTGCAGGAGGGAGAGGAAATTGAGTTGTGTAAAGTACAAATTCTTAAATAATGTGTATAAGTCCCTATTTCTCTTTACTGGGAACTTAAGATATCTTTTATTTTTCATTTTCTTTAAGCAACAAAAAGATTTTAACCTCTAAAAAGCAAAGCTGAGTTAGTAATAAATCTCTTTGTCAATGAATCATATTTTCTCTGAGGATACCTGATATTAAATGTAACCTTTCTCCTGTTCTTTATATCTCTGTATCTCCTCTTGATGAAGGGACTGCATCGAGGCTACTTGTACTGCTCCAGTCACTTCTCTTTGGGGAGGTAAATCTGCAGTCGCCTTCTGACATGACAAAACACCAATTATTGCTGCTGGTGTAACCACTGGAAGTACTGGGGTTCACTTGTCAGTGTATTCTGTTGTTATCATGATTAAATTTGTAATCCTGAGGGTTGTTACCCAATAACAGTAAAGGAGAGAATTAGTGTTGGATATGAGGTTTCCAGTCTTAGTTGGGCGTGAGAGGAGATGACAAATGAGATGATAGTTTAGGGTAGAGGGAAGAGTGAATTTAAAATGAGTTCTGTGAATGCTGGAGGTTACTTCAGGGCTGAAAGTTATAATTAGGCTGGTCAGAAAAAATACAGACAATAATTTCCTGCTTGTGTCTGTAGATTTTAAAGCTTTAAAAAGTCCCTGTATGAAACTTTTGCCGTTGTCAGGTACTTTCTGGGACAATCACAGGCAGCAGCTAGTTCTTCTCTGAGCTAAATTCAGCTTTTTCCAGACTAAGTGCTCAAAATAACTATTCTTGCTAAATTGCAGCTTTCTAGCTGTCAGGTTTCAAGAGCTGCCCATCAATCCTCGACTGTGTAAGGCCAGGTAATGGCAGCATTAGACCTGTCTGTGTCAGAAGAAGCAGCACTGGAATCTCTTTGCTGCTTCTTGACTCCCTCTGGAATCTCTGGAGTTAAGATCTTGAGATAATAAACACATGCTCCTTCCCTTCCCCTTCCTTTCTGTCTTGTTTCCCCTTTTGTTTCTGGCTCTAAATTTCTGAGCTGTAAATGCCCATTTATTCCTCCTTTAGTGAGAAGTTGTGTTGTGTGTCACTACTCTCTTTTGTATGGCTGCATAAATTCTGCCTAATTTTCCCTGTAGTGTAGTTTGTGGTGATTGGCTTCAGTTCTTTTACTAGGAATGCTTGCATTTAATTGTATTGCATTTAATAATAGGAAAAGAATGTGAAAGCAGTGATTTCCCTTCCCCCTGGCTTTGGTGGGATTACCCAGAAATTGCCACCTTCTGGTTCATTCAGAAATTTCCTTAATATCTGTGTAGCACAAAATTTAGGGATCTTAAAGGTAAAAGAGCCGCAGCTTGTATTTTAATTTTCCTCTCATTGCCAGCTTCAAAAAAAAAGAAAATGTATATTGATGTTAGAGTAGATATTTTTGGCATTGTTAAATTTACTGAACTGTGATTCATTTGATAGTCTAGAGCTGTGATTATAAGAAGGACTTCTAAAAATGGATTGAAAGCAGGGGTCCAGGTGGGTGATCTCTTTTGTTCAATTCAGTGATATTCAATCTCTTAAAATACAATAAATTGAAATGGAATGGAATGGCTATGGACTGTTCAGCTGTGAAAAAAACAGTGAGTACAACAGGAAGGCTTGTGTGATTTAATCCACCTATTGGCTGTGTTTGACAGTTGTTACATGGGAAGAGCAGAGGAGAGTGAGTGGGAAAAGTAACTGAAAAAGCCCAGTAGGGCAGAAGAATGGAGGACAGAAATAAACCCAACCTTTTTTCCCCCAGTGAATGTGGCAAAGATTCTGAATAAGGAATTGATGTGCAATCATCTCGGTATAAATCATGCACTATTTCTGGAAAACTTCCTGTAGATTTGAAATTCCACTGCAGACTGATTTCATTAAGAAAGTCAGTTTAAGAGGTATCTGTGTCCTCGCACCTTTGCTTACAGTTTCCATGGATGAGCCACTTGAAGCCAAGGAGCTGTAAATCCACAGTCACCCAAGTGAAAGGTTTTTAACAGCTCAGAACAACAAAGTGCTCCCACAAGGTCTCCTCAGAGCCAGAGCTTCCCCAGGGTACCACAGCAGCCTGGTGGGAGCAGCGAGTTTGGGATTTGCTGGTCTTTGCTTGTACTTCTGTGATCCAATAAATGTTGAGTTGATTCTCCCTGCACTTGACAGGCTTTAATTATCCTTCTGCCCAGCTGACCATTGCAGCTTTGCAAAGCTGGTCTTTGTGTACCTGAATTTCCACCCACGCCACCAAGACATGCTAAAGTGGGTGTGTGTGCCACGGTTTGAATGTGGTTTAGTGGCTTGGCAGGAAATGTGGACTTTTATTCACTTGATAATAAACCTGCTTAATTAAGGCACAGTGCAAGTTTGCAAAATGGCTGGGGTTTGGGGGGAAAGTGTTGGGAGATCCTGTACCCTGTTCTGTGCATGCACAGTGAATCACGGTGTCAGCTCTGGGAACAGAGCATTCCACTGCTCAGCTGCTTGGGGAACATCATCTGTGTATGGAACAAAGCAAGTAAGAAAACAGGGAGAGAAGAGCTCATGCCTTCTGTGCATTGGAAATACAGCCTGTATCTAACATTTACTGACCCAGAGAGGAAAGGCTCAAAAGAGAACTTGTTAAAATAACACTTTTATCTGAAGAGCGTAGAAAGGGTTATTTTAGATACCAACAATTAGGGTTGTCTGAAGTGTAAAAGCAACAGTGTATTTACTGTAGGACAGTAAATACCTTTAGCATTATCAGCTCTTTTCAAGCACTTTGGTGTCAAGTATTTCTTACTGACCCGTGGGAGTCCGAGTCCAAAAGTGGGATGGCAGATGTGCAGCTTCCCATGGTGACATCCCTGTGTCTGGTGGCTGAATATATTATACAATCCTAGGATGGTTTGGGTTGGAAGGGCTGTAGAGCTCATCTCGTTCCACCCCCTGCCATGGGCAGATTGTCTTGCACACTTTCTGTCCTGGCTCCTGTGTTCTCTGGGTGTGAGAAGTTCCAAAGTAGGTTTGACAGGTCAGTTAAAAACCATTAATAAATGAAGTGAAAAAAATCCCCCAAACCAAACCACAGCTTATTAAACTCTCAAGGTGATTTGTTCAGGCTTATCTCAAGGATTGTCTTTTTGTATTTAATTGCAGCAAATTATATTCCTTGAGGGGTTTATATTTTAAGAAGATAAGCCCAGATTTATCCCTTTTTTCTTTATTCCAGTTTATTCCAGAGTAATAATCAGTTTTCTTCTGTCAGTTTTTCAGACAGTCAGGAAGGTAAAAGAAGGACTTAATATGCTTGACAGCTTTTCAGGCAGGAGGAACTTGATTTTTGTTTTGATTTCAGTTATCCCCCTGGGTGTGTTTATACAGGGAGGTGAGTTTTGGCCTCTGTTGCTGGACATCAAGCCAAGAGCAAGGTGGTAAACTCACAGCAGCTTCTCCAGGCCCTCCAAGTTGTGTGTCAATCCTGTGCAGCAGCACCTTTTAGTGTGAAGCTGCTCGTGCCTCACTCTGCTGTTGGGATTCACGAGGGCACAGCTGCCCGGAAGCAGGAGCCCAAGGCATGGCTTGGAAAGGAGAGTTCTATGTGTGTTCCACCACCTTTCCTGCCTTTCCACGCCTGGTATGAGCAGGAGCAGCACTAACTGGATCCCTGTCCCCCTCCTTCCCTCTACACCAGGGTTGCAAGTGGGGAGAGAGCTGTTCTGAGCTTTGGGATCTTTTCCCTCCATCATTCCTTCGCTTTTATCATCTCTACCCCAAAATTCTTCTAGCTGATGATGGTAACAGGAGCCTTGACCAGTTAATCTCTGGTTCAGAGATAAGCATAGGAGGAGTTTTACTGACCCTAAGACCTGGTATGGGTTTTCATAGTTAAAAACTGGATGTATAAGTATGGGATAGAAGTGAACAGTATAACCCCAGTTTTGTGTGGGGTTGACCTGTGGGGCTTTTGCTCCGTTTGTAGCATTCCCATGAAATCTGAGGTCGGCATTGTCCTGCTCCATCCTCACTTGGTGTGGAACAGGAAGCAAGGGCCTTGCATCCATCTAATGAGGTGGTGTTGGGAATGCCGATTTCTGAGGATTTCCTGGCCTTTCTTGTTTTTCTGGAAAGAAGAAAACAAAACTTTAATGCGACAAAAAATAAAATCCTTGTCTGTCTGCCTCTTCCCTTGCCACTCCCCACCACTTCTGCCTCGTGCATGGCCAGCCCCGGGGTGGGATGTTTCCAGGATCCTTTTTGAAGATATTTATAAATAAGTTGAACTCCATATGTTTGGTTTTTTTCCCAAATGATTCCTTTACTGTAAGTCATTGTATTTCTGTGTAATTGATCTATGGGTGGCAACTTGCATTTAGGGAGGGAAGTTGCAGATGGGTTTGGCCTGTGGTGTGCAAACATCGAGAAAGGAAATAAAAAAATAGTTTGACAGTAACCTTCGTAATGACATGAGGAGAGAAACTTGTTAAAAAAAAATCCAAGTTAGTTTTTAACTTGTTTTGGAACAACAAGAATAAATGGGATGCATAACTGTGATGGACTAAAATAGAACGTGGAATAGTGGGCACAGATTTCTCTCCTCCAGCCTCAGCCTGCCCAGCAAAATTGGGCCTTACTTTTATAAATATCAATAGATAAGAAGGGCGAAGGCACTTCAAGTGCTGAGTATTTTTAGCAAGGAGGAAAAGCATTTCAACAGAGTTCCTTCCCATACGTTACGGTCATAAATCCGTTACCTTGGTGAGCTTCAAAACAAATCAGCATTTCAGGTTCAGTGTCCTCAGCAAGTAGGTTTTTTCCCCACCCCCCCCCAGCACAAAAGGGGTGAACTCTCCGTGTTCCTGCGTGGTTTGGGGAAAGAGGGAATGTGTGCTGCAGGCAGGAATATCTGTGCTGGAAAGCCACGAGCCACAGCAGGGCAGGGGGAGCGAGTGCCCTGCCGTGTCCCACGTAAGGAGATTAGGTTAAGACTGCAGCCTGGACTTAGCAAAAATTAGAAAGGATAATGCTGCATTAATTCACACAGGTCCGGCTTCTGTAGCACAGTGACAAAACAAAATTAGTAATAGTCTAAAAATATAACCCTAAATAAAAGAACTTTCTCCTCCTTTTTGCCCTGTCCCTCCTCTTCCCCTCGCTTCCTGCTTCAGCACCCAAAATTGGAAACTTAGAGTGGGCCTTGAATGGGATTTTAATTCCTCCCCCCATGCCTTCACTTGAAAAAAATATTTTTTTTATTTTTTTTTTTTTAAAAAGCCTGTTTGTGTAGCAGTGACTCAGTCCTGTGGTGCCTATCTGCCTTGTGGCAGGCATGGGGCTGTCTGGGGAAGCAGAGTGTGCACATACCCAAAGTGTGAGACAAGCTTTGAAATTGCACCAAGTGCACTCCGAGCATCCAATGTGCCGGATCACGCTGCGATTCCAGCAACAGCCAGAGCTCTCCTGGCTCCCAGTGGGAAAGTGGTCATGCTGCTCCAAAAGGGGAGGGAGGCCAAACTGCACATTCATTTGGATAATTAGGTAAACAGTAAATAGGAGAAGGCTGTCTCCTACTCAAACTTCATTGTTTTTCCTTAAAGTCTCTGTTTAGATTTGGCAACCAGATTTATCACAATAATTGGTGCATTGTTTAAACAAGGTCACTGATGTGTGTGCGTGTTTATCTCTGCTTAACTGGATTGCTTATTTGAAGTAGAAATACCTCCAAAAATATTATGCAGAGCTCTTGAAAACTTGTGTGCTCGAGTCCCAAAGCACATGGTCTTTATTAGAAAATAGATGCAATTATTCACATTTTGCAGCTTCAAGTCCTGAGGGATTTGTACATAAAACTGTGGAGATTTGATTACATCCTGATTTTATGTCTCACTGGTACATGAGTGTTTCATATGTGTAAAACCTTTTTATAAGGCATAGATTGTAACAAGTTCCTAAGTGAAGCCAGACGGGTGCTGTCCTGTCTGTTGGAACTGGAATACACACGCACTCATTAATTTAGTCTAACTTTGGTGGTTGCTTGTGTGTTTATAAAATCCAAAGTGCCTTTGTGTTTTACATTTAAAGCAAGTATTCTTGACTCGTTGGTGGGGTGGTTTGAGACTTCAAGATACAATTTCGAAGTCGGTGTTTATTGTTCACAGCAGTTCTGTGCCACTCTGTGAGGATGGAGCACGGTTTACTAACAGTGCTAGTGTGGTCGAGGTAAAAATAGCAAATATCAGCTCATTTTCCCTTTTAATGATGAAGTGAGAAAACAAAAAAAGAAAAGGCATTTCAGAAATGTCAGCAGGAGAGGATTTTGCCCTAAGCAAGAGTGTGCCATTCTGGAGGGTTTTGTTTCCTTTTTTTTTCCTGGTCCTGTCAAACCTTTTGGTGAGAATTATATTTTTTTTTTTGTTTTGCAAGGAAAATAATTGAGAATTTATATTTTTTAAAGAAATTGCAGAACAGTGGCTAGCTGCTGGAGGTGCTGCTTGTGCAGGCTTACAAATAAGACTTTGCGTGCTCAGTTTGGAAGGGATTTACCTCAGAAACAGGCAGTTCTGTGGTCTGGTATGGCAGCATTGACACCTAATGAAACAAAAACAAAGTCAGTCTGGAACTTGAAAGAGAAGTGATCTCTGGTACAGTCATAATGAATAAAAAGACATTAAAAAAATATGAAGTGCTTGTCGTGATGGCTTACTGGAGGACGGGGCTTCAGCCTCCCTACACAGCTGGCACTGACAGCATTCCTTGGGATGGCTTTGCTGACTGGGGACTCTGCCTGGGATGCAGTGCCTTGTGCTTCATGCAAATCCCTTTTCACAATGTCCACTTCTTTCTTTTGCCCTTTAATGGGGAAGTGTGTGCATGTGTCACAAATTTGTTCCCTAAGTAGTCTCTGAAAGAGGAATTGTTTTCTTTCCCTCCTTCCATCTTTGTCAAAGGTTGAAGTTATTCTGTATCTTTCTCTTCTGGGGAGAGACTCCTTTTGTACATGTTACCATCAGACAGATGTTAATATTAACTTTTGTGGGGTTTCATTTAAATTCACAGTCCAGGCTCAGGTTAGGACATACAGGTTCAGCTCTCAGACATCACGTGGCGCATCACAAGCAGTGTCCTACGCTGGACATCTTTAATTATTCTTTAAATTGCAAACACAGGAGGTTTTAGTCAAGTGCTCCTTTCTCTCCCCGAGCCTTGTGCTGTTTTGGTGCCTGCAGGTCACCTTGTTCCATCCTGTGGCTCTGCACACTGTTGCCAGTTGTGGAGTCTCCTCCAGCGCTGGCGCCGGGCTCGCAGCAGGCTCAGGCTGGCAGAAGGTACATCTTCATTTCAGCGCTTCATCACTGTCCCTGACATGTGGCTTCTGCACTGATTCAAGACTGTTGCTGACAGACAACCTGTGGAGACAAAACTCTCTGGTCAGAAGGTCATTTACATTTAATAACAGCTCTTTTTTCTCCTCTTTTGGTTGTTTCTTTTACGACTTTCTCTATGTGGTGCGTAGTAGTCGGTGCTAAAGCAACTGGAATTTTATGCAGACTCTCCTTCCACGCTGCTTCTAAATGTTTTCACTTCAGACTTTTGGCATTTTGAGATCCTGGCATGTTTCATCATTCCCCCCTGTGATTCATTTCTCCATTTTTGATAAAGGTTTAATCCTAAACTCCGGATGTCACTGATTTATCGTCCGTTGTTGCGCTTTAATTTGCTAATATTAACACAGCATTCTGGAAAGGCTGCAAGGTGGGTGTTGGGATAGTTCTCATACAGCTCAAGGAATTTCCCTACCTAAAATCAGAGCCTAAAAGAGTTGTGGATTTGTAAATTCTCCCTTCTGGTTGGTTGTATGCCCAGCTCCCAGTGCCACAACTTAGTGGTGCAGTTGGCAGTGTTGGGCTTATGGCTGGATTCAATCTCAAAGGCCATCACAGCAGACAGAGTGTTTCTATTACTGGTGATGTTTAGATGGTAAATGCAAGGATTTAATTTTACATGTTGCTGAAGTTTGTTCTTTATTTATATGCACCATAAGAGTACACTCTCCAATGATTTTGGGGAGTATTTTCAATTAGCTGCTGGTTATCTTTTGCTGCTACTTGGCTTTACAGCGGGATTTCCAGTGTTTGAGAAGCTTGTTTTAAAATACATTTACAGAGCTAGTATTGTGTGAAGGAGTTGTTGATATAAAGATAGTTTATTCACTCTAACAAGGACAAAATAAAGCCAACAGAGTTACAGCAGTAAATTAAAAAAACCAATGCAGAATGGAATTATAAACCCAATTCCTGGTATCCTTGGTGGAGACTAGAGCTGGTAGGTCTTATTTTTGCAACAGTCTGCACTGAGGATATGCTCCTTTATAGTTACACAAAAATAAAGGCTGGAAATTTTACACAGTTATTATTGTGTAAATTATTCTATACACACACATATCCAATATATGCACCTGCTATTTGAGAATAGTTACCAAGACCATTTTTGTGATGTTTATCCATTAACTTGCCTGTATGCTATAACTATTTTTCCTCTCAGTAATGTTTAAACTGTAGTTGGTTTGACACACAGAGGGATCACATATAGCAGTAAAACTGTGTTCTGCTGGTACTGCTTTAGGATTGCAGCAGTAATGATTTTTTTTTCCACTCCACAGAAATCCCAAACACTACAATTGAGAAAGGAGCAGGGTGATGGAAAGGTAATTTTGCCTGCTGAAAAACAACACCATTAAAAACTGAAATCAGCAGCTTGTATATGATATTTCCAATGGTACCAAGCCCAACCTGTAATCATCAAGAAATGGATGGCAGGGTGGGCATAAGCACTTTTTTATTTACTTAGTTGAAGTTTATGTATTTATATAAATATATCGATTTATTTATGGAGTTGCAAAAGTTGTCAGTGAGCAGTCAGTGTGTAGCTGTCTGTCTTCAGCGGTGAAGTTGCTGATCTGTGGCTCCAGAGGGTTTCCTGCCAGCCTGAGCTCCCTGTGTGTGTCCGTGGAGGAGGAGCCAGACCTGTGGGAGCAGCCGTGTCACAGACCAGGGCCGTGGGCTTGCCTCCCTCACAGAATCCCCTAAATCTCTCCAAATTTCTGAGGCAAATGCCACCGCTCACTCCACCTTTCTGCTGTTACATCTTTCCATGCTGCAGAGAGCTTGCTAGAGTGTTCACCTTCAGGCCATACACTTATTTATTTGCACCGGTGCATGTTGGTAAACCCTTGGCTGTTTGGGGTGGCTCGCAGCTGTGTGTGGGCTCCCTCAGCCACTGCATGAGCTTGGCTGCCTCTTAAATGTGCGTTTTTATGGCCCTTGAAACTTGGCACAGGCCGTGTTTGGTCGTCAACAACGACAACAGAAGGTTGCTGGTGAAATTAAAACCTGGCACGGCCGTTCCGCAGGTTTATTCGCAACGTATTGAAATGGGGTTTTCTTGCTAACTTTTCCTGGCGTCCACCCAAAGCCCAGCATCTCATAAATTTATGTTATCTCTCACTGCTCTGCTCAGTTGACAGGGGTGTAGCAGCTTCTCGTGTGCATCACGGGAACAGCATGGAAAAACAAAGGCAGGAGACTTTCACATGGGGAGTTCGTATTGGCAAGGAAATTGTAGAGGGAATTAAAGAGCAGAAATCCCGGAATGGGTCAGGTTGGAAGGGACCACATTGGCTCATGTGGTCCAACCTCCCTGTTCAAGCAAGGCCATCCAGAGCACATGGCACAGGATTGTGTCCAGACAGTCCTGGAATATCTCCAGTGAGGGAGACTCCACGTTGTCTCTGGGCAGTCTGTTCCAGTGCGTGGTCACTTGCACAGTGAAGAAGTTCTTCCTCATATTCAGGTGGAAATTCCCGTGCATCCTGGAAAGCTTTTCGGTACCTGCCTTCAGAAACTGGACCATGGTGAAAGCAGAGCCGAGTCAGGCTGCATCTCTGCAGCTTTGGCTGTGGTGGAAGGTAAAGGGCTTGGAAACACAGGGCAGGGATGGTACAGCAGTCACAGCATGACTTGGCACTGGAATTTAGAGGAGGAAAATGAGGTGCTCTCTGGCATTTGAATGCCCTGGTATCACCATTTAGCTTGTTCACAGAGGCATTTCATTCTCAGCATAGTGAAAACAGCATATCTTGATTTATCTGGGACAGGTGAGCCTGCGGTGTGGTCACTGGGAGGCTTTGCCAGCTCAAAGCTTGGGAGAGGCTCAGGTGGCAGCTCTGCTCTCAGGAACTCTAATTTGGGCTCAGTAATCGATCTCTGTGTTCCAGTCATGCTAATTCCAAGTCACTCCAATCCCAGAGTCACACTTGCTTTTCCAGCCACTCTGGTCCCAAACGCAACAGTTTTTAAGGTGCTATTTCTTTCGTCCTCTGCGTAACTTCTAAACATTAATTAACACTAGCTTTTAAGTGGTCAAGAAAGTCAGGTGCACTGCTCTGCCCCGAGCCGAGGAAAAGTGATATCCACCTGCAGGAAATGTTGCAGGGGGGAAACAGATGCATCTTGGTGATAGGAGATGGGAAGGGGATGTTAGGTCATTAATTACTTGGCCTTGCGTAAACAAAACTTAATATTTTCAAAAGTCTCTAATTTAAAGGGAAGGAAAAATCTTTCATCTTCTGCACTGTTCAGCTACGTGTCAAGTTGGGTCAATTGGAAGACTTTTGTGATGATTTTTGCTTTATATATTGATTACACCTCCGTGAACTGTTCCAATGCAGTGAGTATTTGGGCTAGTTTTGAATGGGCAAAGAGTTAAGGGGAGCTCAGCTGCAAAATCCAGAATCCCCTGTCCCTCTGTATTTCTTCTGAGAAGGATGTAGGATGCAATTTGGTTTGCTTTCTACAGGTTAAAGCTCTTTTGATGGCTGGTAATTTGGGACTTAAACTGGGACCTTCTCAGAAGTGGTGTTTGCTTGACTTACTGTCCTTCTGAATTAGAAGAGAGGACTTGGTTGAAAACCCAGGTGTGGTGAATAAATGTCCAGGGTTTATCATGGATTTTATGACTATGTGGCTTTCGGTTTTTTTTTTTTTTCTCTTTTAACTCTAATCTCTTTCCCCTTTCTCCCAATGTGTCTTGGCAAAAAAAAATCTAAAAATGAGAAGGTGGTAAGTTTGTGCTTGGTCCTAAACTAAGTTAAAACAGAGCAGCTCGGTCATGGGTGATTGCAGTTCATATTTTTCTTGATATAAGCTATGAACTCAAGTTTTACACATTGTAGTGCCTTTACTCAAGCACTACACAGCTTTCAGAGATCAGCCGAGCATTAAACATTAATTTGTATCATCAGAGACAGGTTCTCCCTCCAGCTGCTTGGCAATGATGCATTTGGGGGTTTTTGTGGTGTTGCTTTTTTTATTTTTTTTTTTAATTGACTGTTCGTATTTATTAAACAACAGACACTCTGAGGAATTGCTGAAGCTCCGTGGAGCAGAGCTGGGTGGTTCTTTTGGAAAGCTGAATGGTGGAGAGGGGACTTCCCACGCAGGAGGCCGTTGCCAAAGATTTATCTTCATATGCTCAGTGCAAATGTGATGCTGCTTGTGTACATTCTCTGTGAAATGTTACAAAGTTAAGGAAGATTGTTTTCCCAATACAGTCTTAAAGCTGAAATGCAGCTACCAGTCCAACATATCAAATCTGCATTTTGTGCATAAATTATTTAAATATCTCGCAGTAGTGAAATATATGCTGTTAAACATGTCAAGTGGGATGATTAAGTGACTGGATTGTTAGGAAGAAAATAGTAATTTTCTAAAGCTAAATGAATGATTTGGCACAATGAACTGCAAACACTACCAAAAAGAAAAAAAAATCTGAGGAAAATTTGCAAGCAGAGGATCACGTTTGTAGGCAGTTGGTATTAAAAACAGGAGTGAAAATATTCTCAAGATTTTCTCAAGTTAATTGACAAACTCCTTTCTCCCACTGACATTATTCTACCTGCTGACAGCTGCGTGGGTGGCTGGGGATCTCACATCACTAATCCACTGGCAGTCACTGCTGTAAGCTGATTTCTTTGTGATAGTGAGACTATGTAAATGCTTCCCAGGATAAACTGCTGCTCTGGAAGGACTTGGGTTTTTGCCTGAGTAACTGGACTGCGGATCAAGGAGAAAGTTCTGCCACATGAATTACTGGCTTGTGTGTTCTGTGTACACAAGAAATGCTGGAGCCACTTGAGACCAGTTTTGACTCGGTGGCCTTGGGTTAGTGTAGGCAAAGGGTTTGTTTGGGCATCATCATTGCTCCTGATGATGTGTATAAAGAAGGGAGAGGCCAGTTTGACTTGAAGCCCAGGCTAACATTTTTGAGTTAGCAAATTAAAAGAATTGTCATATTGGTAGACTAAGCAAACTTGTGTATCAGTGGTTTTATGTTGATAAACATGTAAGCCTTGTCTGCCTTTCTAGAAGCACTTTGAGAAAGATCCTTTTACCCTCAGAAGAGTACACAGGGAAATCTCAGCGAGGGCCAAGGCAGCTGGGTAACTTTTCAAATGCATTTGTCTGAGCAGGGGTAACATGAAATCAAAAGTGAAATCAGAAAACGTAAAGACCCGTCTCAGTATTATTCAAACTTCAGCTAAACTGCGACTTTGATGTTCCTGGGCTTCACTTAGAGTGCTTATTGAAGCCTTTCTCTGTATTGTTAGGTCTGTACAGAGCTGTGGTCCAACCCCTGGCCACACCAATGAAAATAGTTTTAAGTAGAAGTTAATTCATAACTGGTTTTGCACGTTGCTTTGTGCTGTAACTTGATATGTGGTTAATCTTTCTGTGTATTCCCTTGCTGAAATGGGTGGTCTGGGTGATCGGTGTAATGCCAACTGTACTGGGAAGGAGGGGAAGGGATCTTTCCATACAGTCAGGTGTCCACAGGATGGTGATGGAAAAGGATGAGAGCAGCCTGGTGATCATCTCATGCACTGACCAGTGTCTCACCTAAAGTTCTGTCCTGTCCAAAGTGCTGTCGTAATAAATCCGTGCTTCAGAATTGTCTTGATGCAGCTGATGTCATATTATGAGTTTTCATTCCTCAGTCATACCAGGTCCTCTGATAGGGCAGATAAGGGCTCTCAAATGCTGTTTCAAACCATGGTCTGAGTGGGTGCTCAGCCTGGCTCTGAGATATTAGCAGGAGTTAGAAAACAAGCAAACCCCAGGGGGACTTCAGCTACTGCGCTGCCTGTCTGTTTTCTGCCCTCTCCTGCCCTTCTGCGCTCCCAAACCAAAAGTAGATGTTGATGTGTTAGTGGAAATTCGTGCACGCAAGGCTTGCAGAGCTGACCAGAAACCCACCTCACGTTCTCAGCTTTCCCTGCTGATTATGGGCTGTGCCATTAGAGTGAACCACATCGGCATCCGTCGGATTTATCCGTACTTACTCCCCGAGTTCCATAAAGCCTCCTTTACCAGGCTGCCTAATTCAAAGCATTTGTCCAAAGCACCACTGCCACAGTAGCAGGAATGGGCTCAATGAGGAAAAGGAGAACCCGTTGCTGGAAGGGGTGGCTGATCCAGTAACAGACCTGGTTAAAATTGGGGCCCTCAGTGTTACAGTGTTTGCCTCAGTCTTCAGAAACGTGGACTCACAGGCCTCTGTGCTTGGTGGAAAGCATCAAGGAGAACAGCTCCCAGCAGTGGATAAGGGTCAAGCCAGGAGTCACTTTAAAGAACTCAACCCATGTGAGTCCATGGGGCCAGATGTGCTGCATCTGAGGGTGATCAGCAACCCCCAGGATCAAGAAGCAGAAGACAAGAACCAACCAGCTTTTTCCTGGTGGAGTCTCCATCTCATTTTCACCTTGGGAGTACTAGTATCTCTCTGTATTCACTGCTTCTTGTGCTTCCTTGAGACTTCATTGCTCTGGGTGAAACTTGTAGCAGTGTTCTGGTTTAGGTGCATTTTGTCACTCCAGACTTGTGCTGTGAGCAGCAGGACTTCCACAAAGCACAAGAGGCAGCATCATTATTTGTTGCAGAATTTGCAGTGCAGCGTCTTGAGTTGTTCTTGTGTCTGAGGTTATTTGTTGTGACTGCTTAAACATGTTCTGTGATTCTACGATATGGTGATTTTAAATTGTTGCTTCTTTTGCTTCTGATTGAAAAGTCTGACTTGCTGCTGAAGAGAGAAATTATTTTTTGGTGTGATGGAGGTCTTTGGGTAACTCCATCCCTGTTCTAGGCAGCGGTGATACCCTCTTCCAGATACGCACATAAGTAAGGAAGTGTTTGCATCTGCAACTGTCAGGAATGCACTTTGGCTGATGAACTCAGCCTGGCTTACAGGCAGGATCCCACAGTGGGTCAGCTAAGCTTTATTGGTCTGCCAGACAAGATTATCATTTTATTTAACCAGAGAAGTAGTTTTCATTGTTTCTTTATTGCTAAGGGTCTGTCAGCGTTTCCATTATAAACCCCCTATTTTCAGGGATTTGAGTAGACTTGAGATTTAAGTATTCTGGTCTAAAGCTTGGCAAGCGTGATCTTTGTTCACCAGTGGATATTTTCTTTATGAGATTTTTAAAACAGTCAGCTGTTTCTTAAATTGTAGCAAAGGCAAGAGGGTTTTTTCCTCTTGGTTAGACAGATAGGGCTATTTTTTTCCATCTCATTTATTCCAACTAGATTTATAAAAAATAACCCCCTGTTCTGTTGCTTAAAAGAGGAGGGAGAGGGAGGAGAAAAAGGAATAACTGCCTGCTGCTCTGTTCTGTTTGCCCTGCCTCAAAACCTTCCCCCTGGTCTGTGTTTGGTGAAGTCCCACCCACTCTCTCAGTCCCTTTTCTCCTCCCCTTTACTTATTTCCCTTCAGAGTATTTACACTCTCACTGCATTAAGTTGCAGCGTTTGTTCTCCTTACTCCATTCCTCCCCTTTGCTTTCCTCTCTGGTGCTTCCAGCACTCGATTCTGATGGATCGGCCTATTTTATCTCTCTCCAAAAGGCAACTCTTAGGTATTCTTAAGTGATGCAACATACCTGTGGTAAATAGAAACTTTACTTTATACTTAACTGTATATAGTAATTTGCTCTACTACTTAGCTGAAGAACATGTGCATGACTCATAGTCGAGTATTGCAATTTTTTAACCCTTTTCTGAGACTTTGCTGCGTCTCTGGAGCTGAGTACTTTCACATTCCTTTTTCTTTTTTAAGCAAATCTTTAATGTAGACCGAAAAAAAAACCGAAGAGCACTGTGGGTTTTCATGGCTGGGCTCTTCTTTTTAGTCATTTCCTGAGTGCTTGGTGCAGAAATGTGACAGCGCAGGAAGCGGCAGCGAGCTCGGCGGGGCTTCGTGTGCTGTTAGAAGTCGGTGTGCCGTGGGGCGAGGGCACATCCTTCTTGTGGAGATGTAGGAATACCTGGTTTTGGGATTGATGCTGGAGGTCCTCAGGAAGAACTTCTGCTGTCCCGCAGTTCACAGCGGTGAACAAAGTGACCGGGGGCGTAAGATGGTGAGTGAGGAACTACGGCTACGTGACTACTGAGCAACAAGGAACGTAAGTGAAGCGCTGAACTCCAAGGGGTGGAAAATGAGTGCTTTCAAAAAGCACTACGGTCTCTCTCCCGGGACCTTCAGAAGATCTTTGTCAGAACAAGATGCTGGCGCGGCTGCCTTGAGGGACTATCACTGGTACCACCAAATAAAAAGCAAGAAGTTGAATAAACAAATGAGTTTTGACTCAGAGAGAGCCCTTGGAGCGCACAGGTGGCAGGCTCATCCTTGGCTTCCCTGGAGGATAAGCAAGAGAGAGGGCTCCTCCAGCCTGAGAGGGGAGCGCGGCGATCCAAGGCTTGCCAAAAGTTCTGCGAGCGTGGATGCTGCCGGTGCCGATGATCTCCATGAAAACCCAGCTGAGACGCTTTTCCAGGCACGGACCAGACCGTTTCGGGTTCCCTTCAGCCGCTCCCTGTCCGAGCCCGTGCCGCACGCCGGGGGCAGGAGTGCAAAGCCGTTCCTGCCAACCGTGCGCTCGGTGGACGCCGAGCAGCAGGGATATTTCATCCGGGGCATCTTCTCCTCTCTCTCAAGTGGCTTTTCCAAGATAATGAGTCGAAAAGGGGAGCCTGGCAGTGAGTCCATAAACGAAGGGAAGACAGAGGATGATGAAGTTGATTTCAGTACAGGTAATGAACTCATTTTTGTTTTGTTCTACTTGTGCTTGTGTAGCAGGCGAGTGTAGGGTGACATTCTTTGGGACATACAGTAGTTGTTTAAGCTGTTTCCTAACTTGGCTTTATTAACGTGACATTGGTCACACTCTGATGTTCTATCTTAATTTTTAAAAAGCAACTGAAAAAGGGCCTTTCCTGATAAGGAAGTGGTGTGAGATGTTTTGGTGGGTGCTTAAAAACTTGGAGGACCCTTGAAAACAAGCATCACGTGGTGGTAGCAGTAGCATTTCCCTCTCAAGTGCACCCCGTGTGTGGTACTCTCAGTCCTGCAGGCACAGTATCCTCTGTGGTGTTGTGGTGCCCTGATTGAGATATCAAGCCTGCTACTGTCAGTGAAGTACTAAGGAGAGAGAGAGAAGTTAAGCTGTCTTTCAAGCAATGTTCCCGACAGTGGAATGGCTCTAGTTCCTCATAGCAGATTCTCCATTTCATAATCAAGCGGCTGAACCGGTGTCTGCTCTCTGGTAGATGCCAAGGACAGGCAGTGTTGCAAGGGTTTAGCCAGCTGGGATTGAGGTCAGCAAGATGCCAGTCTGAGATTTCATTTAAATCTACTCTGCTTATAATAACACTCATAAAGCAGAGGGGGGAAAGGGAAGGAAAGGGGAAAAATTTGATTTTTCTGCTCCTGGGCTTTCTGTAACTTCGTGGTGGGCTACCCAGGCTGAACCTGGTAACTGATGGTGCCTGGAAAAACATCCACAAAGTTTAAATTTGTAATAAAACCAAAAATAAACCTTACTTCTCCCCAAAACCTCAGCACTTTTCAGATTATCGTATTAAAAGCCTGATAACATCTGGATCCAGTTGAGACTGCTGGACAAGTCATCAGTATTCAAAAAAATTCAGTAGTAATAGTAGTGAAAGAAGAATATACTCTGTCTGCAGGGGTGTTCAGTCTTTCAGTCCCTGTGGAATGTCTCTGACAGGCTTGTGTTTGCTACTGGAAGCTGTCACCTTGCTTTAAAACAAAAACAAATGGCCAAAAAGGAGAAATAACTAAGGAGGAACTATATCTGTTTGAGCCCAGTTTTGTACAGTCACTGATTTGTTTCTCCAAGGCCTTTCCCAACAGGAATTTGGCTTGATGATGCTTGTTAAATTGTGTGGAACACATAAAAAAAAAAAAAAACAGAATTACTTTTTTTCCTTTTTCTGTTGAAGTGTTTGGTTGGTTTTTCCCCCTCCTCTGTATTTATTCAGATTAGGAACAAAGGTTTCTCCTGCAGGCTCCCACTGCTGTTGAGACTTCCTGGGAAGATATTCTGTGTGTTAAAAGCATTGTGGATCAAAATCTCGCAGTATATGAAGGGCAGAACATCCTGCAGTTCCTTTTTTTCCCTCTGTTCTTGTGCACTTTGATGGTTCTCTCTTACACTGCAAGTACTGCCAGTCTCTAGGTTATTGGGATGCTTTGCTTTTAGTAGTCTGAAAAGTAAACAGAGGAAAAGGGATTATCTGTGAGAAGCCACCACTAGGTAAATACTTCATGTCAGGTAGGGGACAATGACTGAGCCTTTTGGCTCTTTGGGGTCGGCCAAGCCTCCCTCTGAGCCTGCCAAAACTGGTTTTGCAAAGAGAGTCACAATTCAGGAACTGAGAGAAAAACAATGGGTCTCTAGATTAAAAGTCAAACTCTCTCGAGGGAGGAAATCGTAGCCGGGAAGGTGTTTGGGGAAATGAAGTCACCCATAAAATCACCTGCAATGGCCAGGTCCTGCTTGAGGTCCTGCTTGAGGTCCTGAGCCACTGTCACAGGAGAACAGAGCTTTTAGTGGGATGGACAGACTCCTCCGTGGAGTTTCACTTCAGCCTTTGCCATCTCAAAGGTTCAGCCTCTGATCCTTCCAGCAGAGAACAGCTTGTGTTTAAGAGAACTAGTCCAGCCTGTGCAGCTGTGTGGGATATGCAGCCATAGGACAGCTAATTGGTAACCACTGGTTATATTTTTCCTTAAAGAGATGCCTGTGCTGCTGGGCAGAGACTCCTGCCCCACACGGTGCTGTAGGCTGAGGCCTGCCGAAACAGTGGTAAAAGCTGTGAGCTCCAGGGGTTTAGATCTGAGGTCTGAGGGAGGTGATTTGAGGATAAAAGGGGTGAGAGAAATGTACCTCGTCTGTCGTGTTCTTCAGCCGCAGCCTAAATGCTCAGAAGGGATCAAATCTTGTGTTCTCTTTTCAAATACCACACTAGTTTAGTTCTGGGGGGAGGGGTGTCACCAAATTGCCCAGTGACTGTTTTGGTGCTTGGGTGGGCAGAAGGTGTCTTCCCATGCCTGCCATCCTGTTTGCTGTTCAGGTTAAAATCCAAGAAAATGGATCTTTTCCTCTCTACGAGAAGCAGAATTTGGAAATCCTCAGGCCAGCTGAGGACTGTGATAAAAGTGCTGAGGCACTTTACTAGTCACAAGATGGTGTAAGACATTGGGGTTTCTCTGAAGTATGCCAGCAGTTTTACTTGGGAAAGCTTGACCAAAAGCCTACCAGGAAACATCAAGTGGTGACTCGAACCCAAGAGGACCTTCTCTGTGTTGTGAAATGCACAGTGGGAGAGGCGAGCTTTGGAGTTCAGCCAGGAGAACCTGGAGATGAATTTCTGCCTCCCTTCCATCCAAGGAGCCAAGTACTTTACTTCCACAAGCTCACTTAATTAAAAGTATTTCCACTTTCCTCTGAAATACTTGGAGATTATCAACTTTTTAAAAGTTTGTCTTCCTTCCAGTGCTTGGCTGGCCTTTTTTTTTGCTTCATCTCTGCACCAGAATGGCAGTGGAGTTCTCTTCTTCAGGAAATGCTTACCTCACAAAACAGGGTCTGTTGTTTTTATGGCAGCTTGAAGAGGGAAGTGGGATTTAAAAAAGAAAAGAAAAAAAAAATAAGATCTGGATAAATATTTTCCAGTTGGTCTCACAGTCTAAGAAGCGTGTTCAGACACTGTTTCATCGGTTCTTGGCTGTGGAAATCCCTCCTGGATGGACTCACTCATCCTCTGAGGCGATGAAAGGATGCTGAGCCCCGGGAGAGCTGCCTCCCTCGGCTCTGCCCAGAGCTTTGGCGAGAGGCAGAGGCTCCCTGGAGCGCGTGGCAGACTTCCTGCATCCCCCTGCAGTGTGGGTTTGGGAGGCAGAGGACAGATGGAGTGGACAGTCAGCAGGAGGAGCTGAGCTCTTTCCCAGTGCGCTGCGTGGGTCTTCCCAGGAGAAACCCGGGCCAGGTTTGGGGTGGGAATGAAGTGCTTTTGGTGCCTGTCTGCCTATTTCTAACCACTCCTAGAGCCAAGCATTTGGAACAAGCATTTCCACTGGAACGGGCAAAGCCTGAAGGTAAAAGGTTTTATACCTGGTATTATTATTTGCAAGTTCAGAAGTCTAAGAACGTTTTGATTTCTAGTAAATGTATCAGCTTAAGGAGGGAGAATTGTCATTCTGATAAACTTGTTGATTGTGAACATGCCACAGTTTGGGTAGAAACAAGATAAGGAAGGAGCTATGGAGACAAAGCCTTGGATCCCAGGGTTGTAGGTGAGCAGCTGCACCTGTTCTTATTTCTGAGTATTACGTGACCTTTAACACTCTTGAGAATGGGTTTGTGAGAGAGTTCTCAGATAACATTTATTTCACTGGTGCTTCTTATCTGGATCTCAGGGTGGTGCGAGTTTAATTGTAGATTGATGACATAATAATCCCTCAGTAGAATCAATTACCTATATCTTCCCTGAGTGTCTCTGATTTGGGCTGGGGGGGTGAGGATAAACACTGATTTTGTTTGTTTAGTGTGTGTTTGGCTTTCACAATTGCTCTCTTGTTAATATTTTTATAAAGACAATTCTTCAGTATTACTTCCTTCTCTTTCTTCACCAGGAATATGTTTCTGCAGTCTTTTAATTTTTATTTCAAGCTTTCATTCATTTTATAGAGGGGTTTTGTGCCGTGAGTGAGAGAGAATATTTTATATCCTTGCTTTTCCAGAATTGATTTTGGGTTTTTTATAATGCACTGAAGTTATTCGAACCCTATGCTCTTTATAATATCTTTACACTCTGGGTTTATTAAATTTTATTTCTTATGTATTTCCATATAAACTTATTTAGAGATTTGTATTTTCCCAAAGCCAAGGCAACTCCGCGTTCAGATTTTTTCAATGATTCCCAAAATACAAAGCTGTTTCTTCCTGTCCAAGTAGGAATTTAGTACTTATTACTCGTTGGAGCAGATTTTTTATATTCATGTTTTTAAAACCACTTTCTCCTTTTAGAAACCCTTCTACTGACTCATGTTCCTCCCTCCACTCCCAAATCACTTGTGCTCTTAAGTAGTTTATTTTTGGTGGGGTTTTTATGAGTGAACTTTTACACAATTGAGCTTATTCATGTGTTCATTTAAGTGCTGTGCAAATGCCTTGTGCTGCAATCCCCAGTGTTGTGTCACAAGGTGTTCTCAAGCTCCATCTTTAATTATCAGAGCAGATCCAAGATATCTGCTTCTACCTAATCCCTCGTTGCATTAAAACGACTGTAGTTTTTTGTAGTTGAAAGTATGAAGATAACATGTTGCAGTCCAGTGTTGCTCTTTTTTTAAACTGTAGTGTGGCTTTGTGGTAGTTAATGTTGTGTAAATGGTATATTGGAAATTACAGGGGGGTGGGGATGTGCAGGGAACATTTCTGGCATTTAAGTGCTTTGAGTATCACTTTAACACCCCCCACACACACACACAATTTCCTCTTGCCTGGTTCATCCCAGGCATTGTAATGTTTAAAGTGGGCAATAGGCTAATAGTCTTCAGCTGAATGTTTATGAACACAAGATAATTAACCATAATATCCGAAGCCAATAAAATTACGCTTATCTGATTTTAATTACACTTAACAAATGGTGCCTCTAAGAAGGTAGTTTCAGTTATTTCAGTGTTGCCTGGCGATTTTCATGTATTTAATCCCCAGACCTCTTCCTCAGAATCCAGAAATTCACATTCAGTGGGATGAACGAGGACGTTTATATTTTTAAGAGCTATTTTCTGACTCAGTGAAATCACAAGTGACTGACAGGGTGTTGTGTTCCAGGTTGCTGTTTGTTGTTTCTGTGCTCTCTATCCGTGGGCCTGTCGGGATGTTGTACCTTTTGTTGCTGGTGCAGAGGAGTCTGACAGCTGGAGCATGCAGGAATATTGTCTGTGATTACCTTGATCATGAGAAATTACTGCACAGGAATTATCTGAGGAGAAGGTAATTATGTTCTAGAGACGTCTTATCCTCCTGTATTTTCTTTGCAGGGAGAGAGGGGATTTGAAGAGTTGCAGCTCTCTCAGAGGCAGCCAAAGAGTGCAAATGTAGAGATTAGGAAAAAGGGCTCCTGGTGAAGTCAAGCTTTGGGGTTTTGGTGGGAGAAGCTTTTCCTTTGATAACAGGCCAGACTGGGCCGAAAGGAAGTGGCTGGAGGAGGAAAAACAGTCTTGGCTTTCCAGAGGAGAAGCTATGTCTGGAGCAGATGGATTTGGAGTCTTTGGCAAAGCTCTGTGTTTCAGCTGTTGACTCTCCAGAAGGAGAAGCTTCAGCTGTGAGACCCAACGGGGCAGGATCTCCTGGAGGGCAGCGGGAGATGCTCATGGACTGGGGGTGTCTGTGGCATGTTGGCACCTGCCCCACAGCCCAGGAGGGGCCCAGACTGGTCCTTGGTGCTTCCCTTGAGGAGTTGGCGAGCCCAGGCTTAAGAAGTATGAAAGAAATTGTGTTAGGCTTCTCTCAAAATTCTGTGTTGTTCCTAAAGACAGGTCTAAACCGCAGCTGCCAGAGGGTGCAGAAAGGGGAACTGTACCCAGGGGTTCAGTCCTTGCTAAGCTTATTTGACACTGGAAATGGGAGCCTTAACTCCTGTAGACACATACATTTGGGGCCCGTGGCAGGAGGGTGAGTTCTGCCGTGGTGAAATTTTCTTCAGGCAAAGCTCCCTGGTTTGCACTTCCACAAATTCTGTCCATAATGGAACTTGGCGCGAGATGCAAATTGCCTGCGTGCTCACAAAACGCTTCCTAGGCACATTGACCCTTTTTTCCTTAAAATAACAAACCCCAAGGAAAGTATTTGGGTTTTAGGCCTTTGGTTTTTTTCCCAAATAACGAGTGGGGTAGGTTTGTCATGCTAACAGTGTGTGATTTAGGACTCGAAGCAATGGCATTTTAGAAGTAAACAAGCACGTGCAAGATTCTCTCTGTGCCCTTATTTATCCCATTGCTTTGCTATAGAGTTACTTGATCACTTGCCTTAACTAATTAACTTGTATCATCGTTTAGCCTCGTGCTTTCTGTGGTGATATTTTTCTCTGTGGTAGTTACTCAAGAGACTCTTTAGACTCTTCTGAAATAAATACTTCATAATCCTGTAAAACATCGCTTGTTTAAAGGAAGCTGTTGATGTAAACAATAGGCTAATGCATGAAACTCTTGACATGTTAGCATTGAAACCAACTGTCCCCTGAGTGGTTTTGTTCTTACTCTGAGGAAAGCTGAAGCTCGACATCTGGTCTTCTGTGGGCGAGAGAGCTTTTTGCAAGTTATGGGACCGCTTGTTCAAGTGCAGTCAAAAAATATTTCCTACAGAGAAGGTGACAACAAAAATTACTGAAATAGCTCCTCAGAGCAGCTCGTGTTTTGGAGAGCAGGCATTCTCTGTGTTCATTCCTTATGGGGAATAAGCTGGTCATTTTAGTGTGTGCATTTGGTATAGGAGTGTCCTTCTCAAAACATGGATATTTGACAAGGAATGTAGTGATAGGATAAGGGAACTTGTCTTCAAACTGAAAGAAGACAGGTTTAGTTTCCATATTCAGGAGACATTCTTCCCTGTGAGGGTGGGGAGGCCCTGGCACAGGTTGCCCAGAGAAGCTGTGGCTACCCCTGGATCCCTGGAAGTGTCCAAGGTCAGGTTGGAGGGGGCTTGGAGCAACCTGGGACAGTGGAAGGTGTCCCTGCCCATGGTAGGGGGGGGTTGGAATGATATGAGGTTTAAGGTCCCTTCCAAACCATTCTGGGATTCAGTGGTTCTATGAAAAATCACTTGTCTGAAAACTGATGCAGAGAGGAGCCGGACGATTGGCAGTGACGTGTGAGAACAGGCAATGAACAAACCCAATTTTGCAGCTCAAAATGCATCTGTTTGTGTCAGCTGTCACCACGTGTTGCTATTGATGTTTTCTGTAGGTTTGAGACATAGGGGATCAGAGTTGTATGCTTTTTTTAATACTTTCTAGTCTTTGTATGAAGTTTGAACTCTAGTTCTTGAGATTTGTTTATTGTGCAAAGATCTCTGATTCTTTTTGCCTTTCCTTTGTCACAGACAAATCCCTCTTTGTAAAAAGTGAAATGCAAGCAAGTTCACTGTCAAGTCCAATGGCAAGTTGTAAGCAAACCTGCTTATTCATTTTATGTCTGACTTCAGCTGCTTCTGCATGTTTTATGGGTACTGAAGTGTTTTCCTGCATCCCATACTCTGACTACTCCCGAGTAAAGTCTGAGATTATTGCATACTTCTGTGATGTTGTCAGAGTTTTAGCTGCATCTCCCTCATCCTAACGTGAGTTGCTCTAGATTTCCTTCTACTTACGTCTGTGAATTTACAATCCATTTTCACAGAAAAAATAGCAGCCCTTTTAACATAGGCACTCTTAAAAGCAATTTTCCTCCAACAGTCATTTAGCGACACAGATGCTTTGGCAAGCGGTTTTGACAAATTACTACAAAAAAAATCTACCAGACTTTAAACTCTTGCAGTGTGTCTCCATCTACCTTCTCTCTCCTGCCAGCTCTGGCTGCACTTGTACAGGAGAAGAGGCTGTGTTGGTGACAGGGCTCCAGGCAGTGCCACTGAAGGTGAACACACGGATCCGAACAGCTCCTTTATTACCCATGGAGGATATTGGCTGTGCCCTGTATAAATAGCCTGTCTCAGTAACCAGTTCCTCTGCCAGCTTTCTGAGGCAGTGAAGCCTTGCATGTCTGCTGTACCACAGTGCTGCCTTTGCAGGCTGGGGTGGTGAGTGTGTGGTGCTCAGCAAGGGGAGGGCTCTGGCTGCACTGTGGTTAGTGGTGTTTCCTATCTGCCCTCCTGTAGCCTGATAAAATGAGTGTGGTTCAAGCCACTGATGTCTTGAAATGACAGTCCCTTCCTTTATTGAGGTACCACTAAATGATACTGAGACTTACTCTTACAAATACAAGGAAGTTTTGGAAAGGAATGGGACAGAAAGGGATAAGTGTTCAGTTTGCTGTGACAGAGACAAATAGTTTTCTTAACATTAGTTTTCATTAATTCCAACTGTGACTTCCACCCCCACTTACATGTGCAACTGTCATGTGAAGATTTGACTCTTTTTCTTTTTTAAGTTGTCTCAGTGTTGGGGGTGACCTGTGTCAGTAACAGCATTTTAATCCAGAGGACTTGTCAAAAGCATGGGGCACCTGGGAGGGGGTCAAAGACTCTGGCAGGGCGGGAGGTGAGGCCCCTGTGCCTTTGTGGGGTTAGACTTCAAGAGATTTGTGTACCTTTCATATGTCTTTTTTATATCTTTTAATACATGATCTCAAGGAAATGGCTGAGATAGTCGCCCTGGTACTTCAGCAAAGTCAGTGTACATGATTAATTATCAGAGAAGAGCAAACCAACATGTGCCAGTAGAAGATGGAGCAAAATTTTCCATGGCTTGCTCCAGCAGAGACAAATCCTGTACATGTTCAAAATCAATCTGGTGCCCTCCTACACACTCTTTGGGTGCTGGTGAGCATGGGACAGGGTTGGGGAACTGAGACTGCTGTTGGATCTACCCAGATCCAACACAGCACTCTGCTAATGACTTTTTTCCCCCTCCTAATCCAGATCCCTGGCTGCTGCAGCCCCTGTTTTAGCTGTGCTAACAAGGTAGTTTTTAGCTGGTGCATCTGCAGCAGCAGGGAGCAGGTTGCCACAGAACCTGCCCGAGGAGCTCCTTGTAATGACAGTTCATTAGCTCCTGCTTGGATATACTCTATCAGCTGTAAAAGGGAAAGACTTCTTTCCAGGAAGTACATTTTTCCTTCTTTATTGTGGAGTTTCTTCTGGGCTTTCTGTGAATGCTTTATGCCTGTAAGCAGAAGTGAAGGCCCTTAAATATAATTGTAAAATACTGTTTGGTTTGTCGGGGGGAAGGGGGAGAGGATTATATGCTTAGAGCAGGAGTTTTGAGTTACTTTGACAAAAGACATGAATGGCTTAAACGTACTAATTGAGAAATTTGTGTCTGCACAGGAACCAAAACAATTTATTGGGTGCATGTGCAGCATCTTGTAGAGCCAGGAGCCACCAAATGCAGGAGCCTGGCTGTGCTGTGCAGTGTATGTGCCCAGACTTCTGACACCTTCCCACTGTTACTGTGGAAACTATAATTTCCAACGTGGCCTTGAAACAGGGGGTTTTTTTGTCTGCAAAAGGAGACAAAGTCTGCATATGAGAAAGAAATACTCCTGTGCAGTATGAACCCAGCTGGGGCACAGACTGTGTTGGATTTTCATGGTTGTGCTTGACGTGGAATCGTGTGTTCACGTGGATGCTGGTGTATTTATTTTAATGGTGAAATTCCAGGTGGGTGTGTTATATATGCACTTAGACATATGCACCTAAGGAGACCTATCCTGAGAAATGGAAACTAGAGAATGCAAGGGGAAGGAAAACATCCTGAGTCAGACATTTCTGTCTTGTCAGGTACATACAGAGAAAAAAGTAGCAGCATAGACGCTCCTCAGACACCCTCCCTGCCCCCAACAGGGCCCAGGCTGAATTAAAAACACATACAGCAATCTCCACTCTAAATAACTTCTGCATGGCTATATAATTTCAAAGAGAAATGCTTTCAGGGTGATGATAGGTTTTGTCTACATCTGTAATGTCTCATTTGTCTTTGGATACCCAACAGCCTTCACTTTGTTTATTCAGAGCTGAGCAAACATGGAGCTGAATGTACTTTTTCAATGATCAATGTAAATCAACGTGAAAAATGGAAATCATTACAAAATATACACACACATATATATTTAACGAGGTTTGGTAGATTGATTGCTCCTAAACCTAGAGCTTGGCTCCTCTTACGTGCAGAGAATTCACAAAGAGACAGCCATAGCCCAGGGACAGCGAAGTGTGGTCACTGATGGATAAAATAAAATTCAAGCCTGTTTGCATTTTAATGGATTTTAATCACATGAGAGTTTGGGAAAGAAAAAAAATTGATTTTTTTTTTTTTTCCTTTTCATCATTGTGTCTGATTGCTTCAGGGCTAACAAAAATGCTCCCAGGTACTGAGATATCATTTTCAGCTCTTGTGCTGTTGCTTAAAGAGGCTTCTGCAAAGACAAGGGAGGTGCACAATCATCATTAGTCACGGAGAGCAGGACAAATGGTACTGGGCTGTAGATGTGGCAAGGAAAGCAGAGTTTAAAGTTTTTGGCAAACTAAGTAGTAAGGAGGAAATGAACAAGATGCCATGGATGGTTTTTATCACCAGAGATTCACAAAAATAAGTCTGACATCCGTCAGGGGCTGGGGGTAGGGTACCATCCAGCTCTAACCATGTGGAAGCAGCACCATCTGTCTCCAGCAAACTAAAACTCTTGGAAAAAAAAAAGAGTTGTTCCTTAGTCTTTCACTCTTGGGTGCTGCCTCTCATCTGTTTGTCATTCCTGCTGTCTGTGGCATGATCTTCATACGTATTTTTAAACATTCTTGCTTTGTGCTGCTGGCAGGGACCAGCTCTGCCCGGTTCACCACCCCTTCCTGCTGTCTCTGCTGCTGCCGCCTCATTCGTGCCTTGTTGGCCGCTTGCTTCCTCTGAAACTCCATTCCCTGTGCCATAATATGGTGGAATTCATCCCTCAACCCCCTGGGAATAATTTTTTTTGTTCAGGAGCACCATTGCTAAGACAACTGAGCAGAGTATTTTGTGATAGTACTGTCACTTAAAGGGGAAAAAAAAAAAAAAGGAAGAGGGGAGCAGAGCGTGTGTAAAACCCTGAGATATTTTATGAAGAGCATAAAATAGAGGAGCTCAAGTTTTCTACCCTGTATTTTCTTTTGTTATGTCACTAAGTGGGATGTTTGTGTCTGTTTATGCTCTGATTTCGTGTGTGTTTTGAAATCTCATTGTACTCAGTGGTGGAAAATTGGCTGCTTAAGTAAAGGCATGTTAAGGACAGCGCTCTACAGTAGCTGGAAGGAAGTGCTTCTCAAATGCATTGTCCAAGTTGGTTCTAGTTAATAGTCTCTTGGGTATGTGAACTTTCCTTGCCTTCTCCACCCGTCTTCTGGCAGCAAACAGAATTCTTAGCATTTCAGTTTAAATAAAATAATTAATAAAGATCTGCACTGACCTTCTAAATTGTTTCCCAATAGGAGTGAAATGTATTTCAGTAATAATTCATAAAATCACTTGTGTGGGTTGATTATTCCTACTGGGGAGGGCAACACCACAAACCAGCAGCATAAAGCAAATCCCTTCAAAATATTATAATTATTGTGTTTGTATAAAGCCTCCCCTCTCCCTTTCCCCCTGGTCTGGTTGGATTTACTGTTACGAGACAGGGTTGCGCAGCAGGACTGCTAATTAGATGTTATCAGGCCTGTTTCTGCAAGGTTGTGACCTATAAATTTCTGTTCAGCATTGCTGTAGGAAAGACATTTTTCTCTCCACTGGTTATTATTTATACTTACTGGGTTCATTTGTTCTCCTTCTAGGATTTGGGAGAGGAGCACCTGTGGCTTTACCCTTCGGGTAGAAGGGGGTTTGGATTCGCTCTGGGAGCTTCGTGCTGTCAGTTTGCAGAACGTTTGGGAATAAGTGCATGTTTGTTCTTAGGCATTAAATGTAAATATACATTAAAATAAAATTTTAAATACAAATTTACAATACAAAAATTTGGCTTAAAAATACAAATCAGCTGAAAAGGAGCGTTAGTGAATAGCAAGAGGTTTGGTGCTCACGAGCGTTACATTTTACAGGTTTTGGGGAATAATAGCAGGAGTAAGGAGGAAAACCCTAAGTAGGCTAGGGCTCAAGGATGGAGAATGCTTGAGGTGAGCATGTGGGGTTGCCTTTATTCTTCACAGCCTAACTTTACTGCAAAGAGAAGGAAACACTAAGTAAAGGGAAAACCTAGCTGAAGAATACGTGAAATACTGCACCCTAGCTCCGGATCCTTTTAATTAGCTAGCCCATCCTCAAAGAACACATTAATCACACTGCTTTGGGTTTGCCAAAAGCACAGGGAACCTGCTCCACCTGTTTTGGTGGTACCTCAGGAGCCTTGATCTGAGCATGGCAAAGATGTCCAGACCAAACTGGCCTGCAAGGACGTCCTTCCCCAGCATGGGGTCAGCTCAGCACTTGCAATTCTCTGCCTTGGCACTGTCATTTCTTCCCATATTGCCTCTTTTTTTCACAGTTAGTTTCCCCCAACATAGAATCACGGGGGTTTGGAGGGACCATAAAGATAATCTAGTTCCACCTAGACACCTTCTACTAGACAAGGTTGCTGAGGGCTCTCTCCAGCCTGGCCTTGAACACTTCCACACTGCTTCTCTGGGCAACATCATGCAGAGTGGGCAAGAAGAAAGAAATCACCCACTATTCTGAAATTCTGGAACAAAATTGTGCTTGATTTGCTGATATTGATGTTGTGTTGCAATGTGGAGAGAGAGCAAAGTGCTTCAGGTCAGGAGGCTCCTGAGCCGTGATTCCAGCCCGACACTCAGTGTCCTGCTTTGACCACATTGGTGGTAACCTCCTTATGCTTAACCAAAGGGGATTTTTCTCCCCAGGCCAGCTTTCCCTCCCTAAACCTGGGTTAAATTACACAGGGAAAATAACCTCACATAACCTTTAACTGAAGGTTAAAGGCTAGAGCTGATAAGAGGTATTACAGGTCGTTGCTGTACAGCATTAAATGTGGGATGGAGATTATTTGCCATAAGACATCTCTTTGCATAAATATAAATATGGCTCAGGATCCCCACTGCATTTATGTAAGGTCCAGTCTCCTTCCTCTAAAGTTTTCTGTCTGAACCATCTGTAAAGGATGAAAAAAGTCCAGTCCTTTTTTATATTAGTGTTGAATCACTGAGATGCAGGAAGACTTTTCAGATGTGAGGGAGGAAAATAGAATGAGGAGCGTTCTGCTGCTTTTGTGTGAGGTTTTGTCTTTAAGTAGGTCAAATCAACGAATTGGTGTGTAATAGCTGGTTCCAGGTTCTCCAGAAAACATTTTGAAGACGCCAGAAGGAAGCAGAGTGGGTCTGTCTAAATAAACATCATGGGGAGTACTGCAGGGCTTCTTTTACATTTTATTTGAATCCCTTGAGGTGGTCCCTTACTAAGTCATTTGTTTTAAGTGGTTAAAATAAGAAAACTATCTTTAGCCTATATGCCTGAAAGACTTGGTTAATATGCAAAAAAATGCACATCGTTGTAGTAGATTTTAGTGTCCTGTGAACTCTCCCTTTGACAAGGGAAATCAGCTGCCCTCTATGAGACAGGCATCAGCAGTGCTCACAACTCCTACCTTCTCTTTTCCCAGAAGTCCCTTGAGGCAAAAACACCCAAACCCCAAAGAAGCTCCCAGTTGCCCATGTCTATGCCCAGGTGTGCAGAAAGGTTCAGGCTGAAAATAACTAAAATTGTGCAGTAGCGACAGGCCGTGCAGTGATGAGTGAGCATTTAAAACACCACGTGAGAGCTTTGTGGGACTTATTCTTATTATTCTTTATTTTTCCTTTATTCCTTCTCAGCATAAACTGCACCACACACAAAGAGAGTCATCTCATCACCTGGTCTGTTTTTGTGGCTCGTTGCCTCCACAGAAACGCTTCTCTACCTTTGCCCTTCCCGTACCTCCTTCCTTGGCAGGAGAAAGCAAAAGAGTCTTGCTCTTCTGAAACAAATAAATGTCAGCTGGCTGATGCCTTCTTGGCAAGGGTGGGGGTACAGCTGTCTGTGAACCTTTGGTGCTGGTGCTTTTGCCAAGCTCTGTGCACTGCTTGTGCCACACACATCTTTAGCTTTGACCCCAAGTGCACCGGTACATTTTTTTGTGCACCCACAAAATGTGTGCAGGACCCCAGCAGCGTTTGCTTTTAAATTGTTTTACCTTTTTTTTTTTTTGCACAGCTGCCTTGATCCTAGGTCCTTTTTAAGTTCAGGATGCTTTCCCTTTCTTCTTATTCCTTCACTGTTGCAAAAAATAAAGAATGAAGAGGGAACAGCCCAGTCTGGATGCCTGGTGTTGAAGAGGCTGTGAGATGGAGATTAGGGGTTGGTGAGAGCAGAGAAGAGAACAGGGGAGGGGTATAGAGCTGGGTAAGAAAAGGACCATGCATAAATTAAGAAGAAAAACTGCAGATTTTTTTTTTTCTCCCACAAATAATTAACTTTTCTGCTATTCTCCACTTTCTGCTTTCTAAACCTCTCACGAAAGCCTCTCCATGCTTTGGGGAGAAGTGTCACTTGAGAGTCTTCTCAGAACTTGGCAGCTATGTAATAGGGGCATGTAATCTTTTATAATCCTCTCTCCAGGTTTGTAATAACCATTTCTGTTTTGAGATTCCAAAGTGTTTTGTAGGCCAAGTGGGAATTTAACTGCGAGAGGAAAATGTACTTAATATTCAGGAGCAAAGATGAGTGGTCCTGGGCAGGGAACGAGACCTGAATGAGAAGGAAGGCAAACCTCCTTAGCATTGTAGGAAGGGTCACAGCAATGGCTTTGAGCAATTGCAGGTTATTTGAAATCTTAGGTATCCTGGGAACCAAATTGTTTTCTTACAGGGATGGCAGCTTCTGCTGTGGTGATGTCATGAGATTTATGAGGCTGCACAATGAGCCACTTGTTTGCAGGCGCTCAGGGGGCTGGGCCGAGCACAGAGCACACCTGCCTGCTCTGTAAGGTCCCCACCTTGATTGGGCTGTGACTGCTGGTCCCACTTGTTGAGCCACAGGTGATTGCACGACTGGGAGCTGCTGGCACCCATCCATTTGAGAAGGTGCTGATGTCTCCTGACAGGCACATCCCTGCCTCTCTGAACCTGGCAGGGTACAGGCCATGGAGACAGGGATGTGTCTCT
This sequence comes from Corapipo altera, assembly GCF_003945725.1. Classification (NCBI taxonomy): domain Eukaryota; kingdom Metazoa; phylum Chordata; class Aves; order Passeriformes; family Pipridae; genus Corapipo; species Corapipo altera. The sequence goes on from NW_020884927.1 coordinate 704,083, forward strand.
GAGGGAAGTGAGGATCAGTTACCCTTTGGAAGTTTAGCAATCGGCTCTGCAGCGCTTAAGAAGCTTAGAGGAGCTCAGCAGTGTTCGAGCTAATTGGTGGCTTTAAACTGCTATTAAAGGGCTCCCACACCTTTTGCTCAAAGAAGCTGCACCGCGACAGCGAGCGGGTGCAACTTTCTGCTTTCCAATCAGAACTACCAGGCCAGTTGGAACTTTATGCCTAAGTTTTGTTTCACCTGTTAGGTCCTTAGCTCTCATTTTTTTTAAGACTTTGCAAGAAAGCTTGGGAGTGTTGGCGCGCTCAGCATCTGCTCGCTAAACTAGTCGTAAGATTTTTAAGACCTGCGGTTTCTCTTTTGGAATGACTCCACGGTTTTTCCTTTTGAAAACAGGATCCCGGTGAAACTGCTCACATGGCTGTGGCCTAAATGAATTTGTGCTCTCGAGCTTCTGCAGAGCATTTGGGTACTGGGGAACACTGAGCCCTTTTAGCCAATGTCAGGGGCCGAGGGTGGCAAACGTGTTGGCGCTGGCCTTGGGGAAGGTTTGGGTTTGGAATTGTGTGTGTTACAGGGACATCTTGGCTGATCTCTGCCGTGGTCTCAGCCTTGGTGTGAAAACTCCTGAGCTGTAGATAGGCTCAGTGGTGACGTTGCAAGAACGGGGCAGATGTATTGACTCGGGACCAAGGGAAGTTGGCAGAGCTGCCTGGGAGCTCAGCTGGGGGAGTGAGCCGGCTGCACCTCGCTCGCTGCCGGCGGCTCCTGTACAAACAAGTCACATCTCTCCCAGGGAAGGATGTGAAGGGGTGGGAATGATGTCAGCAAGGAGAGGAGAGGCAGCAAGAGCTCATCCTGCTGGGAGATGCCAGGTTTGTTGAACAGTAGCACTCTGTGTTTTGTCTCCTGCTGGTTGCAAAGGAGACAGCCCTTGGCTGCTATTAGGTATTCACTCATCTGATGGCTTATTCCTTCCCACGTAAAAATTGCTCCTGACATATTTCCTTAATGCAGAAAATCTGTGGGAAATTTAAGAATCTGGCTGGTAGCTCTGATAGTGGACAAAATGTTGGTGCTCACTGAGCTTTAAAGGTTCATTTTTCTTTCTTGGTGTTGAGGTGAGACTGCTGCACGTGAGAAATTCGGAGCAGTGAGGCTCTCTTCTCCCATCCCATCACAGATCTTGGCAAAGCTTTCCAGCAGCTGGTGGGGAAAAGCTGTGCCCTGAGCTGTTGGCAGAAGAGATGCACAGTCCTCATTAGAGGAGGGGAAAATCCTCAAAACCTTACCCGTAAGCAGTGAACAGCAGGTACCTTCAGACTCCCCTGCTCTGAATTTTAAGAGATTCCTTCTCCCAGAGCTGGCAGACTGTAGGGAGATGGAAGCACACACAGCAAGCACAGAAATTGCCACAGTGATATTTCTTTGAGGGTACAGGGCACGAAAATGCACCTGACTGAACTTCATTGTTTTAATCTGTCTGTGGCTCATGAGATTCTTCAGTGGTAGAGTGGAAAACCAGTCTTGAGGCTGTGTCTGATCACTGCCACTCAATAAAAGAGCAGTGGAAAGTTAATAGCTTAGATTGGCAAGATTGGTCTGTACCAGAAAAATTAAAGATCTCGTGAGGAATGTGTGTTGCAATGCCAAATACGTTGGAATCTGAGAAAGTCATGGCACTGGTCATGGCTTCTGCCAGCTTCTTAAATGCCCTTTTCACCTGCTTAAACCTTTTCTGGCTTTATTCTGTGCTGAACGGATTTTCCAGGTAGAGTTTTGGCTGTAACCAGTTGGCGTGAGAGCTTTGGGGAATCTCTGAAACCTGATGGTTTGACTTAAGCTTTCTATACCTCCTACCCACGATATTAGATGTCCCTGTGAGAATTTGGTTATCGTTGCACGCAGCTGCTGGAGGAGAGCAACTGGATTCAGCTGAACTGAGGGCTGGTCGCTGCCTGTGTACTGAACTTTGTTGAGTGTGGATATTAAATGTAGCGGGAAGAATTCACACCAGATACTTACCTCTGTAATAACATCCTATATAAATAGCGTGCCTCTCATCCCAAAGGATCTGCTCGTGCTTTCTACACTCAAAATACCACCTGCTTCACCACAGAGATCTGTTGCTGACCACGAAAATGTAGGTAACTCTTCAATGGAATGGAGCTGTGCCACAGAGTGATTTAGAGGGGCAAGTGAGCACTGCCATATCCCACAGTAGCTATGAGAAGCTTCCTAGGAAACCTGCAAGTCACTGCCCACTTTGTGGTTTGAAACAAAATGGCAAGATTAATGGTTCTGTTTCTAATGTGTGCTCGTTATATCTCTAAGTGCATTGTGATTCAAAGAAGAATTAATCAACCTTGAGAGCATCGTGTTTTCTCTGTAGCATGGGAGTCTCTGTATTGCCACACACAGTATGTGCTGAATTTTCCTTGTGTTATACCATTAGTCATGAGCCTTGTGTGTTCTGTGTGGGGCATTGTGGTGTTTGTTTGGACAAACTTGGAGGAGGAATGTCCTTTCCTCTTCCAAGTGAATTTGTGCACCACGATAGGTTTTTCTTTGAACAGCTGTTTTCTGTAGTGTCTGCCTGCACTGCTCTGATCCTGCTCGGATCAGAGACCATTGCATATGGCTGGGAGTTGGTCTCAGAAATAGGAAATGTAAACAAAATCTATATATATTGGCATGAGAGAAAGTGGAAGTTGTCTTGATTGTGCTTTTCCTAACAGACCCTCGGTGGGTGACCTCTGTTGTCATCTGCTCTGTGTCAGTGTTGAGATTGTCCCTCTTTCAGCTGGGCCAGGATTCCTCCGACACCTGAATTCTCTTCTCTTCTACATGCAGACCCTGCAGATCTTCATCTGAGCATCAGCAGCTGTCTGAAATAGCTGCACATGCACACACAGCTGTGTCACAGAACTGCTGTTGCTGTTTATTTTCTCTCTCATTAGTGACTTCTTTCGCGGAAACCCTGCCTTGGTACCAGATGCAGGTTTGGGGGAAGGAAACATGTCAAGACACGGTTTATTTCCCTTTCTGCCATATCTTTCCCTTGAATCCCTTCATGGGCTTTTAGAGGTGGTGTAAGTTTAGTGAAAGGACTCATAATTGCTATTTATCTTTGAAGCTTTGTGTCAATAGTAAGGCTTGTTTCAGCTTCTGCTCAGCTTGCTTGATAAAGGTTCAAAGTGATGATTATTCCAACTGGACTGCATGGTCATGCACAGCTGGGTAGGCTGGGGTTCTGACAAGCTCTCAGATGACAGCACTCACCTAAAACACTTCCCTCTGAGTCCTGTCTCTATGGTGAGTACATAAAACACCATGGAAACATTGACATTGGGTAAGTAGACCTGTTGTCAGAAGGTGTTAGGGCTCCTACTAATCTCTCTTGGGGGAAAAAAATTCCTCCCATCGTTCAAACTTGGCTACTCTGTTAGTTACTCAGCTGCTTGGCAGCTCCTTGTTGGAAATACTAGGAACAGAACAGGGACCCTAATAAAGTTGAGGAAAATTTGGCAAGTACTTCAGTGAGCCCTTGATTTCACCATAGGAAGAGTGTGGTTCCAAAAAAAAAAGCTCTGAGACGTGCCAGGGGTGCTGTTGTCATCACTGGGATGGAGGGTTATTTCTGTGTTTTTATTGATGGCAAGTAGAGTGCTTTTTGGCAAAGAGGCTGAAAGCATGAATTTACCTTTAATGTAGTTTTGTTGGCCTGATTTCTGGTAATTCTGTCCTTTTCACTAGCTCTGAGGAGAGAATATGCAGCTCTTCAGGTTGTAGAAGAGCAGTTGGGGGCTAAATGCCACTGGAACGGCCATCATCTCTTGGAAATAATTTTCTGATTCTGCATTTGGAATTTTAAGGAAAAATAATTGTTGTGTGCTTGCAATGGAAGTTTCAGAAGTGTTCCCATCTGATAGCACTGTACTGCTCCCTAAATACTCCTAAAGTGCCATGAAATGTCCTACCCTGTCTGTGGGGATTGGCTTGACGATGACTCCTGCTTTCTGTGTTCCCTCACCCTGCACCACTCAACACTTCTGTTGTTGTGTGATTATGGCATCACTGTCCCTCTATTCCACAATACACCCCCCCCCCCCCCCCCCCCCCCCCCCCGTTTTTAAAAAAAAGTTCTGTGCTTAAAAAATAATGAGGTATAAATTGTCATCTAGATGAAAGAAAAGGAGCTTTGTGGATATTTATAACATGGCTAATGGCATTTCAGAGCCCCGAGGAAAAACAACGTGGTTTCCAGTCTTCAGCAGTTCCTCTCAGTTCTGTAGGGAGGTACCAAGAAGGGGATTTTTTTCCAAGCTGTTACTTAACTGATATTAGCATCTGAAGGCACATAAGGCCTGACCTTTAATCCTGTGTGTGGACTGGCTGATCTGCTTACTTGAATGCTTCATTGTAATGCTGCAGAATGGAGAGGATTGCATCAGACCCCAGAGAAATCTTCTGCCACCTTAACTTGCCTATTGAGGTGTGTGGCTGCCTGAGCCCATCCCAGTAACATCTGCAAACTCAGAGCTTTCAGATGCACCTCCCTGATTTCTCCTCCAGCTCCTGTCCAAAACTGCATTCATCAGTGAGTGATCACTCACCTCCAAAGCTCAAGCCTTGCTGTATGAGCTGATAGGTAGTAGCCCCACAGTGAGGAAGGACAGCCCTGACTCCTGGTCTCTCTCAAAAGTTGGAGTGCTCCTAGTTACATGTGGAACTTTTTGCCACTCACTTCCATAGTGGTGGTGAATTAGTTTTGTGGGGCCTTAGTGGAGGAGGTCGGTGGGTTTTTATTACATTCACGTGAAAAACTGGAGCCAAGAATGTAAAATGAAAACTGAAGATGAAGAGTCCCGGAAAGCAGAACAGGGTTTGTGAGGCGACCAAGTGTAAATGTGATACTGTGCAAAGTCCCAAAGAGTCTGCTGTCTAAACTGGTAACGTGCTTCAGAATACATTTTGAAGTCACAGCTGTTGCAAGAGGCTCCAAAGATATCAGCCATGCAGGAGGGTGAGCTGAGAAATAATTCAAATAGGTGGGACTGACGCACCAAAGCTCCGCTGCCGTCCTTGCTGCAGTGAGCTTTCTTGGAACACACATCCAGCATCTGTGTGGTTTGCAATGTGTGCTTGCAGCACCAGCTTTGGGCAGAGGGCTGAAGTTTTATAGGACCTGATACATCAGAAAACCAGCTTGTGACTGCTCTTTGCTGAAGAGAGCGCTTGGTCAGGCTTGCAGAGGTGGTGGGGCTGTGTCCCGACATGTGTTCAAAAGGATACCGATAGCAACACAAAATGTTAATGCTGTGGAGTTCTCTAGTGGTGATTGACAGCTCCAGACACTGGGATGGCATGTCAGTCTGCCAGCAGCCTGTGGAAAGCTGTTCTGACGTAGCCAACCCACTTGGCAACAGAGCCGTGGCTGGCCCGCGGTGCCTGATGACTCAGTTCAGTCCTGGAGTTGTTATTGCAGTGGAAGAAGTCGTTCTGTTCTTTAATTCCTTTGTGCAGCCCATGGATCAGTTGGATGGTATCCTGCCAAGGCCTCTAGTTAGTAGAAATTAGAACACGAAAATCTTTTGGGGCTGGGCAAGTCGTGACTGTAGATTCTGCGTTGGAGCTGATGGTCCAGAAGGGAGGTGGGGTTTTTTTTGCCATAAAAAAGTCTACCAGCAGCTCAAAATAGAGTTTGCTTGGTTATTGCTCAGCACAGCAGCTGGAGGCACTCTCCCTGCCAGCCCACCCACACGAGCAGGACGGGGCACGCACGCCTTCAACCTTTTTTTCCCCGTGGTGATTTATTATGTGCTTTCAGCACCCAGGAGATGAGATCCCCAGAGCTCTCATGTTCCCGTTTCTGTTGCACACTTGTGCCCATGGCTTTGTCCTTCTCCCCGATCTTGCCTCTACCAGCCCATTGCTCGTACATTTGTTGTGCCCAGGCAGGGCTCTTCGGGAAACCAAGGTCTAAGCAGGAGCAGAGGTGGTTTTATTCTGCATCTGGTTTGGTTTTTGGTTCGACACCACGTAAAGGTGAGATGTAGTTGTGCCAAAAATCTCTCTGGAGGGTTCACATCAGTAAGATCGACAAATATGTAACTTGTGGGAGAGAGAATCTCTGTTGCTCCAGGAGTTTACACAAAAGCACTTTTGCTTCACAGAGGTTGTGGTGGTTTCCCTTAACCATGTTTACACCTAAACAGAGGTTTGGGCAATTTCGAGAGACACAGCATTGCTCATCACAACTGCAAACCGAGTTGTGTTGGACAGGTAACAGTGTGGAGCCCGATTCTGCATCTCAGCTTCTTCCCTGAATTATTGCACCTGAAATAAAGGGAGCAAAGCTGCAGTTTTTTATTATTCAGAGCAGTAGGAGCCATGCAGCCCTCTTCTTTTTCTCGCTTAAAGGTATCAAGTTGGCTGTTTCAAGCATTTTTCTGAATGATCACAAAAATCCTAGTGCAACAGTAGGTTGAACAAGGCACCGAAAGCCATATTCCAAGTTAATTCCCTGGCTCTGGAAGCTGGCACATTCCTTTCAGTCTGGGGGCAAAACTGTGGGAGAAGAGCACGAAGGATGTTGCATCTCTCATTGGTGATGAGGTGGGATTTGGCACACGGAGGGTCTGCAGGGAGTGAAGTGAGTTGGAGGGGTTCCTTACTCCGGGTTTAGCGCTGGCATCGGGGCTGGCTCTCCCTGGAAGGTGCTGTGTGTTTGAGGATTCGCTGGCCTCTAGTGGTGACGCTGGAGAGAGGATACGAGAAGCAGCACGTTTAGCTCTGTGCGCGTTGGTGTGTGCGCAAAAAGGAAGGTAATGCTGCAAAAAGTTTTGGTTTTGAACGCTCAGTTTGCTCCTGAAATAGCTAAAGGAGGTCCTGGGCTCCTGTGCAGGAAGCCCCTTGATTTTTGCGGTGTCTGTTTTAGACCCCTTAGAGGTATTCCAGGAGGGACTTCAGGAATCCACAGTGAGAATGGCTGATTTTTTAGATCAGTGCAAGCAGAATTGTGTAGAACTAGAGGGCAAGATAAAAATGAAACTTAATCTTACAAAGCAACCAAGACTTAAGCTCAGAGTTTTAGAAAGAGATGAATCATAGAATTATAGAAAGGCTTTGGTTGGAAGGGACCTTAAAGCTCGTCTCACTCCAAGCCTCCTGCCATGGACAGGGACACCTTCCACTAGACCAGGATGCTCCAACTTGGTCTTGGATACTTCCAGGGATGGGGCAGCCACAGCTTCTCTGGGCAACCTGTGCCAGGGCCTCACCACCCTCTGACTTGAAACCAATTGTACAGAACGTCTTGAAAGTGTTTTCTAAGTTGATGTGTCACATACGTTATCATTCATGCAGCATTTTGGCTCCTGTGAAGAGGTTCTGTAAGTTGGCTGCACACCTGAATTCCTGGGGCAGCTTTCCCTGCTCCCAGTCCTCTCGCACTGGCGTTATACCTTCCTGTTCCATGGGTTCCTCTGCTTTTGGGCAGAGCTGCTTGGCAGTGAAGTCTGTCTGCTGCACTTGTTCCCCTGCTTTGCCTTCCCAGCCTTGGAGAAACTTGTCAGCAGCGAGAGGCACCGTGTCATACGCAGCTCGAGCCTGAGAGTCTTACAGGAAACTGATTTTAAAATAAACTGTGAAAGATCATCACTGGGAGCCAAACAATTTGGGTTATGTTTGGTGTCTTGGCGGTTTTTTGGGGTTTGTGTTTGTTTGTTCGGTTCGGGTTGTTTGTTTGTTGTAATTTTTGTCACTGTAGTGGCAGTGGCTAAATAAAAACACACAATTTAATTGAGTAGATTCCCCACCAAAAGATGCTGGTAAGCCCTTCTCAATTAAATGCCCATCCCCTTGAATTTTTCCTTCCATTCTTCAAGCCTGCCTTCCTTGATCCCCATCTTCCTTCCTATATCTCTCTATCCTTAGACACAAATAATCCACTTTATTAAGATTTAGAGTACATGCAAGGCTGTACCCCTTTGAACGACAGCTCTGAGAAGGGAATGGAGAGAAGATTAAGTTTTCATAAGCGCTCTTGGTCTTTTGTTTTCATTATATTTCAGCCTTTGACAAAGACATTTATATTCATCTCGGGTATTGCCATTTTTGTAAACCATGCTGTAGATAAATAAGTATTCATAGTGCACCTTAGGTAGTGTTCCACATGGGTGCCTCCCAGGATTCCCATTTTATCTCATTAAAATGCTGAAACAAGTGCAGAGTGCAGTTTTGGTTCTCGTCTCGCTGCAGAACAGCAAGAGCAGAGGAGCTGATTAATGACACGTGCTAACGACTCCGGCATTGTGGTTTTCTGTTTGCAGATGTGAAAGGGCCACCTACACACAGACTGTCCTGTGGCCAGTCCCCCTACACTGACATGACAACATGGGAGAGGAAGTACTGCATCCTGACGGACAGCCAGCTGGTGCTGCTCAACAGGGAGAAGGAGGTGAGAGGAGCTCACGTTGGCTTTTTTCAAAGACAGCTTTTTGTCATCTCCCCCTCAGTTCGTTCATGCATCTATTGAAATATGTGCAAGGGAGAAAAAGGGAATTGAAGAAGAAATTTTTTACTGTGTGGGTGGTGAGCCCTGGCACAGGTTGCCCAGGGAGGTTGTTGATGTCCCATCCCTGTCAGTGTTCAAAGCCAGATTGGATAAGGCCTTGAGCAGCCTGGTCTGATGGGAGGTGTCCCTGAACATGGCAGGGGGATTGGAACTAGATCATCTTTAAGGTCCACTCCAACTCCTTAACATCCTATGATTCCATGAAAAGGGGAGCTGAGCTGTCCTTTGTGTGGATGGTGTGGGGCTCAGTTACAATCCTGCTGACCCAGATGGAGGTTGCATGGAAGAGGTGTCAGCAAACTGTGTGCAAAGGCCCTCCTGGAGTTTTACAGCCTGTCTTTAAGTCTGCCATTACGTCTTCCTATGTTATTGCTGCTTTTAATGGTGGTTAAAGCCACCACAGCTATGTAAACCTGCCTCCTTACATCACTGCAGGCACAAAGGTGGGGGACAAGTGAAAGCTTTTTATATACCCATAAATTTTAGTCTAATACCATAGTTTCTTGTATTTGGAGATGACCTGAATTTTTGTGTTTCTTCTTGATTCTGTTGAAGCTTGAGACCTGTTTCTGGTGTGGCACTAAATATTGCTCAGCTGTGCTCAGGGTTATTTACAATTTATTTTACAATGAAATATTGCCTTTCATGGGGAGAGTAGGAGGAAATGGTTTAGAGGAGGACTTGATTTATTGGAAGGGAACAACATCAATGCTAATGCGTGGGAGAGGTGAGCAAATGCAGTGAAAATGGAAGGCCCATTTAATGATATTTGCTTACTGTGTAATTCTTCTTCTAGTCTGACAGGACTGTCACCTAAGGAATTAAAGTATATACTGAGGGAACTTAAGGAGATGTGAGAATCATTCCTAAAACTGTGCTGTACAGCCACAGCTGGGCCAAAAGGATGCATCTCATTAAAGAAATGTAATTGAGAAAAACACTGGCTCTTATCACAAATAATTAACTGGAGGTGGTAATCATGCACTTAGGGGTTCTTAATTTCTCCTGCCACAGACAGTGAAAAGCATTTTGCTGGGAGTAAGATGAGTCTTTTGCTTAGATCCTGAGGAATAAATGTGGGAAGTCTGATACAGGACTGGTGTGTTAAGGCATTATATACTATGTTTAAATACCACCCTGCTTTTTGTCAGAAGCTGAGGAAATTCAATATCAGGCTACAGAGAGCCCAAGAAGTCAAGCAGTAGTGAAAATCTTTGCAGTGTGCTCTCAAAGGAGGCTTCCTGCCCTGTGACAGTGAGAAATAGCTTGTTTTGGGAAATGCTGCATGCAGATGGGCCAAGCAGACAATGCCTTTGGTGCAGGTGTGACTCCACATGCTGATAATGTGATTTGTTTCAGGAGCTTGTAGCTGGAGTCAGATTTACCATTCTGATTTTCAAGTAATTTGTGACTACTGTGAAGTGAAAGGAAAAAGGGAACTCCTTGCAGTCAGGTGTGCTCTGTAGGAAAATAAAGGGTTGGTTTAGTCTGGCTTGTGAGTCTGTACACAGGGCAGTGTACAGACAGCCCCTTACAGAAACACACAGTGCATACAAGTGCTAGTTAAGAGAGAGACACAGACCTGATACTCTGGATTTACACCTTCTTCTAGTTTTTCTGCAGTAGAAATATCCCTTTGCAGCTTTCGTGAGGAAGGGAAGGGGAGGCAACACAGTTAAATTTTTCTTGGCAAGTCATTCAGAGTTGAAAGAGGCTCCATGAAATGTGATCTAGAAGTGAGAGTGCACAAAGGCCTAAGGCAGCAGTGGGGAGAGATGCTTGTTAAGAGCATAATGATGGAAAAGTATGTAGGAGGGGAATCATAAAAAGCCCCTGGGTGGGACCACAGGTACAGGGAGCCTAAGGAACAGACCAGCTGAATGAGGAAGAGGGAGGTTACTTAAAGAAGAGAACTGAAGACTGTTTTTAGAGAAAAATTATTGTAAAGGTGATGCTGGAGGAGGTGTTTTGTTAAAACAAGGTGATAGGCAAGAGGAGCTGGAGAGGTTCCTGCTCTGAACATGATATTTGCTGATAGACTGAGTTGGTCAGGATTTCTTTGGACTGCTGAAGAGGATCTTGGAGTCAATGTGAGGGACAGGACGCTGCCCATCAGTGGGCTGGGAAGAAGGAATTGGTGTGACCAGCAGGGTGCCCTTGCAGCCCAGAGGGAGCACGTGCATCACTGCAAGGCTGACATAGAGGTGAAAGTCTGAAGCATCTCATTGTATTCTCTGTGCATCTGCTTTGTTACTTCGTGGAGTAAAAATCTAAGAAGTTTGGCCAGAGTGAAACTGGAAGGGAACAGAAATGTTTAAAGTTTATAGTACTTTGTAAAAATCACTCTGCAAATCTGTGTGTCCAAGTCAGAAAGTAGGAAAACAGATACAGAATGCAAACAGGTGAATGAAGGAGGTCTTGATGGTTTCAGGTATAATGCTAAGTTTGGTTTCTTGCAGTTAATGCTGCTAAAATACAGCATTATGAAATGTACAGATTTTTAAGAGGAAATAGTAAAGAACAGTACAGAAAGAAACAATCAAGTAAAGAAAACTCTTCTCTCATAGTATCCCGCTGCCATGGATTTTTTGTCAAGGCAGTTTGAATGGAGTATGTGCAAGAGAGATTTTGTGCTGTTCAAGAACAGGAGTAGGCTGGAAATCAGAGACATTTTGAAGTACAGCTTGATCCAAAAATATCTGTAATTACTTAGACAGAAATAGTCTGGCGGTATCACCTTGTGCAGCGTAGGAAAATATTAATTACTTGACACTTTGTCAACTGTATAAAATGATTGTAGGTGAGACTGAAGAATGAAAATTATTAATGAAAGGAAGAGATCAATGCCCAAAATGTAAGAACAAAGAGAATGAATCCCAGTAGGAACTGAGACACGATTTAGCAAATAAGGAACCCTGAGTGACAAGAGATCTGCAATTACTACAACACATCCTGGTGGGATAATATTTAGCATCATCTCCCAAGACAAGGAGAATGGGTCTAAGGTTGATGCATGTACAAGTCAGGTATCTCTAACACATGGAAGATTTCCCCCTGTCAGGAAGGTGTAGATGTTTTCATGCTGTCTGAAACCTGTTCCATTGGGGAGGGAGCTGTGAGGGCAAGTAGAAGTGTCTGCAAAATCAGTGCCATTTAAACAGGGACTGGGTATGAGTTAGTGTTCATGAACAGTGGTTTCAGATAGACAACACTGTGCACAGCACTTCTATGAGGGATGTGATAAATGGCTGCTTTTTAGGTAGTCTTTGTCAGCAACTTGGCTGTGGGTCCTGCAGGGTGTTTTTGTCGTGTGTTGGGTTGGAAATGAAGATGAACAACACTTTCCACTGCGTTAGGCTTTTCCTTTTTCCTCCCTGCACCCAAACCTTGTGTTTAGGGGTGATTTTAATCAAGGGCAAAGGACAGCAAAGACCTACATTCGCTGTGACATGATCTGCTGCTTACTGGTGCTGGTGACAGGGGCCAGCAGCAGGACAACTGGGATGGATTTTCCTACTCTTCCATCTCCTGTGGCTGACAACAGTAGTGTGGTATGCCAGCAGTGATCCCAAGGGAAAACAGCAAGCAGGAGTTTGTCAAACCTGAACCCAGTCATAAGAAAAGATTTGCTTCAATTCCCAAACAAATTTAATCATTTATTTTCCAAAAGCCCAGAGAAATGTTTGCTATCAACATTTTTAAAGTGGATTTCTACGTCAAAATTTTAGCCAGCTTCTGACTTTCTGGAGGAAGGTAAAAATTAAAATGAATTATTTAACTGTTTTGCTGATGTGATTCCTAACTTCCTGACTATTAGTTCAGAAAAGTCTGCAAGTTCTCAAGTTTTTGTCTTGAACCACTCTTTCAAATCTTGCAAATTGTTATCTGCAATGAAGAAACTTGTTTCCCTACTTTTTTTTAAAGAGACTATCTCAGTTTGCCTTTAAGAGGCATTAAGTGCTTGTAAAGCTCTTACTCCTATTTCTTCTGAAATCTCCTTGTCATCAAATTACTAGAAATCCCCAATACAGGCTTTTTATACTTAAAAAAGCATGTTCAGTGTGTCAGGTGAACTGGGATGCTGTCCAAGGGCTTAGAGTCCAAGCTCTGAACCCATCGTTGATAAATTGTGGAATTTGTGAGGGAAACATAACCTGTGATGAAAATTGTTAAGATTAGCAAAATAATCAGTATTCGAACTGTCCTTATGTACCTTTTTGTCCCAGAGTTCCCCTGCTCAGAGTCCAGCCCTGAACCAGCAGCTTGAGCATGTCAGCTCAGGGTCAGACAATTCCCAGGTTGGTGAGCAAAGAACAGGATAACAAAGCTGGATGGGTTAAAAAAAAAACCCTGCTGAAAGGCTGAGTCACCATTAGAGTCCTGACTCTGCAGGACTGTGTCCTTCCCTTTGATCCTTTGCCGAATTTGCTGCACTGTCAGGGGCTAAGGGAGTGTTGGGAAGGTTGCAGATGGCTGGCTTGGTCTTTATGTGCTATTCTTTTGTGCACTTCCTTGTGTTTTGGTGCCTCCCAATCCATGAATCTGTTTGCCTGACCACAGGCAAGCCAGAAGTTTATACACCTGTTTAAAACACATCCAGCCCCCAAAGATGCAGAGCTGTTGATCATTTTGCATGTTCACAAAGCTGTATCTTTACAAGCAGGATGGTCTCACACTAAACTAAGTGAAAAATACTGGTTCTGTAATCTTGGAGTTAGTTTTTTGTCAGTATAGATTGAGACTATGGTTTTGGAGGAGCTTTACTTAAAATAACAAAGCATTTTTAAGTCAGACTGAAGAGGCTCAGTCCCTATCTTCCTGCTACCCTGTGGCAGTAAGTCAGCACATCCACAGTGTCCCCATGGATATCATTGCTGGCATCAGGGTGGTAGTAGTGCTTTTTTTTGTGTCAGTGGATTAAAAGAATGTTCCTGTCAACCCATATCTGAAAGCACACACAGGTACTGAAGAGGTGTGTTTGGAAAAAAAAGGGGACTGTTCATTTCTCGGTGGAAAAAAAATCCAGTAGCAGAGAAATCCATCACACAGGAGCTGTATTGGTCTGGAGCAAGCAGTTAGGGGAGGGTGCAGCAAGTTCACTGAGAGAGGAGCATCACAGCACACCTTAAAATCATCCAGCAGGTACTGGTAATAACTGATGTGGAAATAGAGCTTGCAGCATCCCAAAAATGCTCTGAAGGAAACTGGGAGAAGCAGTGGACCAGAAAAGAGTGTAGAACGGAATGAGACTAAATGGAGCCTCCAGATGAGAACTGAAAATCTAATATCTGAACTTGATTGAAGGAATGTGGCATAAACTAACAAAATTAGTCTCTGTTTAACTTCCTAATGTGTTTTTGCCCAGAGATCGTGCAGCAAAGGAGCTGCTGTAAAAATCTACCAGCAAAGACAATAGTCTGAACAGAATAAGCACAGGGGCTTTGGGAAACTTGTTTTGAAAAATGACAAATAGACCAGCGTGGTAATAAATAGCATTAAAAACTGACCTTAAGAGAATGCTAAGTGCTTAGAAGTCAGGAAATGGCAGAACTGGCTTGTGAGGGCCATTGTAGTGCAACCTGTTCCTAAAATAGTGCAGTATCTCGTACATCTTTCACAGCCTTCAATGCAAATGAATGATATCTTTTTGTTTGCTATTAATACTGGGGTTTTTTCAGAGATGGTGGAAGATGTGAAAGGATAAAAGCAGCGCAGGAAATGGGATGGGGGTTTCTATTCCTTTAGCTGCAAGCAGTCTGTGACATGTGTATGTGAAAAGAAATCACTGTAGTGCTTGTATTGCAGTTGTACTGAGATGTTTTGGGCCTCCCTCCAGCCCCTGGATTCCACATCTCCCTCATCCCTGAGGTTTCTCCCAGCTGTTAAATATATGAGCTTAAGGTGACCCTACCAGCCTACAGGTTCCAGATATGGTAACAGACACACCAGACTGCTGAGCTTTAGGGATAAACAGTTTATCTCCAAACAGCGTTGTGGTGACAAATACTGATGAGGAGCACAGTTACCTGGCTGGTTACAGCAGTAACTCAGTGGCACAGTTGACCGGGTTAAAACAATTGCAAATCCAGTAAATCACCAATACTGAGCTCAGTTTGTTATTATCTGACCTTGCAAAGACCTGCAAAACCATGGTCATAACCACAAGGACCTTGGTAGAAAAAGGTTCTTCCCCCAGAGAGTGGTGGGGAACTGAACAGGCTCCCCAGGGCAGTGGTCACAGCTTGGTCACAGTGGTCACCAAGGCTGACAGAGCTCAAGGAACATTTGGATGATCCTCTCAGGCACATGAGGTGACTCTTGGGGATGGACCTGTGCAGGGCTAAGAGTTGGACTTGGTGATTCTTGTGGGTCCCTTCCAACTCAGGTTATTCTGTGACTGTGTCTTTGGAGGAGGCTTTCTGCAGCAGGGGCCTGTCTGTGCTGCACCGCTGGCCAGCAGGAAGCTGTTGGAAGTTTTGTTTTCCCAAAGTTTTGGATGTAGCCATCTGCCTCTGCCTGACTTGCCCAGCGTGGAAGCAGGCAAGGCTGGGCTTGGCATTGGGAAAGCAGCCTTGAAAGGCAGGACTGCCTTGTTATTTGGATGGATGGGCTGTGTTGTGACTGGATACCTGTGGAGTACAGGGTGCTGTACACCATGCGCTCCTCATCACTGCCACACTTTCCTGGGGAGCCTCTGGAATTCTGTGATAAGTCCAGAAACGCCGAACTGTGCCTGAGAATTTACTACCATGTGAGCAGAAAATGAAGTTCCTTATCAAGTGGCCCGGTGGCACACTGACAGCTCTTGGCATCGTTTTTCCACAGGTGCCCACGGAAGGGATGCCGGAGCCGCAGGATCCTTCCCGCGGGCGCTGCCTGCGCCGGACAGTCAGCGTCCCCTCGGAGGGCCAGTTCCCCGAGTACCCGGCAGAGGGGGCCGCCCAACTAGGTAAGGAGAAACCAGCCATGGAATTAATTGATAGCTGCGAGTTGTGTCAAGAGGGCATGTCAGCCCGGGCAGCACCCCGGCAAAGCAGCCTGGAGAGATGGGTACCACCTGCAACCCAGGCTTTGTGTGTAAATACCTCCAGCAAAATCACCTCCAAACACCAGGATGTATCCAAACACCAGTGAGACTCTTATGGGATGCCAGAGAACCATGGCTGTCATGGCACTCAGGAAGCTTTGTAGCTGTGTTTTTAAACTCACCGGGCAGCCCTAGGGTTTGCTGGATGCGGGTC
Organism: Corapipo altera; assembly: GCF_003945725.1. Classification (NCBI taxonomy): domain Eukaryota; kingdom Metazoa; phylum Chordata; class Aves; order Passeriformes; family Pipridae; genus Corapipo; species Corapipo altera. The sequence continues at coordinate 719,898 of NW_020884927.1, forward strand.
AGCGCAGTGCAGTTTTTGCAGGTGGCTGTAAGTGGTTCCTGCTGGTTTAGAACTGTTAGGTGGTTGTGTTTTACCTCACCTCTGGAATTTCCTTTGCTACATATTTTCACAACAAGCACCTAATAACAGGTTTTTCTCTAACTTACCTCATACCTGTTCAGGGTGCAGTTCCTAAAAGAACCAACCATCTGCCTGCTGTTGGCTATAATTATCCATGTTGAAATTTAGGGAAAGCAAAAGAAAGGGCAGGTATTAAAAATTAGAGAAAAAGGCTTCGTTGCAGTGGTTTCCCAAGTCCAGGTTTGGCCCAGTTCCCCCACTTTATTCCACCACACCTGTGGTTGCATAAAGAGCATCATTCCAGCTCTTTCCAGAAAAAAGGAAGAGGCAGCAACCACACACAGGTGAGCTCTTCTTTCTCTTCCCAACCTGTGCAAGAAGCTTTCCTTGGCATTGGCTGGTGAGAACTGGGAGCAGTTTTTCCTTAGTTCAGCTGTGAAAAATGTCATTCCTGGGAGAGAGTAAGCCATGAGGAAAAAACATGAATCTCTAAACATAAATCAGCCTTGATAACTGCTATCAAAGGTGAAGAGCAGGTAAGGTATCTTGCATTTCACAGCCTCAGCTGGGTTTTTTTCCAAGAACTTTATTCTGTGAGTATATTGCACATGAGTAAGTAAAATCTCACTCTTGTAGATAGTTAATTAACACATTGCAACCGTAGCACTTATTTATTTGTACTTGCCAGTAGCACTATGTAACTCTTAATTATTGGAGAAAGGCAGATAGGGTTCTTTTTTTTTTTTTTTTCCTTTTGATTTCTTCGATTCCTGGGTTGGTAGTCTGAAAAGAAACAGGGCAAGTTAAGGATTTAGGAGGCAAAACTGCAAAATACTTTGGGATTAGTGACATAAATAGAACCCTGACTGGATTTGTTTGTGGCATTTCAGATGCCACCTCTAAATGCCATATGAACAAATATTCATTTTTGTTTGGAACTAAAATCAGTTTTAGTTATGTTTACACAGTGTTATAAGCAAAGTACTTATTCCAGGTGTGTGGCTAGTGAGATGAATGAAGAACTGTATTGCAACCAGCCTGCTCTAGGCAATGAATATTATTTGCAGCTGCATAGGCTAGAAAGGCCTTTAAAATCTAAGATTTCAGTGCCTTCTTCTTCCGTACCACGTGCAGAAAACATGTAAAAGAATTTCTAGACTTCACTGAGCATCTCAATAGCTGGAAATCCCAGTGTTCTGTTTTTAAATGGAACCTTGTAACATTCTTGTTCTCGAATGGCCATAGAGAATGGATGACCCTGCTATTTGGTGTCTGCCTTACTATGTATTTTGCTACAGTTTTAAATGCATGTGGCATCTTGTAGTGTGTTATTTGATGTTTACCTGACAAAAATATATTAAAAGTACAAGAGTACCTGGTCTTCTCCATGTGAGAGCTGCAACTGCAGCGAATACAGATGTCACAAAGTGTGTAGCTAAAGCAAGTGGGCCTGCAGTGGGAGGGGGAGCTTGAGCAATGCCCACACTGTGAGGATGGATGAGGGAGAGTGGGAGGGAAGGTTATATATAATCCCTGATTGCAGCACCCCGAGTAGTTCCCTTGTTTTCACCTCTTGGTTAAAAATGTCTCTTGTCACGATTACAGAATTCCTGCTAATGGAGAAAAGTGGGTTGATAGCAAGCAGTGGGAATAGCTTTGTGTCAAGATACTGAGCCAGAGGACACATTAATGGAGGGAACCATTGAACATCTTTATACAGGGAAAGAAACAGATGGTGGCAGCCAGAACATATCACAAGCAGTACAGATAACAACTGCACTAAAATAGCTTTGGAATGGACACCCAAAGCTGAAAGGCACAGCAGAGGCAGCTACAATATCTAGCAGAGAAATTGCTATGCAGGGCTGATAAGAATATTGAGCTCGTCCTAGGGAAGCGTGTGGATAACATGGCAACTGCAGGTGTTGCATCTTAGGATGATATCTGAAATTACTCCTTGCAGAAGAGCTCCTGAGGAATGGCTCTAGTGCAGAGGTGAAGGCATAGCAATGGCATTTGCTTTTTTCCCTGTGTAAGGTTGCCATGTCTCTCTTGTGATTAATGGATACATTTATTAAAAATAAATAGAAGGGGGGGGGGAACCAGGCAGTGGGGCTCTTTTTCATCTGTAGCAATAAACTTGTATGAGAATCTTTTTGTTAATGGAAAAACTGGAACAGCACATGTTCTTCAAGGGCTCTGCATAATCAGCAGCAGAACCCATTCTGCAAATTTCTGTGGCATTCTTTATAGCATTATGCACACATCCTTGTAGCACCATTCCTAGGAAGTGTGTGGGAGAGGAACTGCCCACGTTACAGCTGAGGAGCAGAAGGAAAAGATGTGTAACCCTCCAAAGGTCAGCATTAAGTCAAGTGTGCTTCACCCCAGGGCTGCCGAGCCCGTCCCCGCCGCCTCTCTCCTTTTCCACCCTGGCTGCAGGGTTGGCTCAGCTGCTGGGGAGGCAGCTGCTGAGCCACCACTGTTCACAGTCCCCTGTACTAAGAGAGGCACCAATTTCCACATACTTCAGTACAGTAAGCTGTAATTTGTGATGGTTCAGCAGCTGCCAGAAGAGCAGCTGAGCCATCCCTTCTGTGCAGGCAGAAGCCACTGTGGTCACCCTCGGATGAGAGCCAGAGGGGCGGACACAGAGATGAAACATGGGATAGAGAGGGACTTGTTTAAACACTGAAAGCTAATAAGGTCATTTAAAAACTAACTCCAGAGGCACTCAGCATCTACTGCTGGCTTAGGAGCTTTCCCTCTGCTTGCAGGCATTGGAGAGGTTGTTGCTAATGCTGGAATTCTTAATTCCTGTCTGGAAGGTGCACTGTACACGGAGTTGTGTCAGCAAGCCATCCATTAAATATATGCCATGAAATTTCCTTGGTGCCTAATCCCTATCATTGTAGTAATACCTCTGTGAGTGAACAGGCACACTCTAAATATGTCTTTTACTTGCTAGGAATTCATCTTGGCAGCACTTACTGAGAGGAGCTTCCAAGCTAAAAATGTAGCTGTAATTTCTCCCTAACTCCAGCTTGACAGTCTCTATCCTTCTTTCAAGTGTTATTTTCAATGGGCTAATTCTCTTATGAAGTGTGTTGCAGGCCCTGGAGACCAGCAAAAAAATGTCACAGGAAGAGGAACTCAAGCTGGTCCATCTCTTGTTTGCCTCCATTTCTGCTTCAGATTCTGCTCTTTTTCTAACAGGTGTATTTTTTCCTGTTAGGGAGGTTACATCCTTTAAAAGGATCATTGTTTGTAATAACATGTTGGAATTAACCATTCATACAGTAAAAGCATGATTCAGATTTCCACCATTCATACTGTTAGACAGGCTAGTAACAGTTATCACTTCCTTTCCCGAAATAATCCTCTTCTCTCTTACTCTGCTTCCTTCTCACCACCTGCTCACAGTAAATGAGAGCTGTTAAAGAGAATACAGAGAAAAAGTTTGGATTCTGGCAACTCTGTGGCATTAATAAGAGATTTTTTTTTTTTGCCTGCATGTGTGAAAATATCAGGAGGGATTGAAAGTGAGGAAAGGCTTTGTGTTTGGTCTTTGTTGTTGTTGGGTTTTTTTAAATGTTAAACTATTAGAGAAGAGCATTATCAAGGAGAGGGTTTTTGAAATTCTCTGATTTTTAGAAAGGCTAGCGTTGATGCAAATAAATTTTCATTTTGTATTTTGGATACAAAGTCATCCAAGAAGAAAATGAAAACTGTTTCACTTGTTGAAACAAGTTAACCCTGTTTTTCCTCAGTCTGAACGTGAAGCTCTTGAGATTGCTGAAAGCAGGTCAGGGGTGAAGATGCTCCTTGCAACCTTTAGTTTTGTCCTCACCTTGAGTCACTGGCACTGAGAATGAAGCACTGATCTGTTTTGATGCCAGGCCCAAACTGCATTGTTACCAGGTGAGCAGTTAGCTGGGCAGAACTCCTGCCTCCCTATAGTTCTAAAAGTCCAGAGGCTTGGAAATGGAGTGAGCAGATCAGTTCAGCAGCATCTGGTTTCATTGCTGCCTGGTGTGTATCCCTTTGAAAAGCTCCTGCAAGCCTCTGCTGAGCCCTCCTCCTGGGGAGGATTGCTCCAAGAAAACACCCAGCCAGTTCTCTTCCTTCAGGTGAAAACTTGGCAGGAGAGAACAGACAGGAGCTACAAAGATTTCTAGGGTGATTTCAGTAACTGCTGTTTTTGAGACAAAGTTGTTTACAACTGAAACAATCAAAGCTGAGCTTTGCTTTCTTTATATTCCAGCTGGAATGACTATTGGTGATGAAAGAATAAATAGATTTACTCTGTGCTCACCACATAATTATGATCCTTGTGCACTAAGTGTTAGGATTAATACCTGGAAAGGGTTACTGCTTTTAGAGGAGGGGAGAGGAAGACAGTCTGTTTCAGAAAAAGAGAGATTGTTTGTGACCTGGTCAGTGGAACAATCTGCAATGCACAGATTTTTACACATTCAGTAAAGATTTACTTAGGCAATATGCAGGAATTTGAAATAATGGAAATCCTGTAACTTCTAACAAAACTATGCTGATGAAGAGATCTGTCCTTCACCTTCCACCACTCAACTTTGCCTACAAAGAATACCTGTTAGAAAGTAGGGATGAAAAAATGTACTTTACAGCTCCCTGTATCTCAGCTGTAGAGATTTATGACTTGTCTTGATGAAGTCATTTTCCCGACAGCACTGCCTGCTTCTTCACCGTGCTGCCATATGCAAAATATCCATCTCCTGTCAACTGTTATGCATGGCAGGGATACAAAACAGGGCTTTGGGTTTAGCCCTCAAATTGAGGGGTGTGTTTAGCAGTATCTCTGGCAGGAAGATGGATTCAGATGTGCTGACTTGACTTGTTTGCAGCTCCCTGGGTTTGCCCGATCTGGGCTTGCACGAGCGTGTTTGTGTGTGCTCGTGAGAGAGCTGCACATCCTCCCCTGTGCAAGCCCAGGATCTGAAGGACCAGCTGCATTTACTGCCAGTTCCCATGACTGTGTAATTTAGCAACCCCCAGTGAGTGATTGGGGACTTTTTTTTTTTTTCTTTTTGACCTGTGCTTTGTACCAAGAATCTCAATTAAATGTCCCCAGCAGCTGAAAGGTGATACTTTAATGAGGTTGGTACAGTAAGAACCATCCTGCACCTCCAGGGTATGATGTTTGTGGTGTTTCCATGGGCTCCAGGTGGTCCTGGGCATGTGGAGCCTCACGGCTCCATTCTCTGCTTCCCTTCAGCCTGGACCTGCCAGTGTTGCCAAACCCATATGCGTGGGAGCCTTCAGTGAGCCAGGATCTGAAGCCTTTGGCTCATGTAATTACCCAAACAGAGTTTGCTAAACAACTCCATCCTTTGCCTGCTTCACTGTCTGGTGCCTTGGGTCACAATCTCCTAGTGCTGTCACTTGGGAATAATTAATAGGGAGTGTGGCTATGCCACGATCAATTGACATTCCAAAACTTTAAGTCTTCAGGTGACATTGTTTACCCATCGTGTTCCATCCCAAAATGCAAATACATGCAAGCCACGAGCTGCCTTTTATAAAACCTCCTGTGAGATCCAGCTGCTCTTGGGCTACTGTGTGAAAAGTGTCCTGCTATCTTCTGCATCCACAAAAGAGGTTAGGAAACTTCGGGAAAAGCCCTGAAGTAATGTGAAATTTGGACAATGTACAGTGCAATTCGCCTGCCTTGGAAGGATGAAGAGTTTAGACAACTCTGCTTGAAATTAAAACTGACTCCAGGGAGGCTGGATGTAACAAACAGGATGCCTGGATCTCAGTGACATTCCCCTGGGCAATGGGAGTTATTTGTATACAGAAAATTGCCAAGCTGCTATCTTTCTTCTTCTATAACACAAGCGAAGCCAAAGAATGTTGGTTTGTTCTGAGGGCTGCTGAAATTTTATTCCCTTGCACACAGATCATCTGTGCTGAAAGCCAACTTTCATCATGGAGCAAATTTTATCTGTTTAGATCTTAAACCTTTTTAGGGCAGAGATTTAACATGGGTATGAACACATAATCTTAATTTTCTAATATCGACACATAATCCATTAGGGCCTTTTTTTTTTTCCCCTTGGAAATGTATGTTACATCCCTGCCCACTACTTCCAGAGCACACAAAAAAAATCACTTTAGAGATATTAAAATTTTGTGATGTGAGCATCAAGAACACTTTGTAAGGAGAGCATGTTGTGCAATGTAGTAATTGCTAAGACCTGGTGGCTCTTGGGCCATTTGGGGCAGATTTGCTGCCTGTGTTCTAACCAAACCTCAGTTTATTTTGAAGGAAGCTATAATTTTCCTTCTTTTTCTCAAGAACAGCAGTAAAAAGTTATTCATTAAATTCTTTAGAGAGATCTACCTTAAATCATGCATGAACTCACTGTGGATTGTTCAGTTTTGTAGCTTCTCTTTTATAGTTGTTTGATCTTGTGGCAAAAAGTAATTACACTTCAGCCAACCATGTATACTTGCCTTTTTTCCTTCAGTAACAACTGGCTTACCACTTAATGGAAAATTAGCCTTCCTTCCTGCAGCCTGGATTTCCTTATCTTGTCCAGAGTTAATTTGAACTGTTGAACTAAATTTAAAAGTCCTGATGTAATTAAATCTGGTTCAGGCTTCGGTATGAGTTGCTGATCAGTTTATTGCTTTAGTGTAAATTGATACTCGACAATGCAAATATTTATGAGATTGGATTAGCTGCCTCTAGTTTGAAGTCAGTATGAAATTAAATACAGAAAGTTTTCTCTGCTGTGCAGGGATGTGCACACTCCTGTCTCCCAGCTTTCCCAACCTCCTTGGTGCTGGTTCTGTTCCTTGCCAGGTGGATTTGACTCCCCGCAGCGGAATCGTGTTCCCAGACATGTTGCTGGGTTGGCTTTGAATCTGACCTGGTGGATGTTCCAGATTACCCCTGGTAGCAGCCCCGAGTTAGAGGAGCTTGGGTGTGCTGTGAAGCTGCTCTCTGTGTTAGCTTTGATCTAATGCACTCACAGGAGGAGAGGAGCCACCCCACAGGCACCTACTGGGTGTTTTACTGACCTGCCACCCTTTTGTCACAGATCCCTGTTTTGTAGCACGAGGGGAGGAGAGAGTTAGACCAGTGATTTTTATCTGCAGGACGGACAAAAATGTTTCAGCAGCACAGCAGAGAGATAATTTACTTAAAGGAAAAATACTGAAGCCACAGAGGAAAACTGGGCTGTTGAACTCTGCTGCAGTTCATCAGGAACTCTCCTACCAGGCACCTCTGTGTTGCAAGCAAATCCCTGATTCCCAAAAGCAGCCTTGGAGACGGAGAGGACTGTATGTTCTAGCAGTGATTAGTGTCCATTGAGATACAACTGGTGTCCAGTAAAGCGCTTTTGGCTACAGGCTAATAATTCTTGAGGCATGTTTGAGGCCACTTGATCTTGTGTGTCACTCAGGGAAGAACTGAAGGGTTTTCCTGCTTTATTTATTTTTCCTGGATGGAACTACAAACATTTCCTGGACCTTTCAGTGAGTTGGATGCAGTTTAGGTGAGAATCTGACCATTAAAAACTCCAGTTATCTCACTTTATCCTCCTCACTGATGGTTTTCCTCTGTTCTGTGGCAGGAACAGGCTAAAACGGTAGCAGCAAAGCCTTGATATTTGAACCAAAGTCCAGTAATATTATCAAGGTTTTTTAATAATTTTTATTCAATGTAACAGTCTTTTGGAAACAACTTTTATTCCTAGACTTTGCAAATTCCATTTCAAATTTCCTAGTCTGGGTAGATTAGGATACTGGGTAGATTAGATTAAGAATACTTCCAAATACTTGTATAATCTATCTTTTTTTCCTCCCTGATTTAATTCCCAAATTCACTGTCTCTTCCTAAGTCTTCAGCAGGTGTATTTGTTTGAGACTGACAGATCCTTCAGCATTTCAGAAATCTTTTTTCCTTTTTTTTTTTGAGTTACATACAGCAAATTGTAAGATTGACAAAAATAGATACTAGGACTGAACCTTCCCACATCACCAAAAATGCCTTCTTTGTGAGAAATAGGCAGATGATGGCCTTATTTCAGAGCTGGATCCAAAGTTTGAACCCTTCTGTTTGAACCTGATTTTAAAACAGAGGATTCCTAAGTGACGTGAAAGGAAAACATGGAAACAAAACCTGACAAATGAAAAAAAAAAAAACTTTAAAAAAAAAGAAAACACAACAGGGTTTTCCCATAAAAGCATTAGAACCCTTGAAGAGATGTACAGGTTAACTTTAATGTCCCAGTCCTTAGTTTTTCCATCTTTTCCCTCATACCCTGTGGTACACACGAATTGTCTGATGTTGCTCCACCCTCCGGAGAGATGCTTTGCTGTGGTGCTGCGGATGTAGCTGGTACAGAGCTCTGGGATGAAGTGTGCTCTGTAATTACCATGGCATTCATGGGGTTTTGTGGTGCAGGGGCGGTGAGAGAGAGGAGATGCAGTAACTTATCAGCTGTTGCTGCTCTCCTGCAGAATCTGGCTCCACTGTGATCCCACGACCCTTTTTCCTGCTGTTTCCAGGCATTTCCAAGCAGCAGGTCAAACCAATTTGTCCTTTAGCCTGTTTATTTAGTTACACTGGTATGTTTTTTTTATTTTCCATTCTTTTCCAGTGCTGCTCTTGGTGCGGGATCCCTGGGTGTAGTTTAATGATTGGCTTTAGAGGGCGAGGGAGCAACTGCAATTCTCTGTTATTTATTTTGCCCTTAGTATTGTTGAAGCACACATTCAACAAGTTTCTTTCCCGAGGGCTACGCTTGGTGCTTTTTCCCCGCAGATTTTTCAAGTGAGCCTTGGCAAGAGGTAGGGAGGCCAAAGCTACTGTTTTCTTCCAGGGGAAACACCGAGGGTGTGGGAAATTGCTGGCCTGAGAGAATGTGCACAACCTCATCTTAAGTAACCCTGTGACAAACGAGGTAGTGCAAAGAAGGACTGAATCAGAGGAGAACGTTGCAGTGCAGTCAGCTGGCAAAATCTGAGAAAATTAGAAAAAAAAAAAATTAGAGAAAGTTAGGAAAAAAATACAGGAAATTAGAAAAACAAATCACTCACTTTCAAGAACAGCAGAAAGTAGGAGAGTGTGTGCAGCCCCTTAGCTCTTGGTGAGCAATTTTAGCCTGTTTAGCAACAGGCTGAACAACTTTGCATTCCTCCTGTGTGTGTGTTTGTCTGCTTTGGTTCCCCCCGGCCCAACTGGCAGGTGGGATCTGCTGGGAATCAAACCATGAACTTTTAAACTGATCCAACCTGACACATTCTTCTGTCAGGGGTATTATAATGTAAAGGACAGTATGATGGCAGCAGTAACCAAACTCTTTGTAGGGTTTGGCTTCTGTGCCTTAAAGAGCTATAAATAAATAAAAATGCTATGCCTGGAAGTTCAGCTCTCAGCACTTCTAAATAAAACATAAAAAAAAATAATAAAAAACCCCCAGAGCTCAGGAAAAGGCATCTGGTATCAGGCTTCACCATTTCACTTTCAAAGCCACAGATCTTTGAATTTAAAGCCAAAAAAAAGAAAAAAAAAAAAAGGGGAGGAAAAAAAAAAAAAAGGGGGGGGGGGAAAGTTCCTTGTTTGTTTAAGTGACTCTTGGGGCTTTTTTGGTGCTGTGTATTTCCTAAGCTGTGGAAGAATTTGAAGTGGGGAAACATCTTCAAACGAAGTGCAGCTTTTCAAACGCATTCAGATGTAGTTCCTCGTCCAGCTGACGAGATGTTTTCATCTTGACTGGCTTCTCGCAGCCCGGGCAGTGGTGTATGCAGTGATATCACCCTCTTAAGTTTCCCTGGAGCTGATTTTAGACTCGGGGCTCAGCTGCTTGAAATCCCGGAGTTCTCTCAGCATCGGGCGGGTTTTCACCGACCAGGAGCGTCTCCTCCCGCCCCACCTGAGCGCTGGCGCTGTCTCCCTGCTCCCCACGCTCTCTTGGGACAGGGAAAATGGAGCGTCCGCCCATCCCGGGCAGAGCACGCCGCTGTTTTTGGGGAGCGGGGCGTTCATCCCGTGCGCTGAGGGGGAAGGCGAGCGAGCGGAGGGCGGCTCTCGTCCAAGGCGAGCCAAGGAGCTGAACAGAGAGGCTGGCGCTGGACGGCTCTGGCTTTGCCGCATTCCAGCCCGGCTGAGGCAGGGAAACAGCGCGGGGCAGGAGCGTGCAGAGGCTCCGCTGGCTTTCTGCTCGGCATCCTGGCAGGACCATGGTGGAGGTAGCAGGATTCCCACAGGATGCAGCGCACGGGTGAGACAGATCCCTCCTGCCACCGGCCGGGCGGCATTTCCAGCGAGGCAGGTTTGGGGTGGGAGGCAAAGAGGTGTTTTGCTGGGGATTTAAAGTGGCTGAACTCAAAGAAACTAGAAACTGGAAGGGGTTTTATCCGTGTTCCCTGTATATAGCAACTCTCTGCTTTGTTATTTCAGCTTTATATGCAAGTTCTTACAGTTGTTTGCATGACTTCAGTGGGATGACTGGAAAAGTGGGTTATTGGTACTTTTTTGCTCAGAGGTGCAGAAATGTTGCTATTCAAACATCATGTAGATGCTAAGATGAGAAACAAGTTTTTGTAACAGCTTTCAGAGTTCAAACTCTGTTTTATTGCCACTTAAATCATGAGGCTGCTTTTTTTCCCCTCTCACTGTAAGCCTTTACTTACCTCACACGAGTCAGTACATTTTTAAATGGCATTGGATTTCTGGATAAGGCCAGACAGCACCATTCCAGGGCACACCGTGGGGATATTTGTTGGTGTTTATTTGTGGCTGGCATTGCGTGATGTTTCCAGCAGAGGATATTGCCAACCTGGCTTCCTGTCCTGCAGCAAGGGATAGTAAATCAAAGCAGTTCAGGGAATCCTACAGGTTGCTCATAAAAACAGGAGTATTTGTTTTCCTATATAAGCAATGCTACTTGCTTTTCTGGCAGCTTTTTTTCCCCCAAAAATGCGTTAAGTGATAGCAAGCTGAAAAGCATTTCAATTTCCTGCCTTTTGATAGAGTTAAACATTTTTCAGTAGGTACCAAAGCAATAAATGTTGTCTAAGGAAACCGGGAGCGGAATCTCCTGAGTCAAATGTTTTCTACCTTGGAAACCTCCTTTAATAGGTGCTGATTACAACGTCCTCCTCACTCATTTTCTTCTTCATCTGTAGACAGGGTGAATGCTAATTTACTAACTTGGAGAGACTTTTTTGTTTGCCTGAACCAGTGGGCTTGTTCTGCAGCTGCCTTTGAATTACATGATCAGAAAATGAAAACCTTCTGCTTTAGCTTTTTTTTTTTTTTGGGGGGGGGAGTGGGGGCAAACACGTGTTTCTTTGAAAAACAAGCAAACTTTTGGCAAACTGCTCAGAAAAGCTCAAGGCACCACAAGGCCCATCACTTCCAAGTTTCATTTAGGTGATTTTGGGGTGGTTACCAGGAGGTTCCCTCCAGAATTTCCTGTTTCTTTTTGGGGCTCTTTCATACAATTAACATGTTAATAGGGTAGTGAATTAAGAGTACAATACTGGGCAGTTGTGGAAGGCAGACGTGAGCAGCAACTTACAGTCCTGCAAATTCTTCATGTTGTGCCCAGCTTTATCTGATACTCTGTGGGTGCTCTCCCTCTTTCTGAAATCCCTTGGGAGGGGAAAATGGTATAATTGCAATGAATACTTGAGGTGACTTGTGTCAGAAAGATCTGTCATGGCTCTTTAAAGCTCATGGGAACAAATCAGCCTAAGTTGTGTGAAAGCAGGAGGCAGAGGCATTCTGGTACATTGAGCCTTGACCTGCCCCTTTGCCATTTTCTGATATCTGAGAATGAGTGTAATGTTGGAAGCCAGAGAATTCTGGGATGCAGCAAGTTACAGGGCATGGGTGGCATTTGTAAATGGCTCATTGGCATCAAGAGAACGATTAATTTTGCAGCCTGTAGAGGTATGGGCTTGTCCAAGCTTTAATTCTCCACAAAAGGAATACTTCCTTTTATCGAGGTTTCTTGGCTAATTGGCATCAGACAGCACAAATGTTTTTTAAGGGGAGCTAATAATGGTGGGATTTGAAACTGGGCCAATGGCAGAAGGGAGACCTAATGATCCCCTTCCATTTAATTTTCTACATAAATGGGTGACTGCTTCTGGTAAGGGAGAGGGAAATCTGCACAGGAAGTCAAGAAGCAAATGATGCAGCCACAGACAGTGCTTATGGTTTCAGCAGTATCATCTCCACATATGAAATTGTCTACAGACTTGGAGTATATATGTTATGGCTTTAATGGGAAATGGTGCTGAAATTCTCAGGGTAACTGCAAAAATTGGGTTGCAGAGTAAATGGCTGGTTCTCTGAGCAGATGGTGGCAGCTACAAATGGCTGGGGTGAGTCTGTGTAGAACTACAGAATCATTAAGGTTGGAAAAGACCTTGAAGATCATCAAGTTCAACCATTAACCCAGCACCTCCGAGGCCACCACTGAACCATGGCCCCAAACACCACGTCCACACGTTTTTTGAACACTTCAGGGATGGTGACTCCGCCTGTCCCAGTGCCTGACACCCTCTCAGTGAAGAGATTTTTACTGATATCCATTCTCCCACAGCTGAACAGTGCTGCCCCTTAGGCAGTGGGTCTGCTGTGGTGACACACAACATGGCATTTTTCTTTCTCTGCACCTGCAGCGTGCTCAGCAGGGACTTTAGGAGGGCAGTGTTGGGACATGGACTCCTGCCAGAGAAGTGAAACAGCTCCACCAACACATTTGCTTGGAATCAAGTCTCTGGGCAACCTTCAAAAGTGTCACCAGCCACAAGCATGGAAAAATGCAAATCTGGCTTAGAAAAGAGGAGATTTGAAATATTTTTTCTATCTATTTATTCATTTTCCTGCTTGTTTTGGTCCTTTCTGGAGTAGGCTTCAGTCACATTTCCAACCTCAGTTGCACTCAAACTAGCCAGGTCCCTTTTCTAGAATAGAGGCTGTAATTGTCTTCACATTTGTTTGATTCCAGGAATAATGGCTACAGAAAAAATGCCAACTGTACAAAATACAGCATAATTTTAATGCCACTTTTTACGTCATTCAGACTCTTAAAGCCATGGCCTGGGATGTCCTAAGGTCACTCCAAAATGTTGGCTATATTCTCCAGGGGCATTCTCACCACAGTGTCCAGGAAGAAGCTTTAAGATATTGCATCAGTCAGAAATTAAGCCTGTGTCCACAAGATGGAGGACTTGGTATGTCCTTGTAAAAATTCCCTAAACTATGTAGTCTCTTCCCTTGCTGTGTTTCCTTGTTACACGACTAAATTTGGTCCCTAATTTGGGAACAGATTAAAAAAACCCCTCCATGTGCTGTACTTTCTCTGTTGTTTGGCAAGGCCTTGGGCTTTGGCAGTTGCCTTATTTTGGTGCTTATGTAGAGATTAACACAGTCTTCCTATAAACACAGGTGGAACTGAGTAGTAAGAGGGAGGGAGACCACATGATTCCCGGGCAGGGGTAGGGAATCACTGCTGGTCACAACCACTCGTTCTCCGAAATGCTCCTGCTCTTCTGCTGCGTACCTGGTGAGTGCAAGCCACGTGCTTTTGGGCTGCTGGACACTAAGAGCCTTTTGCTGGTGGTTTTCTGTCTCATTATCTGGTGTTACAAGTGCAGGCAACTTTCTTTTTGGTCTGTGCCAGTCAAGCAGAGTTCAACTCCCACCTGGTGGTGTTGGCAAAGCTGCGGTTTCTTGGCGTAAAGAGGGAGCGCGCAGTGACCTCAGGGTGGAGTAAAGCTCCCTGTTGGCACAGAACCCTCAGCCCTGCTCTGCAGGAATCGCTGGTATTTGGGTTGTGCTGAAAACAAGCAAGTTGAACTCGTTGTGGGAGTGCTACGTCAGGCTGTTACCTTGTGCTAAACCTTGCAGGAAGAGAGTAAATAGTGTTTAAGTTGAGGGGATGTTGTGGCAGTTGCTGTGGGATCTCAGCAGAAGCTTAAGGAGACTCATGGTCAGTAGACTATTGTATACTGATCATGTTGAATCACATCCCAGAACACTTGGAAGCCACCTGTGTGGGTCTTAGGTGTTTTGATGGCACTAGAATATTGCAGACTGAGCGATAAGACATTTAGTTCTCTCTTATGTTTAGTTCTCTCTCTCATGTTTTCCTCAAAATCATAGCTCTCTGTTATATCTGTGATCATGTCTAGTCAGAGAAGGCAAAAACACCCCAAACCAACAACCTCCCAAACCCCAGCCCTCACAGAGTTGTTCTTTCATTTGTTTGCTTGTTGGAGGTGTCATCCAAATGACTCTAAATAAGAAAAATCACTCCTGGCTGTTTCCCTGCTCTGGTTGAGCCTCTGTGCCCAAGGAAAAACAGCAAGTCAGGACGTAATACTAGAGAGCAACAGGAACGATGGAAGCATGCCAACAAAACTGCCTTCATCAATTATTTTCACAAAATACAGCACTTTGGAAGACAGGAGTTGTGCAAACTATGTGGCCTGCAAGGTGAGCAAGAAAAATTCTTGGGGAAAAAAGTCATCGTGTGAATACCAGCATCGGGAATTAAGTACCCTTTACATACTGCTCATTAAATATATAGCTGGGTGTATTCATACTTCAGTACAAGATGTCTGTTGACATGAGGCATATGGTTCACAGTCTGGAAAGGCACTCCAGAGTGGATGGCTCTGTAAATAACGTCTTGGCCCTAATTTGGAATTAAATTAGCTTAATGTTTTTGGAGTGGTCATTAATAGGTACTTACAAACCTACCATCCTGCTAGCAGTGTAACTTAGCCGAGTCCCTTGGCTATTCTGAGAATACCTGAAGTTGGATTGAGTACAAAAATGTAATTAAATTGGTGTGGAAATGGGAAAAAAAATGGTTGATTCATCAGTGAAGTTCTGTAAATCTGTCAGTTCTGCCCACCAGAAATAGCTGTATTATTGTACACTAGAGAGCTTCAAGGTTTGTTGTTTTTCTCACCTTCACTTTGAGCCCTTCTGTCCCTATTTATCTTTCCAGGCTGTCAGCAGGCGTAGCTTTTGCTGCCCCTGGATTCCTCTCTGCTCCAGAAATTGTTCTTTAGGAAATTCTTTGCTCTGCCCCACTCTTGGGTAACCAGTGAGTTGAGGTCTGTGATCTCAGCTGGGCTGGGAAGGCTGGTTGGGGTTCACTCTGGAAGTGAGGGGGACCATTGCCCTGGTGAGTGACAATATCACACCAGTGCTGTGGCGTGTTGAGGGTGTCACCTGCAGCTGGGGGAGAGCTGTAGAGGGTGACTGCTGGAGATCAGTGACTGTGCTACAATCACTTCATTAAGCAATCTGAAAGGATAAAATACTAGACCATGATGTGTATGTGCGGGCTGCTACTTCATCAGCGCGGTTTCACTTTCCACAACAAGATGCGCTGGCTTGAAGAGACACTTGAGTGTCCATCCAGTTTTGTTTTTCCTGATTAAAAAGGGCTTCCTGTGTACTTTGCCATGCTCCATTGGGGCTGCCCAACATCCTCTCCTGTCTGACAAAAACCTGCCATTGATTTCCATTGCAGCAGAACGACTCGGCGTGTTCACAGCGCTGTGTCACAGCTCTGCACGCTGGCTTTGCTCAGGGGGCTTAAGCCAAAAAAGTTATCCACGTCCCAAAATAATTGTGAATCCTTCCATTGTGATTCCTGACACAGAATGAGTTACTCGGCCTTGTCCATCGGGATGCTCCTGAACTAGATCACGGCGTGGCTGGAAGGCTGTTACATGGCAGCGCTGCTTCTCAGAGCAAAATTGCTTTCATTGTGGATAGGCATTTAAAATGATATAATGCAGGAAACAGAGCCTTTTGGATATAGATTTGACATTTTTAGGTACCTGGGAAACTTATTTTCGAGCCAGCTGCTTGTTCTGTGCTGTGGCTTCAAAAATAGGACTGGGAAGTTAGTACTGCTTTGCATTTTTCTGTGGCAAAATGCCTCAAATAACTATTTTTATTTCCTAAGGGGCAGGTATAAAGGTGAGTAGTTTTGCCTGACACATGACATTGATCCAGGAGCTGGAGAAACAAATGTTTATTGTTTCTTGTTCACTCCTAAATTATCTGTAAAACATTTTGATAAGAATGACTTGGGTGTACAATATCTAATCTACATTGCTGTGAAGACATCATCTACTGACTATAGCAATATCCATCAATCAGTCTGTCAGAGCCTGTCCCTAGTGCAAGGAAGACCCATTTTTCCTCCTCTTGTAAGTGCCTCATGCAGAGAACATTAATGCATTATGATTTATGCCACCATGACTTTTTGCTTACAAAGCATCTACATCACAAGGCATCTGTGCTCTATTATTTGCATATATCGTGAATTATCACTTACTAAAATTCCCTTAGAAAAATCTAAGCATTCATATGCTTCTGGGTAGTTTCACTGATCAAGAATGCTAATTTTTAAATTCACAGGATGGCGCAAAGCTGCTTAACTTCACAGGTTTCAGACGCATAACTGCAGGAGAGGGACATTTGTGACAACTGCAGGAGCTCAGTCACTGAGGGTAATGCAGGGAATTACTGGGAAGGGATGCACACAAGTTTTAAATGATTCGTTTATATAAGAGGTTCCAAAGCAGAAGGGCTTGGTTTAATTTCCAGCCTTGTGGACTCATCTGCTTTTGGAGCTCAGGGGTGAGGGAGATGAACCCAAACACTTTGAAGAAGTTTTCTGGCGTTCTCACCTGCTGTTCTGTACAGCAAAATTAGCTACTGGTGCTTATTTTGGAAAGCAGTCTCTCAAGGCAGACATTAGCTGCTTCTTGCTCTTGCTTTTTGGTTGTTGGGTTTTTTTTAATTACTACTTTGCTGATCTCTCCCACCCCTCTATATTTTCCATAATTCCACTTGATAGAGCAATTTGTGTCTGGATTTGCATTGGTTCAACAAACTCCTGCAACTCAAGTGTAGGTAGGTCTCACAGCATGAAAATAAGTTAGTCATGTTTTGAATATTCCTCTCATGCTAATTTGCATGTTATCTCACAATCTGGCTGTCCTGGAAAATTTGGACGAGGCTTTTGGATAGGTTTTGGTAAGCTCTAGAGCACAAGACCTCCTTTATGACAAATTTAAGAAGCTATTCACAGTGTTTCTTTGGCTGTGAGCAGCACCACATCCCTCCTGCAGCTGTGGAGCAACTTCAGTCTCTGGTTTTCTTGCTGCAAAGCAAGAGGTTTAAAAATCAAAATCTGTGCTCCAGAGGAGTTTGAAGATATATTTGAAAGCACCGTTTGAAACTAAGTGTTCAAAGGATGTAAACAGAGAGGACATTTCTGATACCAGGGTTTGATAGTGGACTATCAAAGCACACAAGCATCAACCAGAGCCCAGTGGTTGGGAGATGAGGCTTGATAAACTCAGCCTTGGAACTAAGGAGCAATTTGCCAAGCAGGAGTGAAGTTAACCATTGGAACAGCTTACCAAGGGATCAGACAGGCTCTTCATGTCTTTCAGTGTCTGGTTACAATTGGATGTCCCTTTCTCTGGAAGACAGGTCTTTGTTCAACTAGGAATAATGCAATGAATGGATGAAGTCACTGGGTGATGTTCTGAAGGTGTTTCAAGTCAGGTTAGAAGGATTTGGTGTTTCTAAATGTCAGTGGCTCTTCTACATCTGTCTATCACTTTAAAACTCCGGGATGTTTAGTGGGAGTGTGTTCATGACTTAATTTCTTACAAGGACTTTGTAATTCCTGCTTTCCTTCTGATGTGTATCTCCACCTTCTGACAGTCCATTGCAGACAGGCTTCCTGCGTGGTACTGTGAGCTGTTAAACCACACAAAATGAAGGTTAATAAGAGGAGAGTATTTATGCAGGTTTTTCCCCCTCTGTGGGTTGCCCCAGGAAGGTTAATGCACAGGAGTGTTCTGCTTATCAAAAACTTCAGTGTCCTTTCAGTTCCTAGTTGCATCCTCCTGACTGAAGTCTTTGCCAGTTCTACCTCCATATTTTTACAAAGTTTTTAGTGCTCCCATATTTTAAAATACTCCAATAAGCCAGTGTCATATTTCCTATTTAATATACTTCCCCTGTTATCGTGAACATTATAGAACATTGAAAGAAATTAATAAATTAAATTATGATACAAGATGAGGCAGCTAAGGAGGCAAAACAGGATTTGCACATGATTTATACTCCTAGAAAGGATGCAAAATTGGTAAACATTTATGGGAAATCAATACTCTTAGCTGTGTTTTCCCTAGAAACTTTTATTTATGGAGTTGATAGTTAATATTGCAATTTAAACCAGTTTTTAATGGGAAGTCAGTCAGGTGGTTGTGGGCGCAGTATTTGTCAAGGGAACTAAAAGTAAGAAGTTGAAAGTTTTCATTTCATATTAAACAACCAGATAGACAAAAATAGCATTTGAATCCTTTCTCTAAAAGTGCTTTTATTCTATTCTTATTGCAAGTAGATTTACATCATCACTTTGCTCAGTCTCAACTCAGAGAAAAGGTTCTACTTGTAAAAGTTGGATCAAACGTGATCCTCCCACACATAGAGGGAAATTTGTTGGAACGGCTCATTTTTTGGGGGGGAAAAAAAAAATCAGCTGTTTTTGCATAGATGGGAAATAGATCTCTGTACTGCTGGATTTTCTGTGATGTAGGGAATGTTTCTGGGTTTTCATCCCTCAGTTCACGTTGGGGTGGGGGGATGCACTTGTTCAGGGGGACTGCTCAGCTCAGTCTTCCACGCTGCTGTGGTACCTCACTCCTGAACAGCCTGTCCCATGTTCCCTCATTAATCAGGAATTCTGGAGAGCATCTGCCCTGCTTGGCAGGTGTTTTATGAAAATATCTGTCCTGCACAAACAATACTTGCTACAGGTTGTCTTAGTAATTGGAATTTTCTTCCCTGCTGGGACTTGATAGCTCTTTTTTTTTCTTCTTCTTCTTCTTCTTCATTTGTTGGTTGGTATCTAATTTTTTGCTTTGCTGATCTAATGGACTTTTGGTGTCATAGTTTTAGCTTGGGTTTTTACTCAGTGGTCAGGGAATGTCCTTGTTTGTAATAGGGATTGGCAACTGTATAAATTATTTAAAATAAAGACAGGTTCAGAAACTGGTGAACAAAAGGCGGCTGTCTCTTTAAAGAGTGCAGTTTGATCAGAGCATCAGCTCCATCCCCTGAGGACAAAGGCAATTTTGATTTGTGGGGCCCGGGAGTCCCTCACTTACCAGGAGTCGGGAGTCGTCTCTGCTCGTGCCTGTGTAAACCTGTAAAACGCTCTTTTGTGTAGAATAAATCACATGCTGCAACATTTAAATGCTGCCACAATTAAATGTGACCCTTCATAAAGTCACAGCGACGAGTCCCCATTGCAGAGCTGTGCAGAGCTGTCTAGACAGGGCAGGATTATTTCCCATTTATCTTCTTTTTTTTATTATTATTTTTTCTTTCCCAATAAATAACCACCCGTTCGTGTTGATGACTTCTCTGAGCCCCCAGGGCTGCTGCTCTCTGCTCACCTCTCTCTCCTTTGCCCCGGTGCAGCCGAGGCTGAAGCCAGCGGGGGCTGCGGCCGCGGGGGAAGAGGAGCAAATTCCCTCTCTCCCGCTGCTCGGCGCTGAGGAAGAGGAGCAGTTCCCTCCTCTCTCCTGCCCTTGGCAGCCAGCAGCAGATTCCATTATTGCCGATCAATGCCGCCGCCATGCAGGAGGAGGGGAGAGGGAGGGGTGGGAGCTTCCTATCCACAGATTGATCAACCTGCCATTGCATGAACAAATTCATTGTAAGGGAGGCTGGGATAATAGCTGGAGCAGGAAGGGGCTTGTAAACAGGGGAATGCAGGCTCGTCAGTAATGGGGAGGGGATTTAAATTGCCTCTGAGCTTGCTGTTTTTTCTTCCAGCATAAAGCATAATACCTGAGCCTTCAAACAAAGCCAACACTGTGAGGGATGGTAGGGATGCATTGCACGTAGCTGGTGAGCTATTGTGCTCACTTATTTTGAGCTTCTTCAGCACTGAGACCTATTTCTACTTTTTATTAGAACTGATTCTATCATAACCTGCTACCTCTTTTGGATTTTAAAACCTCAGTTTCCCCTGCTCCTCTTGTTTTTGTTTTTGTTTTTGTTTTGCCTTCCTTCTGTTCCTGCTTGGACTGAAACCTGACACAAAGGGACAACAAGTACAGATCCCACTTACTGCTCCCACCCATGCCTGCTGTGTCAGATGTAGGGTTGAGGGAACAGAGCAGGATCACGCTCCCATGTTGTCAGTGTAGACAATAACTGGAGTACTGGAATCCCAAGACCATCAGCTCCTCCCCACCCTTCCTGCCCTGCTTCGTTCACTTATTGTGTTCTGTATGGAAAAGTTTTCTGGCTGGAGAATAAGTCTTCTTTCTCCTGGGCATGTGGCCGAATGGCTGGATAGCAGCACGGAAGATGAGAAAAGCCTTCTCTCATTTCTTGGTACGGTAGGGTACTAACTGTGTTTTGTGGGGTTTTTTGGTTTTTAGCACTTTACTGGGAAGCCTTTACTACTTTGGTGCTTAATTTCCTCAATCCTTCAGTTACCTGACCTTATTTCTTTTTAAAAGCTTTTAAGTGGTGTGCAGTTGTTAATTAAACCTGGTTACAGCCTGTTTGAAGTAGTTACAAACACGCTGGGCAAAGGTTAGGTTGTAAATGGGCACGTGCAGGGCAGCAAATGAGCTGAACTGGACTAAACTGTTACTTACTGCTCTGTTTTTCTTCTCTGTGCCTTTTGAGGAGCTGATCACTGGGTTCAGCCCACTTCCACTCATTTCTGTCAGCTTGCCTGACTCCTGGACTGAGTGATGGCAGTGAGATAAATCAGGGGAGACTGCTCAAAGTTTTCCTTCTCAAGAGGAGAAATACACAGATGCGCTTAGAAGAAAAATTCTCAAGTGGTGTCTGAACTCTGGGACCATATTTAAGGTTCAGTGACATCCCTAGGATGCCTACAGTACATTGGGACTTTTCCTGTGTCCATAACAATAATTCTTACTGCTCAGGGGCAAAATCCTGCCACTGTGAGCAAGGGGGTGCTAAGGCTCAGAGCAGCCTTCTGGGCCAGGGATAGGAACAGGGAAGAGCTGTTGAGCTTTGCTGCATCCAAGAGCCAGTAGTCCCTCATGAGACAATCCCAAAGGATTGCTTTTTAGAGAATGCCTCAATTCACAGCCCTCTTACAGAGAGTAAAAAGATTGGTTTGGAAAGCTGTGGCTCAAGGCTGTTGTTTAATAACAAGGACAATAAATATTGATATCATACTAATGTGTGTCTAAGTCATAAGCCTCTAAACAAATTAGGCTGCAGGAACAAGTTACCATGAGTCAGCTGATCGGCGTTAATTGTGTGTGTACAGTCTCTCTGCAGCAAACACAAGGTAATTTGAATTAGCAGGGGCAGTCCAAGATCATTAGGAACTAACGAGGACATCAGCATCTCCAGGTCATGGGCAGTAGCTCCTTGTGTGTGCTTTTGTGTTGGCACAGTTGTCCAGGCAATTTGTTTGGCTGTGTGTGGAGTCAACATTAAAGGAGGCTTTAGATGCTGCTGCATGAGGAGGTTAAAAAGGAACAACTATTCCAAATTTTGTACATGCCACAGAGGATTTGTTGAGCAGTTTAGGGACGTGCATCTGTTTAATTTCTGACTGGGTTTGCAGAGCTGGAGGATTCATTCCTCCCTTCAAAGGGAATGCATCAGTCTAAGAACAGCTGATGTTGTACTCACTAAATGCCATATACAGTTTCCTCTGAACATTCAGCAAAAAGAAATTGTGAGAGTTTGTACTTGAAACCCAAAAATTTTTCTCTCCTATGATATTCGTGCCCTTTCTTCCAGCCTCCTCTACTATTCATCTGCTTTGCCTGGTAGGTCTTGTCTTTCAGACTGTGGAGTCCTTTAGGAATCAATGACTTAAATGTCTTTTAAATGACTTATGTGTCATTTAGGTTGCTTGCTTTGCACCTTCTGAACTGGGCACTAGTTCAATTACACTTTTTTAATGTACCAGCACAATGCAAGTGCCTAACACCAACAGAATTACCTGTCTGTAAATTAAAAGTCTTTTATAGTTACCTGGATCATCTTCCAAGACTTGTCTTGGAAAGCACAGTATCTCCTTTTCAAACCCCTGCTAATGGAGTGGGAGAGTTTTTGATCATAGTTGGTATCTAGCAGTTGTTTGATGCTGGAGTTCTATAGTGAGTGAGCTTTGCAGGGTTCCCTTTGTGTTTCCCTTTCCAGGCTTGGCAGCTTTTGTGCACTTTTTGTGCACAGTGTGCTGTGACTTGGTTGCATTCACTCTGATGTATCTTCTTGTGGCTTTCTTCCCCTGTCTAGTTGCCTTGATAAATGTGGAAAAAGCTATTTCTGCGAATTTCCATTTTTTCCTTTAAGTTATACCTTGCAGGATTTGCATAATGTGTTCTAGTCAGAACACAAACTTGGACTTCAGGACTTAAAACAGATCAAGGGGTTTGAGTTTGCTTTTACCCTAAGCTTCTTACACAGGCATTTAATGACATTTTTATGACAGTCTGTGAATTGGGCACAAGTCTTAATTCTCCCCAGGTGAGCAAAATGAGAGGGAATGCTTACTGCAAGATAAAACATTAACATTTTTATATGCGAGGCTTCCTATTTCGTTGGGTAATACCCATCTGAAAGATGCTGTTCAGATGTTTCTTCCTCTTCTTGTTCCTATTCTGTCTCCCAACCCTTCCTACCTGGTGTGGCTTAGTCCTGCAGAGCTGGGAACTTTGTTTAGTCTCTGCTTCTCCCACCCAGAGAAAGAGCTCTTCATAGTGAGAATACAAACTCCCACCACAGCAAGGCTTGGATTTCAAGTGGCCAGGGCACCCAGCAAAAGGAAATTTAGGTTAAGCCCCAGAGCCATGTGCTGGCCAGAGGCCTCTGAGGCTGCACCACTGTGGCAGAGAGGGTTGCCTTCAAAGGAGGGCAATCCTCACCACTACTCCGAGTAGTAAATGGCACCTGGCTTACACAAACCTGCCTTCTGGCCAACAAAACAAGCTTTGGTATTGCTGAGGGTGAAGTGGTGCAATAGGATGGGAAAAGAGACCTTCCTGCATTGTATCCTTGGGCAGTTCCCTCTTCAGAGGCATCTGCCACTGCAGAGTAATTGGCTCAGCTACTTTGGAACTGACTATTACTATGTAGTAATAGCAAGTAAATACTTACTTGCATAAATATTTATTTTCATAAATATTACTGCGTATCACCAATATAGGAGGTGATAAAAGTGTCCCATAGGGACGTTTATGACTCATTTGTTTGATGGTGTAGCAAAAGGTGTCCCTGCCTGGATGATCTTTGTGGTGCCTTCCAACCCAAACCATTGTAGGATTCTACCATTATTTGCTGAAGGTTGAAAAGGGGAAGATCTATCGCTGTCTTTTTTTTTCCTTTTTACCTTTTTTTTTTTTTCCACCTTTCTTCCCAGAAACCTAGAGTGGCTGAAAAGGGTTTCAGATTATTTTGATGGATAAACAATGTGATTTATCTGTAGCCTTGGCCCCTGAGAGTGAGCAATGCAGAAAGCAGTTGTAATTTAATACTAAGGTGATGAGAAGTGCATTGATTTTTGCAGCAGGTGAAGATTATGCAAGAGCAGCCCCAAGCATTACCAGTGGAGCAGGGGAGGGAACTGTCTAATTTTTTGCCTGGTGGTGACAGTATAGATTTCTTTTACACGACTCAGCAAAAATCCTGTTCTACGGGTGTCACAGCAAGTTGCTTCAGCTTTTGATTTCCAGTTAACATTTCCCGACAATTTTGCTATATCTGGGTCTTCCTTTTCCTAGGGACTAAGCATGTTTATTTACTCTTGTTTTTTAGAAGGAGAAGAGAGGGAAAGGTAGTTTTTTACTTTGTTGCAGGCACCTAGTGAATATTTTGTTTTCCCTTCTCCAAATGCTACATTTCTGTGATGGTCTGAGAAAAGAAAAAAACCTCATTTTACTGATGAGATCTCAGTGTTTTGTTTGCGGACGTCTTGGATTGCTGCTGGGTGCGTGTGGGGGGAGAGGGAAGGTGAGGGGAGCCAGGCACATTCCTCGTGGTAGCTTTTCAGCTCCATTCAGTTCAAACTTAAACTCTCTGCCCCTCCTGCAGAACGTGTGGTTGGAAACGGTGGGGAATTCGGGCTCCTGTTTTCATTTATGACTCAGCAAAGTTAACAGACTGTTTTAAATTACCGGGGCAGCTTTGATGTGATTTCCTGCGCGTGAGAAGTGGATAAAGCCAAACCTATTACGTTACATGTTTTACTATGCAGTGTAACATAAAAGGTGCTCGCTCTACCCTCCAGTTCCAAGGGAATATATTCCTCCCGTTTGCCTTCCTTACGTGGACAGCTGGAATGGCAGAGGCAGTGTTTCAAATCCTGTGTAACACAGCTCTCTCTGGGCAGGGCAGGACTTACAGGTGCTGCAGAAAATAAAGTTTCCTTTTTGTATAGACAAGGGAGGCGGCTGGTGACACTAAGGCACATCTTCAGATAAAACTGGCAGCACTGCAGAGGCTCCTGAGATGGTGGGACTGACTTAAAAACCTTGGGCTGGCCCTGGCCCTGCTCCAAGGGCTTTGTTCTCTAAAGGTGCCTTGGTGGGGACTTACCCTCCAGCTCTGGAACAGGTGACGCTTCCTCAGCTGTAGGAAAAAGTGCCTGATGTTCAGCTGCAGGAATCTCTCCCAGAGGGTCTCGTTCTGACATGGACTCCATGAGCTCTGACAGCCCAGGATGTGCTTGGTCCGTGTTGAGAAGGGCTCGTGCATCGTCCCCATGCTTGGCAGTGCCCTGCCCATTTCCCAGTGTGTTACACTTTTCTTTGCCCAGTTTAGGAGGCTGTTGTCCCTCTTGGTCCTTTCCCCCAGCAGACTGAGAGGCTCAGTGTCAGTCGTTTGGGTTTTTTTCTGGTTTTGTTTTGGTTTTTTTTAAAGATAAATATCTACCGTGTGAGACACTAATACTGCAGGGTCCAGACTCCTCAGCCTCCCCTCCGGTAAATGCTCCATTTTGTCGGTCCTCAAGCATCCATGGCAGAGACGTATTATAACTCTGGTGAAATCAAAATCCGGTGTGCAGAGACATCACGAGTAATGTTATCCCCGAAGAAGGCTCCTCTCCTTTTTTCCCCTTCGGCTCTTTGGAGGCAAACGCCGCTCCTCGTGGCACCAGCTGGCTGTCTCTCTCCATAAACCCTGCTTTTTTTTTTTTTGGTTTTTTTTTGCCGCTGTGAATCAGGATGTACAGCGAAATTTTCGGGAGCAGAGGGAAGCCGGCAGTTGGGCGTCTGTTAATAGCCTGAAAGTAAGTAATGAGGATGTGCAGCCGGAGCGATTGATTGAAGAGCTGCAGTCCTGTGTGCTGCTGCCTCGCTCGCCTGCTCCCCCGCCAGCCCCGGGGAGGGAGGGGGAGCAGAGCCCCGGCGCTCCCGGGAGTGGAAGGAGCACCGATCCCCAGGGCCGGGAATGGAAGTTTGAGCTGCGGCGGGCTGGCTCCTGGAAGGAAAACGGCAGGAGTTCAAAATGTCACAGGCTGGAGTCACGGCTCGCTCCTTCCCTTTAAGATTCGGAAGATAACAATGGACTTTCTGCTGGGAAGTGGGTTTTTCCCTCCCCGTGCTGGGGGGCGTTTTGGGAAGCTGGATTCCTTAAAGTCTGGCAATTGAGCTGGAGATGGGCAGCACTTGTGATAAAGGTATCTGTGTGCATACGTATGCATATCTAGCTATATATAAAAATGCATTTATGTGCAGTGTATGTGTGTTTGTGGAGAGGGTTGTAATGCTGTGTATACTTTATTATGCTATTATTCTAGTATTTATACTAGAAAAACATATCAGGGCAGCTTTTATGAATATTTGTGCTCGTCAGATCAGCCTGCATGGATTTAAGATGCCAAAGTCGTGTCTTAGTAAGGTCATACTGCCAGAATGAGGAGAAGTTGACCTATTTATTTTTTTTTATCTGCAGAGATATATATGTCATATTACCCAGGCACTTATAAGTCTTCTGCTGGTTGCATGGTTTGAGCAAGTAGTGGGATCACACACGACCAAACTTTGACCTTTGTCAAATTGCATTCAGCTGGGACTAAAATTGAGCTTCCCTGGGTCTTGATTGTAATTATCTGTTAATTACTGCATTGCTTACGCAAAAAAATTAAATTTAATAAATATATTAAAGTTCTCTGAATACTGTCTCTCAGACAGTAACAGAATATTAAATATGTCTAGGTATTGATCTTTACCAGCATTTTTAATTTTAATTGCCTACAGTCAAGTCAGATTCACAACCTGGGATCTGCCAGTGAAAATGCCACTGTAATTTAGTAAGTAAATATGATATAGAGAAATAGGTGGGTTAGTTCAGCAGTTTAGTAACACACTTGAAACTTTGCTGAGGAGTCTGTCCTGCAGAGCACAAAACCTGACTATTCCCCACCCCCAGGCACCCATTCACCACCACCTTCTTCTTCTTCTTCTCTTCCTCAGAGGTCCCAGCAGAGAGATCTCCTCGCAGACGGAGCATCTCAGGGACCAGCACCTCTGAGAAAACCAACTCCATGGACGTTCCCAACACCTCTCCCTTCCGAGTACCAGTAAGTGTGCTGTACCTGCCCTGCAAAGGGGGATCTGTCTTGTGGGATGGGAGGAGGAGATTAAAATATCACAGTGTAAACCAAGCTGAAGAGGGGGGGGGGAAGGAAGGAATATTTAGTTAATATTTCTAGTTGACCAACGGGGCTTTGCTGTCAAGTGTCATGTATTATCAATGATAATATCTGGTAGATCCCAAGCTTGCTGCTTTTCATTGCCTTGATCTAAAGTTGCAGATAGTGAAACATCAGAGTTAATGTGGGCAGCGACCTATATAAATACTTTTGAAGTCGCCTCCAGGGATTGCATTCCATATTCAATGTTGACTAGGAAAGAAGTTCCTTTAGGTTAGCCGATGGTGTGTTATTTTCCCCTCATGCCAGTGAAGTACATAGAAAACTGAAATGGCTTTATAGTTTATTCAGAAGCTGATGGAATTTCTGCAGGTGTGTTAATTCCTCCTTAGCTCTTCAGGTTTTGTCCTGAGTTTGCTTGGCTCTGAGTCTGCATGAGAGTTTTTCAGCTACAGGCTGGATTTTCTTGCTTGTCTCAGTCTTTGGTCAGTGTATCCAAAAGCACAAAGGTATTTCTATTATTAGACTGAGGACAAATGCTAGTAATCTGCCTACTTTAAAACCTGAGGAAAACCAGGAGAAGAATTAGCTAGTGAACACTGGAGTTTTTTGGATGTTCGCTATGGACATGAGTACCATTTCTGGACACAAGTACCATTTCTGCAGCTTTGTGTATATATCCTTGCTTTGCTTTAGATAACACTCATCCCTTCTAAGCACACTTCCTAGCTCCCTTTAGATCCAAATGTCTGTGAAACTTTGGTTTTGGATAAATCCTATGTCATGTCATTTAAAAAATAAAATGAAGAAACAGCCAAGGATTTAATGAAAGCTATTTAAATTATTAAAGGATTAATGTTGGTCAGAGTTTCTAGAATACATGGTATTTAAAGCAGCCTGTTAACTCATGATTTATTGGAATGGAGAAAAGGACAAGGGATGCAGTGAATATTCTTGGTATCCTTACTTGGTCCCTTTTCAGAGTCATAGAATAATACAGATTGGAAGGGAAGTCTCTGATCTATCCCCTCTTAAAAGCTGGAACAACTTACATCAGAGTGCTCAGGGCATTCTCCAGTGAGGGGTAGAACACCTCCAAGGATGCAGAGCCTTGCTCAACGACCTCCTCTGGTGCTTGACTGTCCTCCTTGGGAAGAATATTCCTTTTGTAAAGGCTTCCTTGTCAGAACAAAACCTGGACTTCTAACTGACCAACTGGTTTGTTGAAAGACCATGAATCCCGTTTCCCTTTAGTTCGAAGGACACCTGAAGTAGCAGTTAAAGCAGAATGTATTGCTTAGCCTTGGGAAGGGAAAGCTCTGAGGGAAATGTTAGCAGCATGTGTAAATACCTGATGGAAGGGAGTAAAGGTGATGGAGCCAGGCTCTTTGGACAAGAGCCTCTGAACGCAAATTGAACTGTAAGAAATCCCAGTTAAACACAACAAAAAACTTTTTTTTTTTTTTTCACTGTGATAGAGCACTGAAACAAGTTGTCTGGAGAGATTGTGGAGTCTCCATCCTTGGAGATATATTCCAAAGTACACTGGGCTCAGATCCTCCTAAGCATCTTGCTCTAGTTTACTCTGCTTTGAGCAGGGGTTTGGACTAGACAATCTCCAGAGATGTCTTGCCATCTCAGCTATTCTGTGTTCTATGAGCAACCCTCTGTCACTTCAGAGACCTGTTTTCTGGGTGGTACTTGGGGAGAAAAGGGCCTTGGTCTAGTTGTATGTGAAGCTGTTACACGAATATTCTGTTATGTCAAGTTCTGAGAATTTTATCCTGAGCCCATGGTCCACAGAGTTCCAGGAAAATTTCTTAACTCTGAGAGCCTTCAAAAGTCTGATCTTTTTCTTCATTTATAAGAAATTCTCTGCTCTCTCTACCTTCATGTATAAGTAATAGCCCTTGCCTTTAGATGTGTACATGCATTGTAGTAGTCTTTTCTGACAACTGCAAGCTACCTATCAGAACTGTTTGATGACTGTCTGTATTGTTTATTTTATATGCCTCCTTTTTTGGGGACAACTTTTTTATGCTGATCCTATCTCTTAAGTAAAGGTTTAATGGTTCTCTAATTCTTGTCTAATAGTTCTCTGATACTTCTTAGCTCCTGCTCCCTTTCAAATCAAGGACCTTGCAGAATGTTTTTTATTTTCCCTGGTGGTGTGCTGGGCTTTTAGGACTCCAGCAAATAGGCTCTGGAGGCAGCACATGGATGCGTTTTTTGGGCATAAACCAGCACAGAGCTAGAAGCTATTTGTGCCACGTGGAGCTGGATTCTGCTGCTTTGTCTGCCTGACCACCTGTATGCCCAGGAGCACAGTGCACCCTCCTGTCCTTCTCAAGGGGGCAAGGCTTCTGGCTTTGGAGGTTTTGCTCTGAGTAACCCACTTACACTCTGTTACTCCTTAGCAGGTTGTGGTGCAGGTGGGGGCTGAGATCACCCTGTTTTAAAACATGCCAACTTGTGATCTGCTTAAAAGAGCAAGCTGCAATTAGAAGTCAGGTTGCTTAAGAATACAGATGAGCTCAGGCCAAAACTACTGAAACCAAACACGCTGTTAACTTGGTGGATTGGCACACACCTAATAGGTGGGTGAGAAGGTGGGGAGGAATCATGTTCCTGCCTTTGGTTGATAATAAGAATTTCCCAGCTCTCAGAAGTAGG
This sequence comes from Corapipo altera, assembly GCF_003945725.1. Classification (NCBI taxonomy): domain Eukaryota; kingdom Metazoa; phylum Chordata; class Aves; order Passeriformes; family Pipridae; genus Corapipo; species Corapipo altera. Next base: position 749,354 of record NW_020884927.1, read on the forward strand.
AAAGGTGACTTGGGTGCCTCATGGAAGTTGCAGATCAGTGGTCAGGGAAGAGCTGCAAGTCAAGGATGTAAGAGGTGCCTGTAACAGCTTTGAATTTGTGTCTGTGAGCTTGTCTTTATTTGACAGGGATTTATTCTACATATAAAGGGGATTAATAGTAAGAGAACTCACTGTTTTGTTTCTCCAGACATTGTCACCTCCAGTGCAGGTTGGAGGGCCAGGGGCAGCTGCAGAGTAATGCTGTCTCAGTTGTTCTTTCCATGGCCCTGACTCTGTGCCATACCTCTTCCACTCACTGCTTGGATTTCTAACAGAAAGCAGCTTAAGGCAGGGGACAGCTTAACCTTCTTCCATCCTGACAGAAAATTATGCTGAGACTTTCATAATAAGTTGCTTTTACAGCTTTTTAAGTTTGCATCTCGGAACAGCTATTTAAAAGCTGTCTTCTCAATAGGACAGTGGCTTCCAGCACGTTCTGTGCAGGTTTTTTCCTTTCAAACACCAGGCAGTGGTGCTCTCTCAGAACAAGGCATCTGTTTTTTTAATACTGCTAATTGGCATTGCTTTAGCATCTGGAATTTTGATTTATAACAGCATAATTGCCTTTAAGCAAACATTTCCTCAACGAGACATTTTTTAAGTAGTCTCTTCAGTGGCTGTGGTCAGTGAAGGATTTATTTTAAAGGGCTGATGTGTAAACTTCAGAAAATTCGCCTTCCTACCTCCTGCATGTGTACTGGAGGAAAAGATGTACATTTAAACTTACTAGTGTGTGAAAAGCAGAATTTCAGGAGTTATACTCTTCTCTAGGACAAACCACCGCATGGACCAGCGTGTGCCATGTGTTTGTGAGGGTGGGGAGGGCCTGGCACAGGTTGCCCAGAGAAGCTGTGGCTGCCCCATCCCTGGAAGTGTTCTAGGCCAGGTTGGACGGGGCTTGGAGCAACCTGGGATAATGGAAGGTGTCCCTGGCCATGGCAGGGGGTAGAATGAGATGATCTTTGTGGTCCTTTCCAACCCAAACCCTTCTATGATTCGTTTTGGTTATCTCACTGAGGGGATTAAAGAGGATTCTGCTAGTGCTGACACTGCACAGCACAAGGTGTGCATGCAGAGAGAAGAGCTCTTAGTGCTTGTCCTTTCTTTTTCTTCCCAGTTTCCCCAAATACTCTTATCCTCAGTTAAAACATCACTCTCCATCTAGGAGCTGTGTAAATTGCCATTTGACAATTCTCAGCTGTTTCAGAAATGTGCCTCCTCACATACAGACAGATGCGTTCTGTTTATATATATAGAAAAAGTCGTATTTTTAACAATGAGTACTATTTGACTGAACAAATAGGGAGGCAGAGGGAACTGGCTACAAGTAGGCACCGTGACACATAAGTGGGCAAGGAACCAGCTTTTCCCTTCCCACACACACCATGTCCTGGCAGCCTCTCGATCTCCGTGCATCCCGTTCCCTACTGTGGCACTGTGGAGCACTGTGGCAACCTGACACATTCTCTCACTGCTCTGCCATTGGAATCTAGGATCAGGGGTAAATATGAGGTTATCCACATCTTCAAACCTCCTGCAGTGGCAGGATGGAGAGGAATTGCTGAACCACTCTTCAGACTCACATTGCGCTCCCCGGTTTTGGCTTCTTTGGGGTAGGGTTGTTATCACAAATAATATATGATTCATCCATGTCTGCTGGCTAATAGGAGGGAAAAAAAAGATGAGAGAGAGGCAAAGAAACAAGTGCAAATGAGACAGGAAAGCCAAACGCAATCTTTGAAGTAAATAAAATGATTTTTATAGGAACCCTGGTGGAGGATATTTGCAGATCGCCTTCCTTGGTCTGTTTCTGGTCGAGGGTATAATTGGATCTATAGAAATGCTGTCTGCCTCTCTGCTCTTTAAAAGTACAGCTAAATGGAACAGAAGACAATGCAGCCAGCCCAAGTGAAGGTCAAAGCTTGATGAGATCTCGTGGCTGCCCAGCCTCATCTTTTATGCAGTCAGCAAGATTGTTGCTCCTCCAGAGCTCTGCTCTGCTCCCGCTGCGCTGCCAGGACAGGACAAGTCTGAGCTGTGCTGGCTGTGTGACCCCATGGCATACAAGTACATGTTTTTAATTCTGCATCAGCACCAGTGCAGAGATGGAATTGTTGATTTGGATTTTGTGAGGCAGCATGGCATCCTCCTTGAAAAGCTGGCTGTGCTCAAATGTGTCCCCTTAAGAGAGATGAACATTTTTCCTTCCATTTTCCAGCTTTTCTTGCTGTGACACTTTTGTTTGAATCTGGTCTAATTTTTTATCACTTACCTGTGATGTGATGGCTTAGATGTGGTGGCTGTTCTGTGAATTTTGTGTCAGAAGGCACAAACGGGTGACTGACTTTCTCCAGGGTGCTCACTAAACTCTCATCCATATCTTCACTCTGGAACAGTGCTGTTCATAGGATTTATAACCCTCACACTGTCTTGCTGCCAAAGCAGATTTGTTCATTACATCAAAGTTTAGTGTTGAGTCAGATGATGGAGATATCCAGGCTGTGACACTGTCTGGTGGACCTCAACAGCAGGAACATTATTCTCATGTTTGGTGTAAATCTGACTTTATCCAATTCCTTTTATTCCTTAGTTAATGTAGGGAACTGTGAGCGTACATAGCTTTAAACACTGCTCACATTCCAGCTGTCCTTGGGTTAGTAGTATTTAAATATGTACTGACTCAGTCTATTCTTCATCTCCGTAACAGTCAAGTTATGCAAAGTTTAATTAATGCATCCTCTGCAAATTAGTCCTTCTGGTCTTTTTATCACTTTTCTTGCTCTTGTGCTTTTAATTCCCTTCGATTGATTCTCCAAGTTCTGGAACTGAAGTTCACAGGAATGCGTGTTACCAGTTTCTAATTGCTCCCAACCCTTTGTGTCATTTCTCTGTCCTCCCTGGCCCTCACTTCACCTCCTAATTTAATACAGCTCAGTGTAATTAATGTGCTGTTTAACTTTTCTTCCAGATGATTAACAAGGATGTTAAGCAGAAGCAGTAGTGCCACTATCCCCACCACATCCCATTGGACCCTTTTCTTCTACCTTGATACCTTATCACTTGTTGTAATTACTCTTTTTAGATATTCCTGCAGCCAGTTCTCAGGTTTGTGTTACGAGCTTTCACAAAGCTCATTTCCATTAATATTTGTAATTAGCATGTGTGCTGTGTTATCAGAAAGTGTTCTGAAGTGTTGGGCTGCTTGCTGGCTGCATGCCAGGGGACTAAGGAGCCAGGGTCAGGAAATCATTGCCTACCCTTCCTGACAGGCTCAGGTGACCTGCTTCTTATCATATATGTTGTCTGTCACTGTTGCTTTGTTGTTCTTCAGCCAGACTTCTGACCTATACTCCCTAATTCCTGGATAGGGGCTTTTAAGGATGCTCCTTCCTTCTGCTGTGCCCTGTTGTGGGCAGGTCCCACAAGGGCAGCCAGGCTCTGCTCCCAGTTGTGTCCATGCTGAACACCTTGCTGAACTGGGATCTGAAAAGCTGATGTGGCCCTCCCTGGCTATCAGGTAGTTCTTGCTTCTTCATGAATTTTCCAGTTGAATTGCCAGTGACTTGGAAATTTGATTCCTTTAGTACTTTTGACTGCATATCACACAGAATGCAAGCAATCTTATGATGCATTTTATTAACAGGTGTATTATCAACGTATCCCTGTTACAGTATCCTCTGCCTTTCCTTGGGTTTCCTATTACTGTTCCTAAACTTGTTCATCCTATCCTGCATCCCTCCTGTGGCTGTAGACCGTTTTTCATTGGAAAGTTGAAATTGTTATCCGGCCAAATCTGCAGTGCTGTCCCATCAGGGGAAAAATATCTTTCCTGATCCTTGCTGTTGATCAGCTTGTGTCCTGAAGCATGATTATTGCTCACTCTTGTTATTTTTAAACCTGACTAATGCAGCTACATATGTTATTCTTCCTTATATAAACACATAATCCTTTTTTAATCTTGATGAAAAAATTTGTCTGTATAATATCTTGTGGTGGAGAATTGGATGGGCTCATTTATAGACAGCATTAGGAAAGGTTTCCTGACAATCAGTGAAACATGGCTGCCTCTCATGTGAAATTGCCCCTTGGTTTTCTGATGTAACAGGGTGCATGAGGAGCTTTGGTAATTTCCATTCTATTTGTTTTATACGTCCCTAATCCCTTCTTGCTTTTGTTCCTAAAATAAATAGTTGGTCTTTAAAACATATCATTTGTAAATCCCCCTCTTGTCTGCCTTTAATCAGTTTATACTTCTGGAGTTCTGTTTTGTTCTAGTTTTCTTGCTGAGATGAGAAAATCAGGAGAGTGATGCATTAGTGTGAGAGCTATGGCAGATTTACATAACAGCACTTTACTTTTATCGGGCTTTATCCTTTGTTTGTACATTCAAACATGTTTTTTATTGTTTTCTGCCTGGGCACAAACCACCTCTTCAGTGACATAGTGCCAGGTTTTTTGGGTGGGTTGATGATGGAATGTGACTGTGTAAGTCACTGTCTTGTTCTGTATATTGCCTCCAAGGTGTACCTAGAGCTGTTTTCCTCTGCTTTTCTACTGTATGAGTGGCTGAGAGACTTTTTGAAGGCAGTTGCTGCTAATATTTTAATACTGAGTGTTATTGGGCTCGTAAGCAAACTTCTCCACCTCCTTGCTGGTTAGATTGGCCTTGTGATGTTGTTTTGTAGGGAATTGTTAACTTCTCCATGTTTGCTGCTCATTCCTAGAATATCCTGCCAGTTTTATCTTTCCATTTTACAACCTGGCTATCTTCCCCTGCTTCTTTGCCTCCCATAGCTTTACAATGTTGCTGGCACAGGAGAGCATTTTCACTTGGCTATGACATTATTTTTTTTTTTTTCTTGATAGCTGCTTGTGAGCAACTTGAGAAATAAAATGCTTCATGTCCTCACCACACAGAGCAGCCGGGAGGCAGTTCTGCTGTCATCTATAGTCACTTGAGGGTTGTCTTTGTACCCATCCAGCCCTTCCCCTCAGAGAGAATAAGTCTCATCGCTCTGTAAATGAAGTTACCCACCTGGTGTTATTAATAATGCATTGGTGCTCCTCATCGAGAATTAAAGATGTTCAGGATGCGTTGCAGGGCTCCCAAAGGCAATGTGTTTGTCCTCAGAAAAAGCCAACATAGGTAACAGCACTCAATCTGAGCTGAACCTTTTTATCACCCATTTTACCCTGGTTTTAGTGCTTTGAAACCTCCACTAATGCCACTGCACTGTATCGATGGATAATTTGTGTTATGGTTCCATACAGTTTTATTTGTTCATGGCTGAATTAACCTTTCCCTTTCAAAACAACCAAGACAATCATTATTTATTTTTCATGGGCTGTTCTCCCCAGAGTGAGGAATCGTCGTGTCTGTGGGGAGCAGCAGCCAAGGAGTTGAGTAGCTCCTGCTGGGGCTGTGTCTGAATTTGTTGGACAGTTCATGTGCTGCTCTGAGGTTAAGGACAAACAGACAATTGTTTGTCAGGCATCTTTGGAGTGAGCATTTCCTAAAGCCAAAGCTGCCCTCAGCAGCCACCTCCCCTGGGTTGCAAATACTTGGGGGTCAGAGTTTCTGTGCTTTCCCCGTGCAGCTATGGAGGGAAGTTCCAACAGCCTGGTGGATTATCCCATCTCCTGTGGAGATTCTTGGCAGACTGACAGTCAAGTTGCTTAACTTCCAAATACAATTCTCAGTGGGATTGAATTATTTTTAGATGTTGTATCATTGGGATTTCTCACCCCAGTGCTTGATGCTTTTGGGCGAGATGACGAACCTGCCCTGAGCCTGTTCCACAGATTGTGTGTGCTTGTGTTCCACTGCTTGCTCTCCCCATCTCTCTTTTTCCATCCCTTTTCCCCTAAACCTCCTGTGGTTCTGAGGGGAATTTGTATGGAACTTCGTCCCACTACGCGTGACCCTCAAATCTGTCTCTCGGGGGATTAAGGCACAGTTCTTGTACAGTTATTCTCTCACTGGTCTCCTCTTGAAACACTGTGTTTACATGGTACTGATCTCTTCAAATTGCATCCTAGTTGATTTACCCAACCAAATATTTTGTACTTTTTTTACTGAGAACATCGTCTCATCATTTCTGGCAGTTTGAGTAATAAAATTACATATTTTTGTCTGAGAGTGTTTGCTTAAGCAGTAAAATTCCCACTGTTTTTAAAGAAATTCCATGATGATTCTTAAAGCTGAGAGACTTCATTCCATTTAGGTATAAGAACCACACAGGAGTCTGTTTTGTGTTGGAATAAGTATTTAAACGAAATACCTAGACAATAAGAAAAGCAATAATGGTGGTTTTTTCTTTTTAATGATACAAGCTGCATTATAACCCTTGGCAGGGATTTCTTCTCTACAGTAGCATGAGGAAATAAAACTTCCAGTTAGTTGGTATTGTTGCAGATAGGAGTTTATTTTTCATCACTGCATCCTTTTTTATATCTGCATTCAGTATTTAAAAGCATTTCCTTTGGCAAATGGAAGTCAGAAAAACTCTGCTCAGTTCTGGCACACGTGAATTTTTCATGCTGCTCCCAGGTTGTCCATCTGTAAGCACTGGCCCTGCATGAGCTGCCAGCGAGGTGCACAGAGCAAATATTGCAAATGTTTTCAAGCCTTTGAAGGATGACCAGTAAGAACACCCTTTGTTTGAATAACTTTTATCTTTAAATATGTTCGTACCCTATTTTATTTTTTTTTTTACTATCAGCTCTGGATAGCCCTGTTCAACACCAGACAGCATGTTTGTTCCATTGGGGAGTAGATTATGTTCAATTAAACCCAGAACATGTTTCAGCAATGTTAAAGCCGTGCCAATTTAAAATTGTACATGCACACAAAAATGAATATTCACCGTCCTTCTCTGAGCGGGATTTGGAATGATTTGATATAAATACTTTTGGACCCCTGCTGAATTGTGTCAGCTTTGTCTTATTTGCCCTTAAGGGGAGAAAAACATATTATTTCATGTTTGCAATTTGAGAGGTGCTGGACTGAAGCCAGGGTCCACCAGGTCTGAATCCCTGTGGCTGGGTTTGTTACCTTTTATGCTGAGAGGTCAGAATATATGAAAGTGCCTTTGAAAGCACTGTGCATCCTCTACTTGAATTCCAGCAGTGGCCCCAAGAGAAGCCCAAAAGCATCTATTGATTACAGGGGTTTTTCAAAGGCACTTTTGCAATACCAGGACTAAGGAAAGTGCAAGATCATGGGCAGAGTTTGAGTGGCACACACAGCTGAAAATGCTTCATCCCTTTTGACAGTACCTTTTCCCCCAGCATGCTGTGTTCATTTGTGGGGTGGGTTCTTGGGGTTTTTCCCATATTTAGATATGAGGCCTTTTCTTTCCCACTGTATCAGGAGAAGATAGCAGCTTTCACCCCTGAGGAGCCTGCTGGCTGGCAAGCCCCAGAGGTTGAAGGGCAGCCTTAAAAATGCAACCCTGCCTTCAGATGCAGAAAGCAGACTGCCCTTCCTTTGTTCCCTTCATCTCCAGAGGTTTTCCAGACTTAGCTAGACCAAGTCAGAGTTAGTCTGACCTAGTGTTGGCAGTACACCCCCAACGAGCAGGAGATGATCCCCAGAGGCTCCCTCCAACTGACATGGCTTTGGGCTGCAATTGTTCAGTGAACAGCTGTATTTTGAAGACAGATTTCTTGAAGATTTAGTTTATTTTTAGATCCTAAGTAGATTTCTGAATTGAGCTTTCCTTGATACCAATATCATCATTGATATCTGAAGTCACTGGTGTGTGAAATCTTGAAATTTTCAATTCTGGCAAGTGAGACTATTGAAACTTCAAATTACTGTAAGATTTAACATGCTATGTCTAAATTAAAAAGGAAAACCTAAGTGCAATTGCGGGCACAGTAGAAGCTCTAGTAAAAGACATCTGTACTCTTAAGCTCACCAGGAATTTAAAACATGGCATGTAAAGGGGAAGTAGGAACAAATATAATGAAGAATACTCCTTATTGAGTTATAATCGTGGGGTTTCTCTTGTATAATAGCCGGAATTCATTGAAGTGCCCTCGTAATGTGAGCAGTGCTAATTATCGCAATTGGAAGCTCTCACATCCTGGAACTGTCACTGACAATCCTGCTCTGCCTTTCTTGCTGCTCAGAGGAATCCCAGAGCAGTCTGTTCTGTAATGGGCATCACCGGGAATCGCCGCTGCCTTTGGACTCGGAGGCAGTGCAGTGATTGATTTATTTCCCTGCCTCACTTCTGCAACTTCTCATTTTAGGGCTTCTTCAGTAAACGCCTGAAAGGATCCATCAAGAGGACAAAGAGCCAGTCCAAGTTGGACAGGAACATAAGTTTCCGTCTCCCATCTCCCAACAATTCCGAGGACAGGTAAGGTTCAGTGCCTCACACAGCACGTGTGAGCACTCCCAGGAGGAGAGCAAGGAAGGGATTTATTGTGCAGCTGGCAGATGGGTGGTTTGTGGACTGATACAAGTTACAAGTTTAGTGTACAATGCACTGCTGATACAGGACTGCAAACTTTACTGCTCTGAACAGCTGTCAGTAAGTTCGGGTTAAGCAGATGGACTCCAATACCTTTTGCTGCATCCGTCTCAAATAAGCTGCAGACTTCCAATTCCAGGATACAAAGCCATGGGATTGATCAGCTTTACAGAAATTTACCTTGCTGCAGGCAGTGCTTGCCTGCAGATAGTGCTGTGGCTGAGATGAGGAATTGTGTTGTGTGAGCAGGTCGGTTCCACCAGCGCTGGCAGAGCCCCGAGATGCACAGTGCAGTTCAGGCACACCAAGGATCCTTGCTAATGACTGCAGTGCTGGTATTTTAATTATTGCAGTGTTACTACGATGAACAGACGGTCTGTTTTTCAGAAAACTGGAAGACTCAGTAATTTCTGACCCTTTTAATGCTTCGTTTGGTATATCCTTGTTTTGTTTTTGGCTGGCGATTCAGACTGGGAATGGATTGTATATGAGGCAAGCAAAAGCTCTTACACATGGTGTTTCCTAACTATTTGTAAAGTTTCTTGGTTGTTTTTATTAACCATTACTCTGTGTTACATTCCAGAGTAGCCCAGCAGGAGAACTAGTCTGAGTGAAAAACAGGTTGCCCCGTACTTGAGGCCACGCCAGGCTTCTGTGATTTTTACATTGTTTAGTGCCTTTTCCCTTCTCCTTTAGCAGAGTTGTATTCATTATTGTGCTGCTTCAATCAATGGTGCTGTCTTCTCCATCTGAAAGGCAGCACCATAAAATCAGGGAGATAGCAAGGCTGGGGTTGTTGGAGGTCTGTTAACATCAGGAGTTACAGCAAACCCTGCTGCTTCCCAGCTGTGACTGTCCATGTGGATGGCCTTGCTCCTGTAGTCATGGTAATGTCCACCCAGTCTACTTTGAGTCAAGTTTTCTTATAAATCTTTATTTTCTGGGTGTTGCAACATGTACCTGTTATTTTTACCATTGCTTGTAACCAGCTTTGCTTGAATTTTTGTAATAAATATGCCATAAATAATCTGGTTGTCCTTCCTGAAGTTGGTACTTATACTGGATACTTGCTTCTGCACTGTCAAGGAAGTGCTGTCATTCTGGGAAAGCCAACAAATGCAGCTGTAATTAATTCCTACAACTTTGGTTTAAGGCATGATGTTATACACAGCAAAGTCTCTTTAAAAATAGATCTACTCCCTGTCCCCTTCTACTCCCTGCAGGTGTTGGCACAAATTATCAAATAGACTTGAATGAAACGTGGATTTTCTCTGATGGCCTGCAAAGCATAAAATCCAGGTGCTTTGTCACATGGTGGCATTATTGAACATAGCAGCTGACTCTAAATTCGTGAGGAGGAGTTGCCACTCTCTCACCTTCTGTTCTCCCTGTGTTCTGTATGAGTTCTGATCTGTTGCAGCAAAAACTTTCCTGTCCTACCCTGGTGAGTCAGCCCTTTCCCATTTTAAGCAGGTGGTTCTAGGTGATGTCATGGTGTTACACAGGTTTTTAGGGCCAGGTCAACTGATAGTATTTCTCTTTTCCTGTTCTGACAAATACAAGAACCCTACCTTCAAAGAAAGTATTATACAGCTTTATAAATTAAAACTCTGCAAGGCTTAGAAGGAAATAGAGGGTACTGTCATATTGCTTTCTCATGCTTTTGAGGTCTTTGGGTCCTGCTAAGAAAGTGGAGATGTTTGTAAATAAATATATCTAAAATTCTGGAGTAAGGAAGATTATTTATCCTGGTGTACCTCAAGATTTGGGATACTGTAACACTGCATGCCATGCTGAATGGGAACAGAAGATGGATGCTGTCTGTTCAGAGTTGATTCAAAATAGGAAGGAGCCAGGAGTGCTGTAGGGAACATTGATGGAGACGAGTTGCTGATTTTTCATAATCAGATTTTCTGTTTCAGCAGAAAGCAACTGGCCAACCTCTGTTTTCTGGCTTTTAACTCTATTTCAGTGTGTCTGGGTTAGTGGATGGGGGAGTGGTGAGAGCTCCAGAAACGTAGATTGGCATCCAGGTGTCCTGTAGAAATCCACAGCCTCTCGATCTGGAATTCACATCCCTTCTGTTACTCGGGTTCAGGTTGTTTGCTGGGTGGTCTGTTGTACTTGAAAACGTGTATCTTGTCTTTACAAGGCACTAATATGGAAAAGCTCAGGCTCTGCTGGGTTGTGACCCACGGCAGGTGTGGATGAGGCTCTTCAGGTGTGTGGCCAGCTCAGCAACTCACCAGGTTGCCAAGAGCTCTCTCCGTGAGGTGACCTGGCACTGTGTCACCGCAGCATCTTCCACAGCTTTTCCAGCCTGTTTCCTACTGCATCCTTTGAGCTTTGCAGCTCACATGTTCGTCTTTAATGTTTGTCATTATTAATTTGTGACATATTAATGAGTTTGTTACGTATTAATGAGTATCATTAATATATAAAACATGTAAAAAAGGCACGAGAAAAGACTTAATGAAAATTACATTTGAAAGGAGAGACCAAATTAATATTTTCAGTTTGTGGGCAGGAATTTGAGAGCATTTCCAAGAGGACCAACAGTTTTGTTTACTGCGAGGGAGCAAAGATGGTTGGGACTGGCTGCATATGGTCTCGGTGACTGCAGTAAAGCCCTGCAGACAGCTGGGAGGGGTTTTGCCCTGTTGGGATTTAGTGCCACGTGGGAATCCTCCTGCTTTGCTGAAAGTCATTTCATGGCATTACGGGATAGTCGTGGCGCAGGGTCCGTGTGGAGCGCAGGGTCCGCCGTGCGCTGGCTCGGAATGGGCCCCGGCAGGTTGCAGGGCAGCAGGCAACCATGGCTCTGGGGTTCATGGTGAAACGCTACCACTCCTCAAGCAGCAGCTTCTTCTACTTTCGGTGAGTTCTCGCTCCTCCCTCCCTGTGTCTTTGCAGTGAGAAAACAGCACAGATAGTGTCAGTAACAGAGGCAAAACTTGCCGGGTTTTTCGGGTTCGTGCTAATTTAATGCTGGTTTTTGAAAAAGGGTGGGGGATTTTCACCCTGATTTACATGTCAGGATAGAAATCTGTGTTACACAATGCATTAATAGGGCTTGAGTCACTCTGAGCTTGCATTCATTCACTATATCTGTTGCTATCAGCACGCTGGAGGATGGGGAAAGGGGAGGAGTGGTTTGTTTCCGGAGAGACGCCTCTCTCCTGATTTGGTGGACATAGTTCTTTCAACCAAGCTTTTTTCAATCCTCACACAGTTGTTTGGTTTTCAGTGAAAACCGAACAAGATCCCAGTGTCTGTCACAAACCTTCCCCTTGGTGCTGGTGTACCTTGACCCCTTAATAAAAACATATTTCTTTATGGCTGATGCTTTTGTGCAAAGCCTGAGCTCCTCCACGTAGCATTCACCTATAGTTTAGCAGTGAAATGAAAGTGAATCAATTGAGCATCTCTGGTCCATCACAACAAACCAATTGGAAACGTTAATAGCAGAGACCAGCTGACAGGGGAGTGGGGAGAACTCTCCTGCTGTGAAATTCAGCGTGAATTTCTGTTAGACAAGCTGTGATCCACAGGGACAGTGGACAGGCAGGGAAGGGCTTTGCAAATCCAGGATTCAAACAATGAGGCTTTGGGTAGGACCTTGGCAGAAAACAGAAATCCCAGTGGAAGACTGAAACAATAGGCTCAGAAAAAGCCTAATCTCACCTGAGTAGAACTTGCAGCTAAATAAGTTACCCTAAGTTTCTGATTTTTGGGAAAAAAAAAAAAATTAATAATGAAACTGGTTAGACTTGTAGAATTGTTGACCAGGTAATAGGATGTTCAGCTAATTGGCAGTTGGAAAATGAAGCAGGGTGTGGTGCCTACAAAATGAACGCTTGGACAGGGAAACCTGATGCTGCAGCCCTGGCAGAGCAAAGGTGTCTCGCAGGTGATGCTGAGGAAGGTGCGGTCCCGCTCGGCAGGGCTGGGAGCTGGGAAAGGCAGCGGAAAGCCCACTGCATCACAGCCCGGGCTCTCTCTCCTGTGACTTGGCAGAGTGGCTAAGTATTGAATTTGCCTTTCTGATCTCGGGGAAGGTCTCTCTGAACACAGGGGGATTGTGCTGGAATTGCTTGGAGCGTGCGGACGTACAGCGTCCTGCAAGGCCGGGTGGAGGCTTGGCTGTAGTTGGGTGCTTGGGCTGAGTTCCTTCCTTTCACACCAGTTTGGTAAAAGAAAGATCATTTTTAAATGGTTATTTTTTTTTTTATCTTTTGGGTTATTGATGTCCACAGGCTTGTTTTCCAAGCAATGTAGTGCTCTCCCTGGTAAGCTCAGTAATTGGAAGTCTTTTGTGCCTTGTAGGTTGGCTTTTAAATAGGTCAAAACAAGCAGGAGAGCTTCATAACCAGAGCAATTAGTATTTTAACCCTTTATCCTACGTGCCTTATAGACAGTGGAATATAATAGAAGTTGGCTAATAGGCTGCTGTGTGCCATGAGTGGCCACTGAAAGCCAGAGGTTCCTAGTTCCTAGCTTACAACTGAGATCTTCCTGTCATGGAAAATTACTGAATTATGGTGTGCAAGGAGAGAGGGTCAGCTAGGGGCTGGGCCAGCAAGATGGGATGGTTGGAGAACTCTTTTTCCAGTATCAGTCACAGGTCAGTGGTTTGGGGCATTGTCTGGGCTCTGATTTAGAAGGAAATTATGCAGCTCTGAAGACCAGTACCCCAAAACATGTGAAAAGAGGTGAAAAGTTTGAAATGTTCCCTGACGTGCTCCTCGTCCACCTGTTTTTCCTATTAGAAAGAAATTATGGAGAATACCTGTGTAAGAATTATTTGGTGCTTTGGTAACTGTTTGCTCTGAACACCCATGTAGTTCCTTTATGACCTCTGTTGTAGATAAAAAAAGCAGCAGGATAAAAAGTTGACCACGGGAGGTTAAATGTAATTTAAAACAGGATTTGTGTTGTTAATGGAGCTGTTTAACAGAAACAGATTTGTACAAACAACCCTTCCCCCACCTTTTGCATGTGTGATCTTCCTGTTTACAGTAATCTGCTTCCCTGGGATTACCTCTCTCCTGACAGAGACTGAGCAATACTCATTTTACCAGTAGCTTCCTACCTAATACAGGAAGGACCCTGTTAATCCAGCCCCTTTGCTGGACATTGGGAAATAAATTCGTGGTATCTATGCCAAAGGGAAGCCAGCAAGCAATTTTCTTTCCTTGTTACTGCTTCAGCATATCAGATGAGGCTTTAAAGCTGCAGAGAACTATTACTTCTGTATAATTATTGCCTAAATCGATTGGGATGCTGCTGATTTAGGCACAAGTCAATGATCTGCTTTGCAGATCTATCAATAGATGAAATCTATACCATGGTGCTTACAAATGCATGTACTTGTGTTTGTAAATGCATGTGGTTGCATCTAACCAACAGCTTTACGACTGTTGCCTCTGATGTTTGTGGAAGATACAGTGCCAATTCCAAGCCACTTAATCAGTTTATTGAGCTGTTTTAAATACAGTAACTTCAAGGGATCGTTTGAACAGGGACCCTGAGTCAACAAAACTACCAGTGCTCCAGCTGCTCTGCAACAAACCCAGCTGCTCCCAGCTGACTAGTCAGAGGAGCGATGGAGCAGAAGAGATGCTACTACAAGGTGTAACTTGCAGGATGGGATGTGGAGACACAGAGTGCAGTCACTGTGTGTACCTGCCCTTGCCCCTACCCTGTCCCCAGAGGCTGTTTGGAGGCTTTCTTGGCAGATGACTCACTCTCTCCCCCTCTGGCTTTAATGACTGGATCTCATCAAATTCATAGGAAAGGACGAGGAGGAGGGAACTTCCCTCTCTGGAAAGGTCACCTGTGCCACGTCTGCAGAGCGGCCTCCCCTTGCCTGCTGCCTCTCCAGGCTGCCAGCCCCCCCTAATCTCCTTAGGGGAGGCTGTGTCATGGCAACATGGACCTGGGAGCCTCTCCTGGGAGCCTCTCCATGCAGGGCTGGTGGGAGCGCAGCCGCCGAGGAGAGAGCTTTCTTCACTGGCTGCTCTCCTGGCCCCAGCCTATCTGCCTGGCAGGATGTTCCTCTGAAATCCGTAACCTGAGGCTTGAGGAAGAGCTCCTCTTGGATTTGTCTTGTGCCTTTCTTCCTCCCCCGGCAGGATTTCTTGTCTGAGATGTAGCCCAGAGAAGGAAGTTAGCAGGGAAGGGCCCGTGGCATGTGGCACCGCAGTGATTTGGGGATGCACCGCTAAGTGGCTGTGCAATTGTTTCATGTAGGTCTGCTTGCCTTGTCTTGCTCCAAGTGCAGCCTCCACTGAACTGAGTTTTGCAAAATCTCTTTTTCTTTCTCCTTTCTTTGGTAATTGTTTATCTCTCCCTCCTCTTCCCCCTCTGTGCAACCACTCCATGCTTTCCTTCCTCAGCCAGGAGCTGACTGCAGGCTCTCAGCACCCAAGCGCTTCGTAAGGACTGGAATCGCTGAGAGTTTGGGGCAGGGACAGAAGCCAAGTGACCTCAGCAGTGCTTTCCTGAGAGGAGAAATTAGAGAGGATTTTGCAGAGATGGCGTTATAGTGGTGTATTGTGGTGTGTTTATTTTAGACTTGCCCTACCTTAGCTGCAGCGAGTGCTCAATTATACATGGCTGAGGTTTTCGGTTTGCGTTGGTTCAGCTGCTGCTGGAACCTGTTAGAACAAAGCACAGCCTCGTACCAAAGCTGCTGCTTTGCATCTGAAATCAGTGTCTTTGGAATATTCCTCCCATCAAAGGGTTTTGCTGGCTGCACTTAGGTCATTCAATATATTAAAAGGGAACAGAGTTCTCCCTTACTGTGTAATAAATCTTATCGCGTGTGAATCTGCTCAAATACCTTCAGCGTTTCATTCTGGACAAAAGAGCAGTCAGGTGAGCTCTGCTTGCTGCACTGCATGTACCCTTTGTGGTAGCCAAGGTTTTGTTAAGAAGCCTTTTACAAATGCTTGGAATTTTTTTCCTCTTTGTTTCCCTATAGAGTTGCTCACAGGTAGGAGAATTTTGATTTTGTGAAGGAAGCAGAATGTGAGTTTGGTTTTTTTTTGTAAAAGATTTTTAAAGGCAGGATACAAAAAATACTTTTCAAAATTAGGGGGAAAAAAGAGGAAATACTCTGAGGATGGACACAGGAGCACCACCTTTCTCTGTATGATGTGTATAGAACTGATGCCTCTTTCCTTTCACATCTGTTCCTTGTGCTCAGTCACACTTGCTGGATGGGCAGCTACATTATGGACATACTCTCAGGGATCACTGAACATAGGGACTTCAATATCTTTACAAAATCTAGACCTGCCAGGCAAACAGCTCTTTTTCTGCTAAACTGGGACTCTATGCTCTTCCTACTTGTTGGTCAGCTGTGAAGGCTTTGACTGGATTCCAGCCAGGAATTTTTCTCGGGGAAAAATAAGATATGTCTGTACATGGCATTTTCCTTGAGATGCAAGTTGTGCCTCAAGCATTATATAACTTTACTGCAGGAGCTTCTAGTCCAGGTGTCAGTTTGGAGTCAGAAGGAGCAGAGATGGAACCACGTCACCTATAAATGGGCACGTTTTGTAGTACTGTGTGACAGCAGAGCTCCCTACTATGCACAAATGTTGCATTAAATCAAACTGGAAGAGAACAGAAAGTGTTAGAACATGTTTTCTAATGCTGCTGTTGATTGCCAAAAGCTGTGGCATGGTGGAAGGAGGGATATGTCTTTGAGAAGTAATCAAGAATTGGTGGGGACAAAGAGAAGGCTGCCTTGATAAAAAGGGGCTGTGAATTTGGGGGATGCCAGCTCTAGTGGAGCTCAGGGGTTTACAGGACAGTGGACTGAAAAGGAGAAGCCATGTGCGTTAATGAGGAGAAGTTAAAAGAGAATGGATGTATCCAGAAAATGGGAAATTGTTCAAACTGGAAGAAGCCTGAGGAATGTAGGTGACTGACTTTAAAATTAAGAAGCGGGAAGGAATTTGCATTTTTTTACTTTAGTGTAAAGGCTTTGTTTGTTAAAAATCAAGTGTATTGTGGGGGGTCATCTGCTCTCATTCTGCACTGGTTACGGATTTAGAGGTCCATGTGCTTTTTGCTGCTAATGCACAATATTTTTCCACTACACTAACTAGTAACAAATATTTTCAGTAATATGTCCAAAGCTATCTATGGGTTTTCTTTAAATTTCAGCAGTTAAATTCTGAACTTTTTGTTTTGCTGTTTTTCTTTCACTGACAGCTCGGCAGCTACAATTTCTAGGTCAGTGGGAATGGACTTCCAAGGCATGTGTAGCTGGATATTCCTTTGGGAGTCTGGGGTTACTGGCCTAATGTTATTTTCATAAGGTTTGCAGACTAATTGCAGAAGTTGTTCTGAATAAGCACCAACAAGCTGCAGCTTTGTCTGGGTTCTTGCCAGCTCTTTTGGTAATTGTGAGAAAAGTGATGTTTCCTTTCCTCCTTGTCCTGCAGACCACGTGAGCTGCCCAAGCTGAAGGAGTCCCGTTCCCATGAGTCTTTACTGAACCACGCCAACACCATAGAGACTCTGGATTTTGCAGCAGAAGAAGCAGTTTATGTCAAACCACTCCACAGCAGCATCCTTGGACGAGACTTCTGCTTTGAGGTGAGCTCCAAACACGCAGCTCTCGGTCTCCCTGAGCCCTCAGAGATCACTGCTCTGGGACTTGGGAACTGGAAAATAGATTGGCTGCCGTGCTGAGTTTTGGGTGGGGGCTGTTGAACCAACACGTGATTTTAAAGTCCTTGAGGCTAATGGCATCAATCACTCAACAGAAAGGAATCTTTTTCAATTACCAGGTCTCCTAATTGAAAAATCTCTTTAATTCGGTAAATACCTGAGCGTGTGTGGTTTGCATGCAGATGGTCCGGTTGATACATGCAATGCAATGAACCTGCAATAGTATGGGCATAAGCTGTGTGTTCACGCCCAAATTCACCTGAAATTAAATTCAGAAAATTTACTGCAACTGAGAAATGGACTTTCCAGTCAGAGCCCCCTTCCATTAGCTCAGCCCATTCTCCAGCTGCCAGAGGAGAAGCCTCAGTAAGCACGGACGTGTCCCTTGCACTGTGGAGCAGGATCCAAAGATCCTTTTGCTGTTTCAGCAGAGGCTGCAGGCCGTGGCTCCGAGCTCTGCTCCGGGAACAGGCCGTGTGTGTGAGCACAGCCCTCCCCTCACAGCTCCAGCAGGGATTGTCACACGGAGTCATGTGTGTGTTTGGATGCAGCTGAGCCATCGTCACCTGCCGTGGCAGGGCCGGGTGGCTCTCTGTCTTCTGCAGGATTAGTCAGATGGGTCTAAACTTCTGGAACAAAGATCTGTTTACAGCCTGGAAAATTCTGGCAGTAAACCAGCATATCAAGCTCTGCTCCCTCGGGATGTATCCAGGAACTGTTCCTGTTTGCTTCGGCCTCATTCTTCTGGTTGGAAGCACTTTGCAGCTTGCTTAGGTTTGGGGAGTTGGGTGGAAAATACTGGCAACAGCTTAGCTCTGACGCTGCAGCCTCAAACTGCTTTGTAATTGTGTGCACAAATGAATGGAAAGAGTAAATGAGGCTTGTCAGGCCACGTAACAGTGCAAGAAACTGAGGTGGTTCCCTCCTGTGGGAAAGCAGAGCTGTGTAGGGCAGTGAGTGTCACGGCTGCAGCAGAGCACAACTCCCTCAGTTTGTTTTAGACTGTTGCTGCCTGTGTGGGCTCTTGGAAATATTTTATTTACTGAAATTGTCGTTGCCAGTGTGTTTTGCCTTATATTAATGCATTGTTCATTCTGCCTGTCTTTACCCTCTTGGTAACCCAGTCATCTGCCTTTGGGCCTTAACAGGAAAAACAGCAAGCTTTAATAGCTATGGATCAATTAACAAGTGTTTAAAAAAACATAAATTAACTGGTTGATTAAAGCTTTGTTTAAAAGTCTTTAAGAGGAGCCTTTGCTGCTCATATGTTTGTTTAGTTTTATATACATTCAGAGGGTTTCTTTGCTCTCTGCATTTTGTGGGCCTTTTAACCTCTCTCCCTTTCAGGCTGCTGTGCTGTTTACCTGCCTTTTTCTTATTTACTTTGTTACTCGAGCATCGCTTATCTCCTTCCTTGCTTTTTGCAGCCTCTCGCATGTCTCCCAGGCTTGCCTGAACTCAGCCTGTCATTTACTCGTTGCAGGTAACCTACTCCAAGGGCAGTAAATGCTTCAGTTGTTGCTCTGCGGCAGAGAGGGACTGGTGGATGGAAAACATACGCCGAATATCGCAGCCGATGAAGGTAACAGAAACTGCGGAAATAAGATTAGTGGGGGAATGGAGGTGGTATGATTGGATTTTAGTCCGGTGTACCAGGGCTTCCCACAGATGCATCCTCAATTAATTTAGTCTGGGGAGCCGTCCGCTCATCCGTGTGCCCGAAGCAGCCCTGTGCTATTCCAGGGAGTGCAGTAGGTCAAACCTTTAACGAGTAAACACACGCACGATCCCTGCCCCAGGGCCCGCCTGGGATCCTGGATTTCTGGTGCCATGCCCCTGAGCATGGGGCAATAGCTTCCTAAGGGTCGTGTTTTACTGTAGGGGCCCAGTTTGGGGAGGAAAAAAAAACCTAGCAAAAAAAACCCCCCACAAAAATAAAAGTAATTGGAGCTGAAGTGAGAAGGGGAATCGGATAAGTCACTGCATAGCTGGCATCCCGCCTTCCAGGGACAGGCAAACAGTGCTCTGGGAGTTACTCACAAGAGTAAACAAGGCAGTGTGCCACAGCAGTCCAGCAGCTTATGAGGGGCTCTTATGCTGCATGTTTGTTTTCTAAGGTATTTCAAATACAGCTTTTGAAGAAGAAAAATGTTCTTGTCCCCGCCCTTGACATACAAAAGACATCCCTTTTGCCTCTGTTTTAGAAAGTGCCCAGTTTTTCTAGAGATTCTTATTCTCTCTGGATCAGACAGTCTGATTCTGAATTCTGACACTGTCCTTACCTTGGACACAAAAGGCAGTCCTTTGCTGCTGCTTTAGAAGACAAAACTTTTGGGGATTTGGGATCAGAACTGAGCTCTTTCTTCTGCACAGGACAATTGCCGTCGAGCTGAGAACGTGCTGCGCCTCTGGATCATCGAGGCCAAGGACCTGACCCCCAAGAAGAAATACTTCTGTGAGCTGTGCCTTGATGACACTCTCTTTGCCCGCACCACCAGCAAAGCAAAAGCAGACAACATCTTCTGGGGGGAGCACTTTGAGTTCTACACTCTCCCACACGTTCAGAGCATCACAGTTCACATCTACAAGGACGTGGAGAAGAAAAAGAAAAAGGACAAGAACAATTACATAGGGCTGGTCAACATTCCCACGGCCAGCGTGACCGGCCGCCAGTTTGTGGAGAAATGGTACCCAGTGAGCACACCTACAGCCAACAAGGGGAAGTCAGGGGGGCCTTCCATTCGGATCAAGTCCCGTTACCAGACCATCACCATCTTGCCCATGGAGCAATACAAAGAGTTTGGGGAGTATGTTACCAGCAACTACTCCCTGCTGTGCTCCGTGCTGGAGCCTGTGATCAGCGTCAAGAACAAGGAGGAGATGGCTTGTGCCTTGGTGCACATTCTTCAGAGCACTGGGAGAGCAAAGGTAAGCACAGGTGACTCCTGTTGGAGCGACTCTGGCTACTGATGGGTGATTTCAGGTGGAAACTGGGGAGCCCATGGCCATAGGCAACAGCAGAAGATGCTCTCTACAAAGCGTAAGCGTGAGGAGTTCAGAGCTTCACGTTATTCTAAAAATTAGGGCCTACAGTTGAATGTTCAGGAACCTTTCCTGCGTTTCTAAAATCAGGACATAGGTTAAGAGATAAATAAGCAAGAGATTGGTAAACTGGAGAATTCTCCAAATAGAATCTGTGATACAATAAGTCTGTGATACAACGAGCAGCGGGTGCCAGCGCTGAGTCAGCGAATCGATGCCGGCATCGATTTGGCCGGCGTTTGAACAGCCACTTGGAGAATCTATACTGAGTTAGTGGTGATCCCACCTGCCCCAAGGATGTTGCTAGGACTTCTGGGTGCACGCTGATTCCTTCAAATGGACTGTGGGAGAGTTATCCTGCAGGTCCTGGGAAATTCTGAGCAGCATTAAGGGGCATTGATTTATCTGGGTGCCGCCTCCGGCTGGGTGTGTGAGCAGCACCGTGCTGAAGTCAGCTCCTTGCAGTGAAGCCAGTTAGAGCAAGTTAAGCCCAACCAAGCACAAGTCAGAGGGACAGAGATGTGGAAGGATGGCCATAAGCAACATCCAAGGGACAGCCTCATTTAACTGTTCCAAAAAGGTCCTTTTCTGTTTGCATAATCACCTGCCCCTTGACATACATCTCGGGAAGGCCGGTGCTCTGTGATGGGAGCTCGTTCCTTAACACGTTGTCTGAGAGAAGCTGGTACCTGGGATTGTGTTGAAATCCTGCTGGGAAACAGACTCTGGATTCCTGCAGTGCCAGCTGTTATAACTTTGCATTCTTGGTGTGTGAAGATTTGAACCTCTGTTTATGGGAAGCACTGAGTGGCTCAGGCTGCCATAATCTAAAGCTCCCAAGAAGGTACATTTCCAGTTGCTGATGGGGATGCAGCTGGATGTTCCCAATTGGCACCAGGTGAAAAGAATTCTCTCGGATTTTGTTGAAAAGAAACAGCAATAATGGATTGAAAACCAAGAGTACTAAATGTCCTTGACTCACACAAAGTTATCACTTCAGGAAATAAGTATTACTGTAGAATTAGACCTTATTTCAAGAGGTTATTCTCTATATCAAGGCTTGCTGATAGTTCCTGCCTGGGCAATTGAATACAGTTCAAGTTAAGTCATATAGATCCACAGCAAGTATGATAATTTCTTTTTCCCCAGATCCTGAACCACTTTTGTGGTTTTGTGAATTTAATTTATTATGCCATTCTCCTTATTTAAATTTCACCAAGCTGTAAGAACTTGTGCCTCACTTCCAACCTGGACTTTTAAGTCCAACTTTGTATGGAATAATCTGTATAAAAATATAAATATAATAGCACAGTTTCTTTCAGCAGACAAAGCCACAGATAAACAAACCGGTGAGGGGTTCTGTTCAGGAGCCAAACTGAAACACAAGCTTGGCTATAAACTTTTGCTTTTAGAGATTTTTGCTTCTCCTTTTATAATTTATGATCTGTATCATTTTATAAGTATAATAAACCCAGGAGGAGCCGTAGCTATTTCCTTGGCCCTTATTTCATGTGTCAGCTGCACCCTTTGTCCCAAGCTGAGCAATTATTTTCAGTAATCCTCTGGCTCCTCTGTTTATCCTTCCTTCAGGGCTTCTGCAGTTAGCCTGGCACGACTGAGTCTGGTTAAAGTAACCTTTGCCATCTGACCTTTTTCTCCAGGACTTCTTGACGGATTTGGTGATGGCTGAGGTGGATCGTTGTGGGGAACACGATGTCTTGATCTTCAGGGAGAACACACTTGCTACCAAAGCTATTGAGGAGTACCTCAAGTTGGTAGGGCAGAAGTACCTTCAGGATGCACTGGGTAAGAAAGTCTGGTATCCAGACAGCAAAATACACTCTTGTCTTGCTCTCATTGCTCTTCCTCCAAATGGAGGAGGATCCTCTTTGGTATCTGCAGGAGTAGCACCTAAGGCAAGGCAGGCTTGATTTGATGTAGCTGAGTCCCTCTTAAAGCTTATGTTACCACGTTATATCTTTCTGGGTAGCTTTTCTCTAGTGTGATGAAAAGGTATAACACTGGAGTTTCTTTGTGGGCAATAGTGATTGTTCCATCTGATAAACAGGCTTAAAAAAGGGATTTTGAAAGACAGTCCTTACAGAAACAAGGTCAGGGAGTGAGGCTGCAGGGCTGCTGAGCATCCCAGGGCAGGAGATCAAGATGTATCTTGTCAGGGGAGCCTCCTGCCTGTGTTTATCCCAAGTGCTCCTTATTCACTGCCTCATTAAAACTGCCTGGCCAACCTGGGATCTCCTACTCCGTTTCCCCCACAGGGTCCTAATGTCCAGAGTTATGTGCTGGGGTGGATTCTGATAAATGTATTATTGTCCCACTTCCATCAAAAGGTTCTGCTCTAGTCATAAGGCACTGCCTTGGGAATTCCTGTCCACACAAATATAGCAGTAGCACACTCTTTCCCAGACAAACCCTGCAGTCAGCTTTTACCAACTCCGCACAGTCTTCATTATCCACAATTGCACAAGGAGCCACCCATCCCCCTGCTGTTTCTGGGATGAGGAAAGCTTTGGAAATTGATACAAGGGAAACAAGATCAGGCCAAAGCCAAGTCCCACACCACATCCTTTAAAAAAAAAACAAGATAAAAAAAAAAGCCAAGCAGCTTGCTTTCCCAGCAGTCTCGCTTGTCCTCAGCAATCCCAGACGCTGGCAAGGCATCAAGGAGATAGCTGGCTAAATTAGTGCTCCAAGGGTCAGCATAGTCAGGTCTGTGATTATATCCAGTTTGGCCATTTCTGAAGCGTAATGAGCCTGCTCTGGTGCTCTTACTCTCCTGGGTGGAACCACTGAGCATAAGTGGCAGTCGTAGGCTCTTGCCTGGTACGGGGAAACGAGCAGCGTGGTACTTTGTGCTGTGCTTCCCAGCAGGCTGAGCCATCAGCTGTGGGACCACTCCATTATATCTGACTGCAAGCTCCTTAATGTGCAGTAATTGCATAAAAATATTTTAACATTAATGACTTCTAATACATCATTTAGCGCTGAGTGATAAGATGGTAAATCATAGACAGGGGAGATGGAAACATCCCCCTAAGGTCGTCCAGCCTGTCTGTATCTCGGGGCAACACTGCTCATGACAATATCCCCATCTAATTCTTTATCAAGTTCTAAATGTCATTTTGCTCAGCTGCCATGTTCTGTGAAAGGATTAATGACACCACACTTGGTGTTAGACTTGTAACACGTCTGTAAGGACATATTATATATGATTAAGGCAGGGTCTTGTGGGCCACTATGAGTAAGTATCAAATGTGTTTAAGGAAGAAAAATACTATCCAGTAAACAACAGTTAAAACAGAATTGGCTCAACAAAAGTGATGCCAGGAGTTTTGCAAAGAGGTTATCTAGGTGCCTTTAGCCTGAAATTTTTTGGATCCCATCACAAAAAAAAAAAAAAAGTGCTGCCTGCTTTGCTTGCAACAAGACTGCTGAGTTGAGATTTGGGGAGGGGTGGGAGGTGTTTAAGGAAAACAAAGGCTGAAAGCAAACCCTTTTTGCACAAACAAGCCTTGGTGTTTGCTTGGAGCCAGCGAGATCATCGGAGGAGATAAAAGACGTGGAATCATTGAATCAATGAATAAAGAGTTTTTCCTAGTGAACACCAACAGTTTGAAAACCACTTGGTGTGCCTGCATATAGAACAGGGAAACTAGTGAGCAGTTCATTCCATTATGTCAGACAAAGGCAACTTCATCTGGTTTGTATGTGTGCAGCTTCTGTTGTGATGCCATAAGGGGAGGGTGACAGAAATGCCAGGGAGCTTGAAAGATGCAGGCTATAAAAATGCTGTAAGGTGCTGATATAAGAGGCTGTGAAAATTAGCAGCATCTAGCTAGAACTCAGGTATTACTCTTATTCAAGAGCAAGGTGACACTTTTTAAAATTAGAAAAAATTGCATATTTAGAAATAATATAAATAAATATCATTGTCAAGTGCGTTTCCTGGGGAAATTATGAAGACAAATAACACAGAGCTTCATTTCTGAGACTGTGGATGATTTTATGGTTGATAACACAGTTTTGAATACAAAGTCAGATCCTCCTCTTTAGGCCATAAGTGAAGTGTCTGCAGGGTTGCTAAGCAAAGCCATCCTGTTTTTGCACCTGTGCTTGGGGACAGTGAGGGCACAGGAGGCTGAAGCATCAGAGCACTGGTCGTGCCCTGCTTGGACAAGGCTGGGAGGAGTCATGTCCCCAACATCTGGTGTCTGGAGGCTGTACTGCAGACACTGGCAGCAGGACAGGCAGTTGCCAGGGGAAGACATAATCAGGATTTAAAGGTGTGTCAAGTAGGCTTTTCCTGTATCTACCCCTGTTTCTCATCCTCTTCCTTTTTTTCCAGGGGAGTTTATCAAGGCTGTGTATGAGTCAGATGAAAACTGTGAAGCGGATCCCAGCAGGTGTTCTCAGAGTGAATTAGCAGATCATCAGTGCAACCTGAAAATGTGCTGTGAGCTGGTCTTCTGCAAGATTATCAATTCCTACTGGTAAGGCATCTTCCCTCCCCTTCTCCCTGTTTGCTCAGAGGGTGCCTGTTCCTCCCCTGACAGTGAGAGAACAGCAGTGGTTCAGGGAAAGAGCACAGACCCATCCATCTTCCCAGCCTCCCTTCTTTTCCTCCCCTCCACCTTCCTACGTGTGCCACCACATTGCAGGTGGAATTTGTGCCCAGGTTGAAGGGTCCCAGCCCACACACCATACCCACAGGAGCTTCTGCCCAAATCCTCTGCCAAGGGAACACGTACTGAGTGTAACTGGATAAGGAGGGAATAAAATGAGAAGCAGCCCAGCTTGAACTTGGCATAAAAAGGTGCAAGTTTTGATGTGTACAGAAAGCTTTTAGCGGCTTCAGGTGTGTGGAATTGAACAGGAAATCATGGGGAGGAAGCGTCAGCAGAGAGATTTCTTTTAATCTCTGTTTCTGAGGAGCAGTGAAAGAAGAGGGGCCTTTCTGCTTCAGAATGAAGCACATGCACAGTATTGAGAGCTTAACAAGCGAGGTAAAACTGTCAGTTATGGAGATGAGTTCAGTTTGTTTTCAATACTCCACCACCCTGTCTGCTCCAGGGTAGCAATGGCTAAGTAGTTCTTAGCTTGCAAATCAGCATGTCTGGAAATGGCTTCACTTAACTCATATGAACAAGGGATGCTTTAAAGACTACTTAAGTATCACCAGATTAAATGGGGATCTATGAATAGATGCCTAATGACATTACCTAGCCTAGAGAGAGAAAAAGGGGAGGTGGAAAAAAGAGCTGATGATGTTTCCTCACAGATAATTATTGCAGGTGACTGATCACCAGTTCAACTTCTTGCATCTCATTGCCAGCCTGATTTTATTTCCTGGTTTCTTGTCTTTCAGCGTGTTCCCTCGTGAGCTGAAGGAGGTCTTTGCATCCTGGAAGCAGCAGTGCCTGAACAGGGGCAAGCAGGACATCAGTGAACGCCTGATCAGTGCCTCTCTCTTCCTCCGCTTCCTGTGCCCTGCCATCATGTCCCCCAGCCTCTTCAACCTCATGCAGGAGTACCCTGACGACCAGACCTCCCGCACGCTCACCCTCATTGCTAAAGTCATCCAGAACCTCGCCAATTTTGCCAAGTAGGTGGTGGCAATGAACCTGAAATCCGTGGGGTGCAAGCAGAGCCCTCATTCCTAGTCGTGCTCACAGCCAGCTGATTCTCTGGTACACCGAAGCCAGTTTAGAAAAGAAGGAAACTCCTCACTTAGGTGTGAACACTGTTCCCCTTGAGCCACCCCAGATAAATTCTCCTTTCCACATGCAGATTGGAGCTGTGTTGAATTCAATGGGGGGAACATGCTAGCTGCATTAGCATCTCAGTGTTTATGCTATTTCAAAAGGAAAGAAGCCTGTTCCCACCTAGGATCATGATTTTCCTCCACAGTTCTCAGCTGAACGATACAAAGGGCATGGCACATCTCTTACAGGGGAGCAGATGCAGAGAAGGGAAGGAGAGAAAGACTGTCTTGTGGGGGAGAGAGAGGGAGTTGTGAGCCCTTGATTGTAATATGAACAGTGAATCAGTAGTATTTAAATAAGTCCAAGAAAACAGAAATTGTCCATGTGGTTTTTTTCCTCCAATGCTTCAAAATCTTCAGATTTTCAACATCTCCAGATTTTGGAGTCAGAATCTCCAGATTTTGAAATCTCTTTTTATTTTTTTTTTAAAGACTCCAAATCTTCAGAAAGGCAGGTCTAAAGTTAAGTGTTTAAGTAAACTGTCTGCAAGCACTTGTACTCCGTATTTTGTGTGGAGGTTATTGACTGGGTTTCCTCCCCCACCTCCCTTCCCTGCAGGTTTGGCATCAAAGAAGAGTACATGGCCTTCATGAATGAATTTTTGGAGCACGAGTGGGGAGGAATGCAGCGTTTCCTGAGGGAGCTCTCTAACCCGGATACCATCTCCAACATGCCTGGATACGACGGCTACATCGACCTGGGCAGAGAGCTCTCGGTGCTGCATTCCCTCCTGTGGGAGGTTGTGTCCCAGCTTGATAAGGTAAAGCCCTTTGGAGGCCTGGGAGGGTGGATCTAGGGATGGTATCGTAGCAACAGTAGACACCAGGAAATATCAAGGGAGCAGCTGAAGGCAGCAGCTTTGGAGGGGAGTGTTTGGTGGGGGTATTTCACAACCGTTCCTTCCGCGGTTTCGGATCAAGGCCTGGAGCGGAGCGTGTGAAGTGGTTGGGCTTCGGCAGCTCTGCAAACACTTTGCGGAGCCTTTAGGAAGGTCAGGTGGTGAAGGCAGCGCTTAAAAGTACACCTGGAATTCCCTGAGCAGCCAGTCCTTTCTCATAAGCGAGCTGGAAGAAAGGGAGGTGTTTGGACAGAGACAATGGCAACGCTGCAGTGCCCTTTTGGTGCTGAGGGAGGTGCTCTGCTGGGCACCAGGCCCTCCCCCAGCTCTGATGGAGGAATGTGTTGGCCCTGCAGAACTGTTCTCATCGAGGACCTGATCCAAAGCCTGCTGAGATGGTCTCATTTCCGTAGTCTTTGATTTTGGCATACAGGAGGATGCCATGTGAAAACCTGGATGCGCTCCCGAGTGTCATCCTGTAACAGAGCAAGATGCTTTCTGCTGTGGGTTGTGCTGAGGTCCAGGTGCAGTGTCCAGGTTCTGTTCTGATCCCAGCATTCACCACCAACAATAAACACTGCTTCCATTTAGCTGCAGAAGGAGGAAAGGCAGGACTTTGCTTTTCCTTAGCTATGTGGCTTTGCAGGATCCAAAATCGTTAAAACCTTGATAGCAAAGGTAGTTGATAAGGCCCAGAAAAGCTGAGCTGTGAGTCCTTTTTTTTTTTCCAAGTGCTTGGAACTGTTACATATTTCAACTTTTAGAGATGCATTATTTTGTCCATATTCCATTTATCTTATTCTATCTTTTGAAACTGGAGAGATGAGGTGAATGGCAATGCACTCAATATTTTTACTGCATTAAGGTTTGCCAAAATAGTTATTTGTTGGGTATCTATTTTCTCACAGTACATTATTTAAAAGAGAAAACAAAAAACTGAACTTGTTGTATCAGAGTAAATTGAAATGTCCTTGACTCAAAAAGACTATGTATTAATCTCTTGTTTGATAACAAGTTGTGATCTTGTTTTTCCATTTCCCTCGTACGTGCACACAGCGTACATTCCAAATGTATGGATCTGCATAGCCCTTTCCATAGGTTAGACATATGGATCTATCCTAGCAGGCCCTTGGGAGCTGGTATAGGGGTTTGCTAAAAAGAGAACTGAGGGGTAAAGTTACATGCAATACAGCTTTACTGTAGGGAGTGACTGGGAAATGATGAGAGAAGTCACCTCAGCGATTTTAATAGCCACAGAAGTGTCTGTAAAGAGACCTCTCTGTGGAGCCCAACTGAATACCTGCTTACAGGAAAATAAGGGTATCTTTGAGAAGGACATTGGTTTTGTAGCAGAGTTTTACTTTTTGTATAAACCTGCAGCACCTTCACCTTCTTCCTGCAGTCCCAAGAGCCTGGAGATGCCCTGTAGCTGATATCCCAGCAGTGGCCCAAAGGGGTGAGAAAGCCAGAGCGTGGAGGAGCAGCCTTCCTTGCTGAAGGCCAGCTGCTCTCACCCCAGGCCTGGCCAGCACTGAGCTAAACTGTAACTGCAGCCACACATTTAATCCCATGCTGGTGGGATGATACTGGGATGAGGATCTTTGGTGCTCTCATGCAGTTATTTTTCACATGTAGGTAGGGAAGAATGGCTTCGTTGTTGATAACGGTGCGCCAGGAGAAGGCGTCGGTGCAGGATGCCAAAAGTGAAAGGCTTATGAGATGAAAACCTCCCCTTTCCCCATCACCCTCAACCCCTGTGATCCTCTCATGATCCCCTGGAATGCTGCATCCCCTTGTCTGTTGGCATGCATTTCCTTTACCACACGACACCCTCTGCCTGGAAAGTTCCCCACACTGGCTGGATCTGTAGTCTTTGAATGCCCTTCAGTGAGCAGATGCCGTAGTTTTCACTTTGACCTCACCCACCCTGGACTTAGCGTGCTTTGCATGATAGTTTTGCATTGGAATGGCAATAGTTTTGTTTTATTGAGCATGATTTTTATTTTTGGGGGGTCAATCCTAATTTCTTTTCTATTTCCTTTTCTTTCCTCAATGTCTGCTGCACCCCGTTTCGTCTCCTCCATCCATCTGGTCGCCGTCGTTGCGCTGCTCCATAACACACTGCATTCCGATCCTGGCACACCCGCACACAACCACCCACCCTCCTTCCTTCCACCTCCATCCCTCCGCCTCTGTGCACCGGTACCAAAAATCAAAAACCCGGCGGATGTCGCGGTGCTTGTATCCAATTAGGGTGAAAATTCCTTCCTACAGGCAACCGTGGCAAAACTGGGACCCCTTCCTCGTATTCTTGCGGATATCACAAAATCAATGACCAACCCCACACCCACGCAGCAGCAGCTGAAGCGTTTCACTGAGCACAGCTCCAGTCCAAACGTCACGGGAAGTCTCTCCTCGGGACTTCAGAAGATAACCGAGGACCCCACCGATGGGTATGTCCCAGCCAGGGCTCGAGGGCAGGTGTGGGGGGCATTGTTAAACCTGTGAAGAGTTGGAACAAGATGATCTTCAAGGTCCCCTTTCAACCACTCTATGGCTCTATGATTCTAAGAGTCGAGCGCTTCATCACCTGAACTGGCTGCCCAGACCTGCTGTGGAATGGGGAGCTTGGGCCTCTCTCGGGGGAATACACACTCCCAGTAAGATGTGCACAAGGTGGCACTGGGGACCTGAAGCTTTGGACTTAGCCAGGACTCAAACACATCTCTGGGAGTCAGTGACTTAAGCTGCTAAAACCAATTTTAGGATTTACTGGCAGCCTGGGTGTCCAGATGCACAGTCAGCCATTGTGTTTCCTTCTGGCCATCAGGCTGCTTATTTACTGCTGATGGAAAAACTGAGCTGTAGGTGGAACTTATTTCTTGTGGAACAGCAAAACTAGTCCCTGCTGTGTTTAGTGCAGCATTTCTTCTACTGTAACAGCTGTTAATCTGGAACTGTGACAAGGCAGAACTGCCAAAGAGCTCGGCTGCTGCGGTCTCAGAGTAATTTTTGTGCTGTCAGGTACAGGGACCAGTTTTGTCATGTGGAATTCTCTGCCCTCTGAGCTTACATCCAGATATACAGGAGCCTTGACACAACTCCTGCTGAATTTTCAGACCTCCATAATACATGGAGCCATAGAATCATTAAGGTTGGAAAAGCCCTCTAAGATTATCAAGTTCAACTGCTAACCCAAGAACTGCCAAGGCCACCGCTAAACAATGTCTCCAAGTGCCACATCTACACGCCTTTTAAATCCCTCTGGGGGTGGTGACTCCAACCACCGCCCTGGGCAGCCTGTGCCAGGGCTTGACAACCCTTTGGGTGAAGAAATTTTACCTAATACCCAATTTAAACCTTCTCTGG
Organism: Corapipo altera; assembly: GCF_003945725.1. NCBI lineage: Eukaryota > Metazoa > Chordata > Aves > Passeriformes > Pipridae > Corapipo > Corapipo altera. The sequence goes on from NW_020884927.1 coordinate 779,593, forward strand.
CACAACTTGAGGCCATTTCCACTTGTTATATAATGCTGGCAAAGGGTTAAATGGGATCCGATGTCTGCTGGAGGCAGAAGGGGCTAAAGGGGGAGGACTTGGTGGGAATGGTTTGGATTTCACCTCTGGAAAAAAAATAAAGATGAAGCACTTCTTGAATCAAACACAATTCTCCAAGATAAGCTGTAATTAAAGAAGAGTGTGTTCTGACTTGCACACAAAATGCTCATAAAAGGAAGTCTGGTTCCTTGAAGCTTTCAGTGGGGGGAGGTTAAATGAGGTAGAAGGACTTCTCTGGGACACATCTCTTGGGGTCTTGGCTGCTCAAAAATTAACCAAATTCCTTTCCGCTCCACAGGGACATAAACAGACTGAAGTCTCCAACCCAGGAAAATGTAGATGGACATTTTAGGGGCAAGACCTTACTGCTGGTTCAGCAGGCATCCACCCAGAGCATGACATGCTCGGATAAGGATGAGAAGGTAAGTGTCTTGCCCAACGGACGTAGCATCTCCCTCATGGACCTCCAGGACCCTCACACGACCCACGGTGACTCTGGTTCCATGATGCACGACGTGCCTTTGCGCCTGGCCGGCAGCCAGCTCTCCGTCACCCAGGTGGCCAACATCAAACAGCTGTGGGACACTCAGAGCACCCCCCAGAGCGCTCCCCAGGTTCGGAGGCCTCTGCACCCGGCTTGGAACCAACAGGGCAGCCTCCGGCCTCTCTCATTCCAGAACCCGGTTTACCAGCTCAACAACCCGAGCCCGCCGATGGCCAAGGCCTCTGTGGACTCCAGCCCGGAGAACCTGAGCACTGCCAGCTCCCGGAGCCGCAGCAACAGCGAGGACTTCAAGCCCAGCGGGCGCAGCAACAGCAGCCTGGAGGACTCTGCCAAGCGCAGCTCGCAGAGCGAGGACTCGTCCCGGCGCCCCGCGGGCACGGACAAGCACGTCCCGGTGGTGCTGCCCCGGCAGAACAGCAGCAGCCAGGCCCAGATCCGCAAAATGGACCAGACCGTGCTGGGCACCAGGGCCAAAACGCTGCACACCCTGACACACAGCCCTTCCCTGCGCAGTACGGGCAGCATGTCCGGGGCGTCGGGGGCCATGGGCACCGAGCCCATCCAGAACGGGAACCGCTCCCGGCACCAGTCCTCCTCCTCCAGGGAAAGCCCCGTCCCGAAGGTGCGGGCGATTCAGCGGCAGCAGACGCAGCAGGTAAGGAAAGCCTGTCTCCAGGCCTCTCTGCTTGGGGGTTCAGCCCACTGCTCCTTGAGCTGCAAAGCCTCCTGACCTTGGAGTTGAGCTGAATCGAGAGCAGCAGCACTTAAGCCAGTGGTAAGTGTAAGGACTAGTCATGCTTGTCACCATCATAAGCTTGGCAAGCCAGCTTATCTCTTACACTGGGATGCTTTTGTACTACATTCAAAAAGAACTGCTTTCCATTTACTGAGGTAGCAGCAAACCTGCTGAAAGAAACAGAACTGGAAACATTCCCTGAATTAAATGAAAAAAAAAAAACAAAACAAAACAAAAAAAACCAAAACAGGAGCAGCTTTGTTCCGAATGGAAGTTCAGATTGCCACGTGAGACTGAGTTTGCCCTGTGGTGCTAATTTAAAAGCAGAGCTGCCTCAAAACAGGGAAATGTACAAAGATAAAACATCACGGAATAAACTGCTGCCAAAGTAACAAATAAGCACGGTTGTCTAAAGTGTGGAGAAATCCATATTTCACCATGATGAAACAATCTCTTACTGGTCCTCAAATAAGTGCTGTTTTTTCATTAATCGTCCCAAACTGTGAATAATGCAGATATTTTCTGGAAGTGAGTGCTTATATCTACCAGCTCCTAATGCATTTTATCAGTTGTTCATAGGCAACTCTAAATCAAAGGTTTCCTGTCAAAAAGCCAACATTCCTTTACCATTTTTGAAAGAAATAATGATAATCCTGTTGTGATTTGCTGTGTAGGAAAATCTTTTCCTGAGTTAATTTAAAGAGAAGTTTAAATGCTCGGCACTGCAGTGAAGGTAAAAAACTTGATGTGCAGGTCAGAGGTTTTGCAGGAGGAAGGCTTTGGGCTGTGAGGTGAAGCTGGCAGAGCAACCTCTGCCCAAGGTTTTCCTGCTGTCCCGGTCAGTGGAGCGTTCTTGGCAAACTCCTGGATGCTGCAATTAAAGGCAGAAAATCTAAATGATGCCTGGGAACCCAGGAGCAATCAGGGCTTCAAAACTACTTTGATACCTGAAGTTCACTGAAGTAGGAGACCAGAAACACTGAATCACAAAACAAAGCTTTAATAGGCCAAGTTAGTAACACCTGGAAAAGCAATTGTGTATTATTTGAAGTGGGTATGTTTGTGTCCTCCTGTGTTTTACATTTGGGCATAGAGGCATGGATAGGTGTTCAGGGAATACAATTAGGCCTTGTGTGGTGGTGGTAGGGCATTTTTAGGCCAGTAACAAGGATAAATTTGAAAGGGATGTGCACCCACCTATTTTCCCGCTCTGTTTTCTATACTAATTGTTTCCACTGGATTCATTAGAGTACTTGCTCCTGCTTTGTTCAGAGAAATCAATTTGTTCTTTCCTTCCCCCCACCCATGAACAACATCTCAAAGTGTTGCCAAATCAAGTGGCCAACATTTTTTTTTGAGGCAAATTCCATTGCGTGCTTTTAATTGCAAATCTTGTTGTGGAATTCCGTTCTTACTTAAAAAAGAGAAAGAGAAGAGAGAAGCTGGGCATGTTCTTTCTGGGCATGTTCTTTCTAGGCATGTTTTGTGGGTGTTATAATTGTTGGACTCTGTTCTCTACAAGTCCCATTTGTTTCTGAATATAGAGCTGGGCCCTTTGTTTGCTGGGAGAGGTCACTTTTTGCCTTCCATTTCCATTTAGGAGGTAGGTGGGAACAGAAATGTCAGTGTGTTCCTTTGGAAGAGAGGCAAAGAAGGGAATTAATACATGATCCTAGCAGGCTGGTTCTTTTTTCCCCTTTAGTAGAGTATAACTCATAACCCATTAGCATGTGAAGTGCTTGCCATCCACTTACTCTTTGTTGGCTTTCAGAGTTTGGCTGCTGGAAGTAATCTGTCCTAAACTTGCAAGGTTGTTTGGCCAGGTTTGCTGCTGCTCAGCAGTCTGGAACATGGCTGGGCATGGACTACTTTGTAGTCACATTTCTGCTTTCTCAGTCCTCCGTAGCTCCAGTGAATGCTTATCCATCGCTGTTCCTGATTTCTCCAAATACTCACAGAGCCAAAGTATTTACCTCTGGGAAGATCCTGTTGGTGGCAGAGCCACACACACAGTTCATGGTCTCCCTTGCTGTGGCTGCCTGACAGCAAATGCCATAAAATAAATCTGAATTAAGGAGCTTTGCCAGGCTGCCACACTATACCTAAGGGGCTGTTAGCCTTTCTGCAGTGAAGACTTCCTTCTAGGGAAAAGGCCTCTGCTAAATACAGGGATTTTTGCTAATCCTACATCTCTCCTTTGCCTTTACACCCATCTTTACTGAGGCTTCTTCCATGGATGCTCAGGACAGCTGGGCTGTGGCAGCAGATGCAGCACCTGCCAGCCCTGTCCTCCTGGGAGGAGAAACACAATGGGAGGGTGACTCCTGAAGAAGCTGTCCCTCCCCCATGAAGAGCTCCTGGCTGAAACTGGGACTTCAGAAGCCCCAGCCAGGGAAGATGTTGCACTTTGGTTCAACATGGGGCCAGGCAGGGAGCTGAAGAGCTGCCTGGGCACAAAAAGAAGCTGCAGTTGGGGGGGAGTTGATCTTTTGCATTTCTCAAGAACTTGAGACACTATTGCTCTTTCAGGGGTAATTATGCTAATTCCCATGCTTATAAACTCGTCTTTGTCCATGAAAATTGCTTGGAATTTGTAGCAAGACGTGTTTTCCCCAGCCAGGCGGAGAGTTTCTTGGGTTTTTTTTTCTTGGCTCCCTTTTTGGATTCCCTTAAAGAGGAGAGAGAGCCTCCAAAGAGGTTGGACAGTTCTCCCAGTCAGCACTGCTATGACATTGTCACACCCCCCTGCCACGTTGAAGTCCTACTGTGCTGTCCCAGATCCAGGCTGTGCAGTCCCATGCTCCTCTGTAGTCTGTCCCAGCCTGGCCGAGGAAGCTGCTCCCAAGTTCAGCTCCTCAACACTCCAGGGAAACCAACCTCTCCTACCTGTGAGCAAAGCTTTGTCACTCTGTTTTCTCTGTGGGAGACATGGCAGGGTGAGAAAGCCTTACTGACAGTGTGGCAAAGGCGAGAACAAGATTGGGAAACAAGAACTTAGAGAGAAAGAAAAATTTCTCAAGTGCACTGGTTTTAGAGGGATTCAGGTAGTTGCTGCACATCCAGAGTCAAGGGAGGATGGTGTATCCCTGCAGGAGAGGTTTTGGGGATCCTTTGAGACTGACAGTCATGGGCATCTTTCTCCTCCAAATCAAGGGAATTTTAGAGCTGGTTTGTGTGTAGTTTCTCCGAGGGGTGCTTACAGCTGTCTCTGCCCCAGGTGCAGTCGCCTGTGGACTCTGCCACGTTGTCACCGGTGGAAAGGACGGCTGCCTGGGTGTTCAACAACGGGCAGTATGAGGAGGCCAAGAAGGACACAGCACAGAGCCTGGATGATGTCAAGCACGCTGAGAAGGTAGATTTTATTCTGTGTGCAGCCAGCTCAGGGGGACCACCGAGTCCTGTGCACCCACAGCCAAGCTCGGACGGGCTTTCAGGCCCTGCTGTCGCAGCGTCACGGGTTTGCACTCAGGTTGTATTGGCAGAGCTCCTGCTGTACATGCTGCCACACATTCCTGCAGTACAGCATCCCATAGCACAGATTACAGGCTGCAGCATGTCAAATGGGAGCAAACTGACAGAGCTGAGCTTGTACATCACAGCCTGGTATCTGGCACCTAGTGCATCGTGAGTCACGCTGCCCGAGTGTATTACATCCTGCTCAAGTCATTAGTTTTTATTATTTTTTATTTATGCACTACAGCTACAACATTCTGCCATTCTTCTCTGCTTGCAAAACATTTTAGTGATCATTAACTCTGTAAAAAAAAAATCAGGGTTGTTAACCTGACAGAGGATAGCTTAGGATGTGCTCAGTGACTGCACAGGGCTCGGTAAATGCAGCTCAGCCTTCATCAGCAGTTGCAGTCAAATATTGTCTTGGGCTTCCCCTGAGACAAATGCCTGTCACCCAGGTAGTGCAACGTTTCTGGGCTGCATGGAAATCTTTATGATCTGGTTTTTTTAAAGCATATGTTTTTTCAGAAGTAGATTCCATTTTTCCAAATACAGTTACATCCACATGCTGCTGTGGGCATGAAGCTGTATAAGAGTTTTGGTATTTTGAGAAGACAGGGAGTGAGGAGAAGAACGTTCAGTGGACAAAGAAGCCGGATCATAAGATTGTTAAGAAAGGTGAATGAACCCAAAACAAAGGAATATGTTGAGATTCATGGCACTATTGCAGAAGTGATTGTCCACAGAGACAAGAAATAGAAGACCAAAACCTCAGCCAGGTAACCTGACAGGCTCTGGTATGCAGTGACTGGTTTGCTCTGACTTCACCTGAGGTTTCATGCCCTGGTTAGGTCCTGAAGAGTGAATTATTTGTGTCCTGAGTGAGTCTGGTTTGTAGGTTTGGGCACCCCAGGCCAGTTGACAGGCCATTAGCAGCATCTGTCTGGGAACTGCTCAGATCTGGAGTAACAGGAGATGTTACAAGTCAGAGCCATGTCAGAGCCCCCTGACTGCTTGAATTGTGCTGCAGAGTGACACCCTACAGCGTGGGAGCAGCTTGATGCCCAGTGGGAGCCTCCGTGCTCCTCTCTGTGTTGCCCCCAGGTTTGCTTGTCGCTTCCTTTACTTCAATCAACTTATTTCTCATTCCAAAAAACCCAGCATCCTCTTAAGAGCAGCAGAGCATTAGGATGATCTGATCTCTTCTTTTCCTTTGCATCTGATTTATAAAGTACTCCAGTGTAACCCTCCTTGCCCCCCTGCAGTACGAGCAGGAGATAGCGAAGCTGAAGGAGCGCCTGCGGGTGTCCAGCCGCCGGCTGGAGGAGTACGAGCGGCGGCTCCTGGTGCAGGAGCAGCAGATGCAGAAGCTGCTGCTGGAGTACAAGTCTAGGCTGGAGGACAGCGAGGAGAGACTGCGCAGGCAGCAGGAGGAGAAGGACAGCCAGATGAAAAGCATCATCAGCAGGTGAGGCTTTGGGAAGTTTGGGAGTGGGCAGGACAGGCAGCTCCCCTGTGCCATGTGTTCTCTCCATCCTGTCTTAGAGGTGAAGAAAGGGGGATGCAGGTGGGGAAGCTTGCCTGAGATTGTCAGGAGAGCAAAGGAAAATGTTTAGGAATTGTGTAACCCTGGTCTCTGTTGTACTTATTGCAGATCTTTCTTCCTTTGTTTGGAATCTGTACGTGAGATCAGTTTGTCAGAGCAGTTGCATTTTTGGCGGTGTCCATTCTGAGAATTACAAGGTTAAGCAATTGGGAGTGTCAGATGGAGAGATAATCTTTCCCGAGAGCAGCAGAATTCTTCCCTGCTTCCCTCACCAGAGCCAGGACAAGCACAGAAGTCAAACCAACAGGCCAGAGTACCTGAAACACTCGGGAATAGTATTAAAACTGTCCTAATTTGTCCCTCTCTGCTCATCAGACTCATGGCCGTTGAAGAGGAGCTGAAAAAGGATCACGCAGAGATGCAAGCTGTCATTGATGCAAAGCAGAAAATCATTGATGCACAGGTAGGTAAGGAGCTTGGGATCTCCAAGAACTCGTGTGTAGAACCCCTTATTCTTCCTCTCTCCTGCCCTAGCATTGTTCCCTATCTCCCAAGCCGGGTCAGCCCATGGTGTCACTTACTGCCTTCTGGGAGAGAATTGGGGCGTTTAATTCATACAGACCTGCCTGAGCTGGGCTTTGAGGCAGCCTGGCAACAAATCCCAGGACTGATCACTTCTCCAAAACCTTTGCTACTTTGTGAGATTCCAAGGGAGTAAAGGAACAGCAGTGCATCGTGGAGATGTTGTTCCAAGTGTGGGCCTGGGACCTCTGGGAAAGCTGTGCCCCACCCCAGCATAGTTCAGCTGCCATGTGCATGCATCTCAGCTGTGCCAGCTCCAAGCATGGCTTTGGACAGTGGAGTCAAGGAAAGAGAATGCTGCAACAGAGCATTGCTCTGGGAATGTCATGTGTGGCATTTCACCCCAGTTGGCTGTCCCTGGTAATCCTGGGGAAATGCCCATTTTCCACAGACCAGCAGTGCCTGCCCTGGTCACCCCAGGGCAGCTGTGGGGAGGGGATCCAGCAGGCAGTGCATGTGGGTGTATCCTATGGGGTCATTCCAGCTTTTCCTCTGTGTCTGTGCTGATCCCACAACAGGACCTGGGACTGGTTTGTATCTGCCTGCCGTGTTACATTTGTGGTATTTGCATTTGGAGGGTCTCTTTCCTGCTTCTGGGCTTTTCAGGAGTTCCAGCTGGAAACTTTCCTTAATATTTTTTTCAGGAATAACCCAAGTTATTTCAGAAAGTTGCTTCCCTACACAAAGAGTGGTGGAGGGGGAGCCTCTATTGAGGCTGTTGAACACGTTTAAGGGTGGCACTGGGGTATTAGAAATGTTTGAACTCACGTGGAACTGGAGGAAAATATAAAGCAGCAAAAAGCTGTGTTTTTAAAAGCCTGGTAACACATATTTATAGCAGTTTTTTTTTTTTTTTTGAAAGATGTGAATGTGCTGGGCAGTTTTTTGGAGGTAGGCACAGTCAGGGCATCTCACTGTTCCACACATGGAATGGCAGCTGATCCAGACAGCAGCCTGGATTCCAAAGGGGGTGACACATTTTTCATCTGCCTCGAGAAGGTGGAAAGGGCACTGAGCAAACATAAAAAGTGAGTTTTGGAAGGGAAGACTTAAGAGGTTGTGACTGAGCAAGAAACCTGCCCTTCCCATTGTTACCTGTCCGTGCCAGGAGGCTCCCAGCCTCAGTGTTGGTTATGGACTAGCAAGGGGGAGCGTGGACCACTCTGATCCCAGTGTCACCAGCTTGTCAGAGGGGCCACTGCTGACTTGTGAGACCTTCAGACCCTCAGGGTTTGGGGTGATCCTCCATCACACTTCATAAAATGATGCAGCATTTATCACCTGAGGTGGAAATTGGGGGAAAAAACACCCAAACCAGGAGCAAACCAGCAGCATTAATGGCTCCTCTTTTAATTTGACTCTTTTTTTCTTGGACAAGCAAGGTCACCAGCAAACCTTAACTGCTTCACTGTCATGGGCATGCCAGGCCATGGGGGAAGTGTAGTTGTCATTGCCCTTTCTTAGGTACCTGAGCAGAGAGGGAAACTGATGAAAGATTCGGAACAGACTCGCCGGAGGAGCCCAGGTGTTTGCTGGGTTCTGTAGCAATCCCTTGAAGTTGTGCTTGGAAGATTTTATTTAGTCTGTGTTTCCTTCAGTGGCTAGAAAAGGAAAGGGTTTTTTTACGTGACATTCGTGGAGTTGTAACCCAGCCCATCACACCTGGCTGAAGAGTTAAAGGCTGCCACGGGCAGCACTGACCCGGGATTTTGTGCTTAGTGGCACTGGCACAGGACACGAGCTGTTCCCCTGACCCTGAGCAGCACCTCGGGTGGTTCCAGGCTCTGGGTCTCTGACCAAACAGGGGATAGGTCTGGCTAAACTCTCTCCTGGGAGCAGCGGAGCTGCAAAAGAGTACTGGCCCAGTTGCTATTGCAAGTGACATCTCCGCTGTGTTAAATTACAGGTCATAAATGGGGATGAGATAATTCCAACAGGCAAGTAAACCCACTCAGTTCTCTAGCTGAGCAGTACCCAGTCCTGGCCCAGCACACTGACCTCCTACCCATTCCAGCTCCTCCCGCTCCCTGTGCCCGATCCGAGCACGTTAGAGATGTGCCTGGTAGATCTAATTTTCCTTTCAGTGAGAAGATGCCTCTACTCACCAAGCTCATGCTCTTCAGAGGGATTTTCCAAGTGCAGATTTCCAGCTGTTTTGCAGACCGGCTCAGTGAGAGCTCAGCGGTGCCAGAAAACAAACCAGCCTTTTATTCTGAACCCTTGGGGAAAATTCTGCAGAAACGTTTCGGAAAAAATTTCAGACAGAGATATTTTCATTCTAAATTATGTATTCCAGGTGAAATTTAGGAGTAGGAGCTTTGCCTTGCTGAGGAGCACATTCCTGCTGAGGCAGTTGTGTTCTGCAGGGTTCATTTCAGCACAGGAGAGGAAAGGCCTGTAACTCCCCTGCTCTGTGTTCTCCCTGCTCCCATCAGCTGGATCAGGATGAGGGCTAGGGCAGGCCTCTGTGCCCTGTGCTTCCTCTTCTGTTTATTTACACAGAGCTTGGTCTCTTCAGGGCCCTAACCAGAAGCAGGACTTAAATTCTGCCTTGTTTTTGCCCCTGAGCACTTAACCCTGTGGGGGAGCACTCTGAGAAAAGCTGATTAGTGCTGTACCACACCCCGATGGGCTGGGATCTGAATCCCAAGGGCCTGTGGTAGCCCATGGGTCTCCTGAGCACTGTGTCTGAACTTCCTTAATGTTTATACCTTCTCTGCATCGTTTTTTCCCCTCCATTTTGTTTCTCAATGGGCTGGACTGGGAAGAGTTCCTGCTTATTTCAGTTGAGTAAATTAGGCATTCTCCCTTCTCAAAGAACAAAAACCAATCAGTTGGTAGCATGGAGAGCACAGTTACCTCCGTGCTGACTCTAGTGCTGCTTTCTGTGGCTGCACTGTTATTATTACTTTTTTAGGAAAGATGAAAATTGTCATTTCTGATTGTGCCGCCGACTCTCTGGCTTGTCCCTCCGGTGCTGTATCCCACTGCAGATACCCCACTGTCAGCAGGCTGGGACTGGTGATGGGTTATATAAATTTAGCCCCCATCCTAGAGCTGTCTGCTGAAGGTGGAGGCTGGCACCTTCTGTGCAAGGAGAATCTAACCGGGCACACGGATTCGTGGAGCCTGGGAGCCCCCTGAGCTGGAATGGGTCTAGGAGCAGCGTGTTCCGTGTTTGTTCTTTGTGTTCTGTCGATGGCATCTCCCCCCACCCACTCTGCCCTGTCCCCCTCACCTCCAATAACCCCTGAGCGTTAGCTTTTGGCTGCTGCTTCTCTGTGTTGCTGTTGCACCGTCACCGCAGGCTGCCGTTATCCGCTTTTTTTTTTTAATTGTTATTTATTTGTTTCAAGCATCCCATGAGTTTACTCTGAGCACACTCCATCCAAAATACAGAGACTATGGCCGGTAGATACCACTTGTTTTCTCTGCCAGGCGAAACCCCCACCACTTTTGTTTTCTGCTGCCTGTTTCTGTTTTTTTTTTTGACACAGTTTTAAAAACAATATTTAAATTGGCTATCGTTGTTATCAACACCAACACACACCCCCTCACTCCGGCTCCCCTGTGGCAAAATCCCGCTGGCCGGGTGGAGCCCCCACGGCTGGATCAATTCACCGATGTAACCGGGACTCGCTGTCGCACCAGAAGTCCAGGAGGGCCGGAGCGGAGCCCGTGGCACCCCGGGAAAACAGAAAGAGGCAGGCAGCCCATCTCACCAGGGAATGTTGGCCCAGCTGCCTCCGCCTGGACCCACCCGGGGGCCGCTCCCCGCCGAGGCCACCGGGTGCGTGGGGGAGCTCTGACGCTGTGGGGTGTCTGTTGCAGGAGAAGCGGATCGTGTTCCTGGACTCGGCCAACACGCGGCTGATGAGCGCCCTGACGCAGGTGAAGGAGCGCTACACCATGCACGTCCGGAATGGGAACCCCCCCAAGCTTTCCATCACGGAGAATGGTGAATTCAAGAACAGCAGCTTCTGACCCGCCCCCACCCCGGTGCTGCCCACCCGCTCCGCGGAAGAGCCAAGACGGAGCAGACTCGAGACAAACCCCCCCCCCCCCCCCGTTGTCGTTGTTGTACATAGTTCTGTACATTGGAAATTGTATTGTTTAAAAACTGTACTGTTTGGGGAAAAAAAAAAAAAATTTTTGTTCTAAAATTATTCTAAAGCCGTTTTAAGATTGTATTTAAAGAAATTGTATTTAAAATTGTTTTAAGATAGTATTGTACATTTAATAAAGTATTGTACATTTTTTTCAGTTTAATAAAATTGGAAAACCGAGTCTGAAGGGTGGGCTTTGATTCCCCACTCAGGGCCAGGAGAACCAGGCTCCCGAGAACAAGTCCTTCCGGATCACTGTGTAAATAGAGGGAGCTCTTGGGTCGTGTACAGAAAATGCCAGTGTAAATTACCAAAAGGAGGTGAATACTGTAGATTTTTTTAATTATTGCTATTTTTTTTATTATTATTATTATTATTATTATTATTATGTTTTTCTCTTGTTGAAAGCACTGCAGTCCTGGGAGGAGGAAGAGGGGAGTGTGTGTGTGTGTGTGTGTTGTGGGTGAGAGAGGTGAGCAGTGGAGTACCTGAGACAGCAGCTGGCTGATAGGAGGACATGAGTGGAATGGAATGGATTCCATAGGAAAACTCATCGGCTGGGTTCATTCCCCTCTTCCCCAGCTGGTCTTTAACTGAACGCAAACTTGATAGCAAACATTTTAGCAAGAAAACTGACTCTTGCTGTGTCCTGTACCTGCTTTCAATAGGACTCCAGAAAAAAAACCCAGTCTTTCTGACGATTTTGACAAGGTACAAAGTGGGAGCAGCAACCTGGTTTCCTTGCATTTGCACAGTCAGGCTTCCCGTCAGACAGAGGTAATCTGCAGGATTTCCTGGTAGGATTCTTTTTTTTTTTTTTTTTTTTACTAATGTAGTTTTATATTTTCTGTTTGGAGAATTTACAAACCTGTAAATACTTTTTTAACAATTTCTAGCCAGTCCCCACTGTACACACTGTGCAGCAGCACCCTGAATTCCCTCTCTGCACTCCATCCGGAACAGCCAGGTTAATGCTCTCGGAAAGGGCTAATCAAAGGGTGCCCGTGCCCAGCACAGGAGATTCCATATGCAAAATTCCCTTTTTCTAGAGGATTTCTGTATTTTAATGCTTGCTCATTTTCAGTGTTTCAGCCACTTGCTTAGCCAGTCTAGTTCCAATTAAAGGTGCGATCTTCTGTTTCCACTGAAATTTTCTTTCTCTGGATACTTTAAAGGAATTTTTTTTTTTTTTTTTGAGTTCTGTAGACACCAGTTTTCCTTGAGGAGTTTTGACTAAGCTTTTGTCTCCAATTCCTTCCAGTTGCATTTCATAGAAGCATGCTTACAGGCTGTGTGTGAATGGGATATCATTCCAAAGTGACCTTCTCCTGGGAAATAGTGACATTCACAACCTGCAACAGGTGAGCAGGAAATGGCTTTGTATTGTCAATTCTCACGATTTCACCAAATGTCACAATAGTTAATCTGAGAGGTTTGTTTTTTTTTAAAGCCCCAGATTCTGGAGTCATGTAATAGCACGTGAATCTTCACTTCCAGTTTTTGCTGTGCGTTTCTGGCCCCCCAAACTCACAGTAAATAAACTTATTGGAGCAGCAATTGAAATTTTGAATTACAGAAATGTACTGATAACGAGTGTGATTAACCATTCACACACGTTTTGGAAATTGGAAAAGTTTACTTGAGTTGGAGACAAAAGCTCGAGAGGTGCCTGGGTGTGGGATGTGTCATGAAAAATGCAGGAGTTTCTAAGCCAGTTTCTTGCACGTGAATTATTGGCACAATACTAAGACCCAGATTTGTTTGTCAGGTTTGCTTGGGGTTTTTTTGGAAATGAATGAATCTCTGTGGTTAATGCAGCTGGTGGGTGCAGTGTGTAACTGCTGTGCCTGATGCTTGTGTCACAGCACTTGAGTTACCATTATCACCCCAGCGTGTTCCGCGACTCTGCATCAGTGCAGAGACCCTGTGTCCTGCACTGTAGGGTGGGTGTGGATCAATCCTGGCAAGGCCTTCTAGGGCTCACTAGTCTGCAGCCAGTTGGGGTTGGTGTTCAGTGCTGGGTTCTTTGAGATCAAAGCTGTTCTGGCTGCTGGGCTGTGACTTGGTGCTGAAGGCCGAGGAGCGGCCCTGGCTTGTTTGGGGTCAGCACAGACACACCAGGTGCTGTGCTCTGCATTTCCTCAGCAGTGATTACTTTTCCATACTTTCCAAACTGTCTTCCAGCTCTAGGTCCTTGCTGACCTCTGATATTTTCTTCCTCAAACTGTGCCTTTAAGTTCCTCCTTCCTTCCTTCCTTCTCCCTTCACATCTCACAGCCGTAGAAGCCTCTCGAGTCTGTATTAACCTGTCGTGTGAGTGGATCTTTGACACAAAACCTTTGCAACCCCCTGTTTGTGGAGTATTTCTGTGGGAGCTGCATCTCCCCACAGCTGTGTGCTGGAATTGCACAGCTGCAGCATGGGAAACATGTTCCCAGAAGTAGCCTTTTGCTAACTTGTTGCAGAGTGCAGATAGTGGGGTGTGCTGTGATGGAGGCGTGAAAACAGCTGATCTGCACTGATAGAATGAGGCAGAAGCAGATGTGTTGTTCTGGGAGTGTGAGTCTGGCATTAATTGGGGAAATGCCTTTCACTTGTGCTCCCCAGAGCCCTGGTACTGGCAGAGGGGCTGGCTGAGTTGTGTGGTTTGATTGCTGAAGGCTCTGTCTGAGGTGTCCACTTTGGTTTCTGCAGCGAAATGCAATAGGGGCAGCATTTCAGCCTGGATTTTTAGAGGGGAAATGATCCCTGCCCCAAGATCCATTTGTTTTGGTGAGGTCTGATCACCTGTTTCAGTAGTGCAGCACTCTAACAATGTACCTTCTGTGTGTTTCTCAAGCTTGTAGGAAAAAGTAGCGACTCTTTTAGAGTCTGACCCATCAGTTTGGTCCTCACAGCTCGTTGCTGGGCTGGTTGTTTCTCCCCTGAGGTGCAAAGTGTTCTCCTCCGAGTCCAGCCACCGAGGAGATGCTGCCTGCTGACCCCGGAGGGGGTGAGGGTTGCAGACTCAGTGTTGCAAGACTAGAATTGATCAGCTGCAGCACAAAACACTCTGCTCCTGGCAGCTGTCTCTCCTGGTTTGTTACCGAGCAGCTTTCCAGAGAAATTTTCAGCCGCCTCAAGCTGACAATATGTGAAAATGCCAGTTCCTATTTCATCCAGACTGATAAAAATTCAAGTGGCACTAAACCACGTGTCTGCTCGGGAGCAGGAGCCCTGCCTGGGCCTGAGCACGTTTGGGTTTAGACTCGTAGCCAGTGGGTTCTGCAGCAGCGAGGGAGGGAATAGTGTGATGTGTGTGATGGGGAGCGTGACAGACACTGGGTTTGGGTTTGTACTCTGAGCAAAGGCACTGGGCTGTGTCTAATCCTGTGCAAGGAAACAGAGGAAAGGAGGGTAGGAAAAATGGAATAGCCTGTAGGAGGAAGGAATACTCGCGTATTCCTCAGACTGAACAGGAAAGTCACCCCATCCTGGCATCTCGGTCAGTGCTGGCCATGCTAATACCTTTCCAGGAGGATTCTTCCCAAACCTCAAAGCCACTCAGGCTTCTGAGTGCTCAGGGAAGCCGAGCAGCCTCTTGTGTGTGGCCTCGTGGCACACTGTGTGTGGTGTCTGCAGAGTGTGTGAGACATGGCCAGAGTGACATGGGATAGGCACTAAGAGGACAGAGGGAGCACAGCCTAGGGGCAGCATCCTGTAAATCCCTGTTCTTTGCAACTCCAGGAATTCAGACTTTTTTTTTTTAAGGGAAATAGATTTCACATCCAGGAGTTACAAGCTGTTTTTTCCCTGTTGTATCAGAAATGGGCAGCTATGCATAAAAGCACAGATTCATACAGAGGAACATTTTGCCATGTTCCTCTCCAGTGGCATAACTCAGGCAGGGGATCTACAGGAGCCTGGAAAGGGATGTGTGTACTTTCTAGTTAGAGAGTATGAGGTGTATTCACTAACAAATTCTTTATCCATCTAATAAATCCTCTGAGAAATGGGGTTTATTTCATGTACATGCATTTGCTTTGGGTTGGCTTAGCTTGTTTTTATTTCTCATGATATATTAATCTCATGTTTTAATGCTTGCTTAAGCCCACCAGCTTTTGACTTGAAGTCCATCAGCTGTCCAGCCATGCCCATGGGATGTGTCAGCAATACTTACCTGTATGTGTGAATTCTGCTTGTGTTCTGCACAAATGTCTGTGTTGTTTCCTGGAAAACAATTCCTGTCCGGGTTGGACCACAAAGTGTATTTCCATCAGTGATTGGCTTGGTCAGACACAGGTATCCAGCTGAGTCTGCCAGAGGAAAAAAGGGTTAAATTTAGGCCAATGTTTTTAGGTGTTTGCTTCTCCACAGTAAGTTAACTCCCAGGAGAGTGAGCATGTCCTTACAGATCATGCCTGCCAGGAATCCTACCTGTAAAAATAGACTTTCTGTCTCAAGGGCCTTAATAAGAGTGTTACTACACAGAACTGTTTTACAGTGATAGCTCTAAATAATTTATTTTTTATTTCAACAAAGTACACCTTAAAAAGGAATAAACTTGTTTTTCAAGGCGTATTTTTATGCTCATAGCACTGGACTGTTTGGTCTCTGAGATCCATTTCTGCATTTCATTGCCTGGGTTTGTTCTAAAGAAGATTTATTTTTGTTCTGTGAATAATTTTTGAAGGTTCTTGTAATATGTACAGATATAGATACATTTGAGGACTTTTATTGATATTCCTACAAAGAATACAAATAAACTTTAACTTTAAACAGTTTGGACTCGGTAAACTTACGCTGATTTAAAATTCTGCTCTTCCTGCACTCAGTTTTGTGCTTGTGTTTAAGTGCAGAGGGTGGAGGGGAAGGAACTCTGACAGTGTAATGTAATGCCTGGCATGGAGCAACTCCCACCTGGAGCTGCCTGAGCAATCCAAGGGGTCTGGGACCAAGAGGGGCAGTGGGATTAATTCCTGCCTCCTGTTGCTGTGGGTTGTGTGATGTGCTGGGCTGTCCAGCACAGGTCCTAGGGCAGCATCCTGAGTTCTGCCTCCCTGTGCCTGTGACCTCAGTGCTTCCCGAAGCTGGGAAGTATCTGGCATTGTGGAGTGAGAGAGCGACAAGCTGTGGAGACACAGAGAATTGCTCTCTGCTTCTTTTAGCCGTGGGGGGTTTTTTTGTATAAATGGTGAAAAGAGAGTTCCCTTATATTAATTAACATGTTTATTCCTCTCATGCCAGCCCAGTGAATGTGATCAGCCCAGTTTTCCTGTTCAGTCCATTCCCAGATTACAGGTTCTCACCCAGCAGCCCAAAGCTGCAGAGTTGGAGGCACGGACATGCAGAGGGATATTATTTACAGGTTCACATAAAACACTGGATTCTAAGCAATTTACATTTATTCTTGATACGTGTATGAAATCTGGTATGTAATGAGTGGGAAACCCTTTCACAGTGAACTTACTGAGTGTAAAATCTGTACTCAAGGGCGTGTTTTGCGAAAAGTCTCTTTATTTTCATCTCACGGGATTGTTCTTCTTTCTGTAGCTTTGGAGTCTGCGGGATGCACACGGCAAACATGTGGTGCCTCCACCCTGGCCCTGCACCGTGTGCTCTGCTCCAGCCCTGCTGTGTCCCACCTTGCTCCTGCTCAGGCTGCAAGTTCTCCATGCCCAGAGCTGTGTCCCTGCAGGGCAGTGCAGATCCGTGCCCGATGCCCTGGGCAGGAGGAGGGCGGCACAGACAGCGGCTCTGCAGGAGGGAGAGCTGTAAATTCCCACATCCTGCCCCTTTCCAGCAGAGCCACCAGCCTGGGAGAGCAGGCAAAGCAAGGCAGGTGAGAAGAGGGATAGGATGGGATGCAGACCTAGCAGGGAAAGCGACCTCAGTCTGCTGTCATGGATCTGGGAAAGGGAGCGGGACAGAATCAACAGGAGAGGGATGGGAAGGGGGAAACAGGTGAAGGGTGTGCTGAGTGAAGCAGAGGGGGGAAGGTGAGGGTAGAGCAGGAGCACTGCACAAAT
This sequence comes from Corapipo altera, assembly GCF_003945725.1. Classification (NCBI taxonomy): domain Eukaryota; kingdom Metazoa; phylum Chordata; class Aves; order Passeriformes; family Pipridae; genus Corapipo; species Corapipo altera. The sequence continues at coordinate 796,589 of NW_020884927.1, forward strand.
GCCAGTGAGGATGGCACTGGGATAATAAAGTTAAAACTGGGGGAAGTCTGGGCTTTTCTGTCCCAAACTTGGGTGTTCTATCCTGCAGAGGGTGTTGAATTCCACTTTACTCCACTGTGTAAAACTGTGAATATGCAAACTCTTCTCCCATTTCCAGCCATTCTGGACAGAGGGCACAGGGCTCTGGAGCCTGTCCTTGTCACTCGTGCAGTTCACTTGGGAAATTCCTTGGGGGAAGCTCCCCTCCAAGAGTCCTCCTGCCCGAAGGATGCAAGTGTAAAACCTTGAATGGTTTCTGGGGTGCAAGAACTTGTGCTGCTGCTTCAAGTTAAGCAACAGCTGCTGCTTAAATTCATTAGCAGATGGAATAGCAATTTGCTTGCACTGAGATATGAGTGTCATGAGAAGAGAGCCCTTGGTCTTGCTAGAACCCATCTCACATTGCTGCCCTTCACCTCTCCCCTGGTCCCACAGATTAGATATCCTCATGTCTCCAGAAGATGTATTAAATTCCTTTTTGCTGTGAGAGGTAGATCAAATATCCTGGGTGTAGGCATGAAACCTGGCTACCTGTCGGCCCTTCCTGCAGCCAGCAGGAATACCTTGTCCTGACTCAGCTCTATCCTGCTGATCGACTGGAAAGGCGAGTTCTGGGGACCTGAACCCACTTTTCAGTAGCAGAGCAACCTTGGCTGAAAGAGAGGACATTATTCCCAATATTGCAGCCCCCGTGGTGGCTGCCAGGGGCAGAGCACTCGGGATGGATGTTCCCAGCACCCTCCAAGTTTTTCCAGCTTTCATGCTACAGTGTGACCCACAGGATTGTTGTGTTACAACTGGGGAGAGAGGGATCATGAGGGACAAATACCCAGTGCTGACCCCAGGAGTGAAGGATGATACAGTGATGACAGCATCTAACACAGAGAGAAAGGTGATCTGCACAGGGATGAGTGACATTTCTGCCCCCCTTTCTCTGCTGTCCAGGCTTCTGTTGGCAGCAGGATGCAGACAGTGGGAGCAGTTCCTGCTCTGCTTGGCAAGGAGCAAGTCCTGTGTGCAGTGAGGGAGAAGGAGTTACAGCTGAGCTGCAGGATGCAGCCATTCACCCCTTTCCCTCCTGCCTCACTCCCTTCACTCCCCTCACGTGAGTCAGACAACGTGACCCCACCTGAAACTCAGTTTATGGATTATTCCTGTCAGAGGGGCTGTTCTGCTGTTTTCCCCTTCTCTCCTGAGAGGACCTGCCCTGGCCTGGCCCTGGGCTATGACACCCTGCACGTTCCACAGCTGTGCAGAACATCCTCCTGCAGAGCCAGCAGCATCTCCACAGGGAGGAGTTGTCCTTACCGGGGACACTGACTAGGAATGTCCAGTGAAAAGTGGCTTTCTGAGAAGCTGCTGGGTGGATTTCAGTCCCTACCAGTCAGAGAATTTGTTTTGGCCTCTGGATACCTAGAGTGTGTGTCCCCTTTTCCCTGGACCTCAGGTGTGGATCCATAGCCTGTGTTTCGCTGTTCAAAGCCTTGCTCTCCAGTAACATCTCTGTGTGCATTAGTTCCCTCAGCACTTTCAAAGGACTCTTTCCAGGACTCAGGACTTCCCCAGTGGGAAGGTAGTGAAAGGGGAGGGCTGACTTCCCTTTTCCTCAGTACCAGAAGGCACTACAGAATTTTGGTTTATATTGTTGGATGGTTTTTAGGATCAGGAATGGCTCAAGGACTTGGATCTGTGTTCAAGACTCATAATTGGGATTAAGTGGAGCACCCCCTTTCAGATTTTTCTCCATCACTGGGAAACTGGAGCTCCCTGCCATGCCAGAACCTCTGCTCTGCTGAGGAGCATTTAGCAAGTCATTGCTACAGCAACCATTAAGGCTAAAAAAGCAGATAAAATACTTAGCATCTCCTGTGGGGTTGACTGAAGGGCAGAGAGATTGCTGCTCCCTCAGTCACATATTTTTTGTCGTAGATTTTGGTTTTTGTTGGTTTGTTGGGGGGTTTTTTTCATGGAAGAAATACGCTCCCTGTGGGCAGATTCCAGATTGTGGCTTTGGAAAAAAACAGGGAGCTTAAAATGGAAAGTCCATCTGCCCCAACTGCTGACTTGACAACTGTGCTGCTGGAAGGAGCTTGTGCCCAAAGGGAAGGATGGGGAGGCCTAAGGAGGCCGTGTCCTCGGTCCTGCTCACAGCTCCCCACTCAGGGCTGCTCTGCTCATCGCTCCCTCTGTGCTGGTGGGCTCACAGTGCCTGGGGAATTTTCCTGAGGGGCCAGATGGGGTTTTTTGCTGTGATGACTGCCCTCTGGAGAGTTAGCATCATATTCCTGGTTACTGCTCCCACCTGGATGCAGAGGGGACTCTCCTGGTCAGGGACAGAGGCTCAGTTATCCCCGAGACAGAAATCCTTGGTAAAAAGCACCATTTATTGTTCATAGTGCTGATGGTGGCTTTTCAAGTGCCATTCAAAACTACTAAACCCACCTCATTCTCATGAGCCACTGCTGGACCCTGGGTGCAGGCTGCAGCCATTCCTCGGGGAAGTTGGGTGGCAGCATCCCAGACCTGTGTGACAGAGGGGTTTGTGTTGTGTCACCCACTCTGGTGGGGAGCACAGCTGCTGCTCTGCCCTCAGCCCAGGGCAGGAATGGCTGCAATGCTGTGGGTCAGGAATGAGCTGCTTTGGCAGATTTTTCCCCTTGGGAAGGAGCTTGGCCTTGGGTCAAGCATACCCAGGCATCTGATTTCAGATGGATTTAAGTGCCTTTAGGATCCAAGCATTTGGCTGGTTCTGGAGACTAAGACTGGGGCAGGTGATCTGGCTCTGTGCAGCTTTCCTGGATTCACACCTTTCCCTGCACTTTGCCCACGTGCAGGACTGTGCTGGTGCAGATTTATTCTCTCTCACCGGGACAGACCTGGTGCATATGCCATGCCCATGCTCCCCAACAATACACACCCTTCCAGACTGGGTCAGTAAACACTATCCTGGCCTCTTCCTGACCCTAAACAGTAAAAGCAGCTTTTGCTCCAGATACATTCGTAAGGTAAAAGGGGTTTTATGGTCCCTCAGTCTTCAGGGCACCAGCAGGTCAGTACTTTGGCTGCTGACCCCACAGACACAAAGCAGGACACAATTAAACAGTTTGAAAATTTTATATTGACAGTGAAGTTTTTATATCTTCCAGTAGAGCATTTGCAGTTGACTCTGATGAAAGGTGTGTCATTATAAAGAGCCTGTCCTGGTGAGCTTATCACAAAGCTAATAGAGAATGAGGAGGAGCCCAGCAACGTGGAATCTGCTTAACTTACAGCTGGCCCCAGCCCAGTTTGTGACAACCTGTCTGCCTTCCCCTGGGGAAAGGAGAAAATGTGGTGAGTCACATTATTGGCATTATTATTTCAACCTGCCTGTAGTTTCTCTATGTGGGGATTGGTGTTTTCATTGTCAAGGCCCCGCAGGGAACTTGCAAGTTTTTAATTTCATTTTAGTCTCTTCAATACCTGTGTGAGTGGTGGGTGAGTACATGCCACGCTGGTGCCCAGTTTTTCCTCATTTCTCACATTCCCACTGCATTTTTTGGCTTCTAAGGGTCACAGCTATTGGAGAGGCCTCTACTAGAGTGAGTCTGGAATGAGTTTGATAAATGGATCCTACGCATGCATGACACCAACACACTCATTGCTACAAGTGTTTCTTTAACCAGTGCTCCCTTATCAGCCTGAAAAACAAGTATGTGAAGTATCTTGGACAAATACACTTGTGCAGGTGCTGGGAGAGCTGCAGGCCTTATCAGCAAGCTGGTTCAGGGGTAACATTTGCAATTCAATCCGCTTGGAATTGCTTGGAATTTCAGTAAAATTGCAATTCAATTCCGCTTGGAATTTCAGTAAAATGCTCATCTGTCCTGAAAGCCTTAGGCCATCCCTGCTAACTCCAGTCCTCTCTGAGACCACATCAAGATCTGTCACTGTGACAAAGTCCACAGAGACTTCCCACACAGGCTTCCCTCTAATTTATGTCCCAATGAAGGACCAGAAACATAAAAAGCAGGACAGAGCAGATGCTGACCAGCTAAACAGCTGATCTGTTCCCTCCCACCCACAGACTGGGCTGAAATGTTTCTCTTACAGAAGTGATATTTATTAGGAGAAATGAGCTAATTATTAGTAGACATGCAGTAATGCACTGATGTAAACAAAGAGCTCGATGTGAGGAGTGGACACACAGCAATAATCACAGGCTTCGGTCGTGTCAGGAGGAATGAGCTGGAAAACCATGTCAAGAATTAAAGGGCATTTCAGTCCTTCTGCTCACAGAGAGCACAACAGCCCATTGCAGCAGCAGGGATTTGTGTGGGGAAGTTGTCTGGTAGGAGCTGTGGTGAAGGATTTCTCTCGGGCTGTCAAACAGCCAAGGTGGAATGCTGTGGTTTCCAGTCCCTCTGAACTCGGGCTCTCCAGGAGTTAGTAGGTATCCAGTATTCAAACCGACCTCCCTTTTGCAATGCCTTTCTTCCCACTTGACTTCTACTCCCCAGCTCTTCATTGATGTTTGAGGAGATATGCCAGGAATAAGGACAAATGGACCTGTATGAAAATGTTAGGAAAAAAGATCCAAAGGAACAGAGCTTCCCAGCGGTGCGTCTGTGCAAAGAACGCACTCGGTCCGAGATATAACGTGAAGGTTCCACATTAACAGACTAGTGATAAATCCAAATTCTTTGGATTTGCTTTGAGAAAGCCTCACTGACTGGGCCTGCAAGGCCATCACTCTGAAACTTGGGAGAGATCTTAATTCTTAAAGAGGGGACAATATTTGTGTCTGTGGCCTCCACACGTTTCGGAAGGTGCCTCACCATGTAACCTGCTCTCCTGTGACAGATTTCCAACCCAACAAACAAGATCAAGTGTTGAGACTGTGAGTAAAGAACCTCATGTTTCTGTGAAAAAGGGATGGAAATATCTCTTGTTTGGAAGTTGGGGGCTTTCCCCATGAGGGATATGCAGTAGATCTTGCTACCAGAACTTTGGACAGATGCTGGATAACACATGGAAAGCCATTGCTTAAAATGGAGGTCACAAGATCACTACCAGTCTGGGAGGTAAGAATCTGTCTGGAAAGGAGGGCAGTAAACTGTCATGAACTGCAGTTCCAAAACCTGGATTAGCATTTATTTATGTTGACCTCAGGACTGACAGCAAGACTGTGGAGGATACAAGTTTGGGAGCCGTCTTCAAACATGGGAGGATCAAAGTATCTTGCAAAATTAACTGAGTGGGCTGGGATAGAAAGAACAGGTCAGATGGGGGGAAAGGAAGGGAACTCCTGAAAATTCAGATAGTTAGAATACAAGTACAGATAGTAAGAATGCTGTGATTGGGTTTGGATGTTATAATTAATGATTCACTGCGTAGACATGTGGGATGGAATCCCACTTGGCCCATCAGACAGACACACAGTAGGCACAGGAAGGCTGCTGCACATGCAGCCATGCAAACCATGGGCCATGGGAGCAATACCCAGTTTGTATCTCCTTTGCAGGGACAGGAATTTGTTACCCATATCAGGGATTCTAATTTCTCCCATGTGCTCCATCAACAGAAATCCTGAGTAGAATAAACTACACAGTCACGTGGGCTGGATGATTTGCTCGCTGGAAACAGGGCTAAAAAAGAGACTTGGCTTTTGTGCCACCTCAGGCAACATTTTGGAGGCTCCTAATGGCACATTTCAGTGTGTTATTCCAAGAGGGCAGGATCCTGTGATGACTGGCCTTGGAGGCTCAGTCCAAAATGTGTGATAGGCAAGCAGGACAGATCCAGCCCTGAATGAAGGAAAAAAAACCTGAGGATTTTCGTAGCATGTTCCCAGCAGAGGCTTTGTGGGGGCTTACCTTTGCTTCATGCTGAGCTACAGCACAAGGACATCCATTATGGAATTTGGTGCATTCACTCCCAGTTTGCCAGGAACAGAACATCAACACAGAAGCAAAACTCAGGATGGGATGCTGCAAATTGTGGAGGCAAGAAATTAGGCAAGACGTGTCCCCTCCCCAGTGACAGTGTTTGCTGCTGGTGCCTCTCTCCTCGAGCTCGGGTGTGGAGCCAGATGAGCCCCCTGCGGAGCTGGAGGCAGACAGGAATAGTGCTGTAAAATCCCCCGGGCTCAGCCCTGACTGGAGCATTAGTGGTTTTAAAGCACAAATTTATCAGAGCCATCAGAGCGTGCAGATTTGTGAGGTGACGTAAGCAAATCCAAAGTGGTACCGCGCTGTCCCTGCAGCCTGGGACACACAGCTCGGGCTGTCAGGGGCACAAATCCTTTATGTTTGGTTCAGTGGAGCATTGGAGAAAGCTGTTGTGGTGATGTTTTCTCTAAAACACTAAAAGCAGGGCTGTGTGCTCATGTAGTTTTCCATTTCCAGAGCACTGTGCTCCCCAGATGGAGCTTTAGGCAGCCCATTGTGTGGCCCTTATTCCCTGGCACACCCCCCAAAACTTACCCCAGGCAGCAAAAGGTTGGAAGGCCAAGAAGAACTCTGGTGGAAATTGCTGCAGTTCCGAATTTGCTGTGTCCCATTTCTCCTGTGCCTGCTAACACTGGGATCTTCCACTCCAGTTGCTTCTGCAGATCACACCCTGAACAGACCTGGCCCCCTTCCATGCCACTCTTATTTGCATTCCCTGAAATGCAAGCTTCAACAATTACCTCTTTTTATATTTGCATGCACCTTCTGGATGCTTTTGAGCTGATGGAGTCATTTTAAAGGTCAGGCTGAGTGGTGAAGTGCAGGGAGTTTAAACTCACCTCTCTATCCCCTGTGTTTGAAGAAGAAGTATCCACTCTGGGCTGGATACTGTCCTGGTACACGTTTAAATGTACCAGCATCGTGAAGGGCATCACAGTGAATACTGCAGTGGTCCAGAAATAATAAAAAAAAAAAAAACCCAACTGATTTTCATCTGCTTTTCAGTCCTGTCTTCTCCTCCCCATGTTGTAATTTCAGAAGAAACAGCACAGTCTCAGCCACTGTATTTTACAGATACCTGGTAATGCAGGCAGAAGATAGGGATCGTGTAACCACACAAGATTTTGGATGCTTACTTCTGTTCCTTAACTCATGGATCTGCAAAATAGGGCTGGAAATCTTGCAAAGACTGAAATATCTTCTCCTTTTACCCCTGCTCTCAAGGCAGAGATGTAGAACTGTTCAGAGGAAATTTAGCTTAGTTTTTTTTCCAGCTACTAAAGTGGTTTCACCATTACCATATTTTAGCAGGGACAGCATTGGTTTCCTGCTCCCCTGTTCAGTTTATGCTTCAGTGTCTGTTTTCAAAGATTACTGTTCATGCAATGTCAAACAAGTCACCATCACCTCTGCTGGCATGTGGAAAGTGTCAGTGGCAGCACTTCCATCCCCTAAAGCCACGCGCTCTTCCTGCTGCCCTGTATCCCATTATCTCCGTGCAGACATTCCCTGTGTTTACCTGCCACGTTCCTGCCCTGCAGGCCACTTTTACAGCAATTCTCCCCAACAGTGCAGCCTTCAGGTGCAATCTCTGTGCCTGTGGTAATTATGTTTGAAGGTTAATGTTTCATGAAAATATCAAAGCATTTCTGCCCCTCAGCTCACAGCCGACTTTGGAGATTTTTTTTTCCCCTCATTTGTTGTGGTCTAACAGTTGCCTGCTTGGCAGCTGAGTGTTTGTTTCTTTCTATCTGGAGTTTAACCTACCTGATAGAACTTAAATGAAATATGAACTGCAGGTGTGGTAATTTACTGAAAGGTGAGGGGCTCTGAAATGTCTTTTTCTCCTTGAAAATGCTCCAAGTAATATTTGGAGCTGTGTCATCAGGTTGTGTTTAGCCAAAGATTCAATTAAAGGCCAGAAGCAAGGTGCTTGTGCTAGTGACTAAATGGCAAAACCCAAAATATTTATCCTCTGGCTTTGCTAAATGACATAGCAAAGGGAAGACTGAAATAATAACTGTTCTGGCTGCAAAAAGAATCCTTTTCCTTAGAAATTTGCCTGCCATATCTCTTACAGGTTTTGTTTTCCCTGTACAACCTGGGGAAAAAGAAAACACCTTCCATTAAAATAAAATTCCTGCATTATAAAAATACTTTAAATTGACAGGATTCTCCTAAACCACCAATAGCACTACTAAAAGGTGGGGAGATGGACACAGATTGAGGGAGTGTTATTTCGAAGCACAGGGTTCACAAACTCCCCTGACATTGCAGATCTGTGCTACCAAGGGGTCAGATTTTGAGGGTTTTTTGATGATAAAATGCTGAATTCAAATGGAGGCAGTTTTGCCTCTGGTAGCAGAAGCAACCTGGGTGTGTGGGGGCACAGCTGCAGCCAGGGCATGACTTTCTCTTTTAGGTCCCCTCAGGAAGCCTCATTTCACCTCTCCTGCACAACCCACCTTTTCTCCACGTTCCTCCCACTTCACGGACTGGCAGTGGTAGGTGTGTGCCAGAGCCCCCCTGAATTGGATACTTCCCTTTCTCCTGTAAGTAAAACCATATGAGGGCTTTATTCAATGCATTTTACAAATTGTTGCTGAGTATAAAACTAGCTCTATCTGGGATGAGCTGAAAAATTAAATAGCTGCTATAAAACGTTGTGAAATTCTGGTTTTACAAGTTAGATTTTGCGTGGGAGAAGCAAAGATGGCTGAATTTTTGTGTGTGTGTGTGTTGTTTGTGTATCATTTTCAAGCCTTAATTGATGAATGTGGTATCATTTGATAGCTAAACATATCAAACCAGTTTTGTGGTGAAAATGTTATTAAAATGAAAATAAATATGGGCCTCTCTACGTAGGTGAGAGAGAACACACAAGGGAATGCTGGAAGTGAATAGGTTTGGAAGCTTTTCAGACTGGAAAAACCCCACAGCTTTGCTTACATGCAGTACACATTGGTTTAAAATATATTTCAGCCTTTGCATATGTTTTTGACTATTTAGCTGAAAATGAGGCCCTGCATCTATATTCTCAAAATTCACAGACAAATGCTACAGGCTCAACACTTTGAAATGTAAATAGAACCACAGTAATGATACTGATATGGGGGTAATAAAGAGGTAAAAATGTGGCATGCCTTCTGAAAAGTTAAGAAAGAGCACCTGGGGCAGGTAGGGAGGACCAGAACAGTGATGAGAAATAGAATGAAGGGCTCTAACATTTTACACAGGATTTGAGTCTGTGTAATCCAGAACCTGCTCCCCAGAGAGTCACAAAAAGTGGAGTTTCAGTGCCACCCCAAAGCATATGGTGTGTAGCTGATGGGGATACTGAGGGGGAGTTGGGGTGAGTGAGGAGATGGTGTCTGCCTGACCCTCCTCACTTGTCACAAATTTGTGCCTCAGAGCCTGAGAGTTGCTCATGTGTATTTGAGCATTAATTAGGTCAGACGTGAACTATTTAATTATTGGCCAGCCAACAGAGCTGGAGCTGGCCTTGAATTCCTCGAGGTCCCCGTCATTCAAATTGCAAATTTCATTTACAAAGCCACTCCCTTCTTCAAAACTTGGCCTTAAAACCTCCCCAATTCCTAAAGTTATTTGCAAAACTTACGTCAGCAAGTGGTGCCTCATCAGAGAAATACAAAAACTGGTTAAAAGGCACCGGGGTTAGAAAAGAGAAGTTTTACATCTTAATGGCTCCCAAAATCACTGCAGAGAGAGAAGAGGTCGTGGTGCTAAGCCCAGCCAGCTGGTTATTTGGAAGATGGTGTGTGAAACGTCCAGAATTTGCAAATCCCAAAGAGGATGGTGATGGCTGGTGTATGTAACCTCGGAGTAACGATTAATCCCCAGCTTTTGAAGGCACGGGCCACTCAAGAAACGCCGCTCTGCCCTGGAATAGCTCCAGCTGTAAGACAGCAGTGTCCACCCAGAGCCTAACAAACCACTGGGGTTTACCTGGTCCCAGGTGCCCAGAGCAGGGGCAGAGGAATGGTGTGGGAACCTCCTCATGACCACAGGGTGGAGCTGAAGCCCTTTTTGTTCCTACCGCTCCTTTCGTAACTTGGCTTTCGTAGAGAAAAAACTGTGAATCGGGCTGTTTACAGATCGATTTGGAGCGCTTGTTATCCTGGTGACCTCATTCTTCTGGAAGGGGAGGTCAGTGGATGTATTTTGGGGGGGTGGAGGTGCTCCAACAGTGCGCAGTTGTTCGGACCGACGCGTCAGGCACAGCCAGGACTTGTGATGAATTTGTAGTGCAGTCGGTCATGTGAAATCATCATTGTCTTTAAGTGCCCGTAATAAAGGCTCTGACCTGAATAGGCGAAGGGAAAACACAGCTGAAAGAAACTTATCGGGGTGAGGAATGTGTACGTTAAACAATAAGTTCTCTTTGTTTCTCGATGCGGCTCTTCTGCTCGAAATGATTTTGAGTGACAGCACCGGATCCGTAAAGGACAAGATGGGAGCTTGGATCAGGACAGATAGAAGGAAAATAGGACTTGTTTTGAAAGCAAATTCCAAGCAGATGGGCAGGGCAGCGGGAGGGCAAAGGCAGTTGTTCAGATCACTTGGTGCTCATTACTTGCTCTTTGTCCCGTCCTGCTTAGTTGGGCTCCAGTTCCCTGTTTTCCACCTGCAACCAGACTCCCCTTATCTCATAGATTCCTCCTCTCAGTGTTTTGCCAACTGCCCTCTTTTCTCACAGCTGGCTCGTACCAGAGCCCAGTCTCCTGACTGCTGGGTGGCTACTTAAGAGCTTTCTGCCCTGCCTGTCCTTGTTGCCCCTCTCCCGGAGGGTGTCGGATGCTCAGCCAAGGTGGCACCGTGGGCTGTGTCTCTGTTTCATGCAGCACCTTGACAAGCAGCTCATAACACCAGTGAGCTGAACTCCCCGAGATGTGAGTCCTGGTGGTCAGGAGCTCCACTTAACAATGCCTGTTGAATTTAGCTGTGGTGGCTGAATGTCTCAGTGCCCCCAGCTCTGAGAGCAAAACCATCTTCAGCAGGTAGAGCTGAATCCAGCAGGGACTGCAGCTCCAAGCTCTAGTCCTGCGAGGGTCTGCTGATACCAGGGAAAGTTATAGGTGTAGATGGATCACTGTACAACCTGTGCTTTTGTTACCTCGATTTTGTTCAGGCCATGAAAGGACACTCACATTGCCAACAGCTGTGACCATAGAAGAGACTCCCATTGCCAACAGCTGTGACCAATGAAGACCTTATTCTCCTCTCGTGGCTTGTTACTGCTGTTCTCCTGGAGGCTCCAGCCCCCTCTATGTGCAGGCAGCAGAGGTTATGCTCTGGCCTGCTCCAGGTGAGATCCACGGAGTGATTTCAGGTACTGATGAAAGTGGTTAGTGCTTCCTCATCCAGCTTTGTCCAAAATGTGAGAGAGTGCTCACAGGATTTCTTCTGTGGGCCCAGCTGGGGGGTGGTAACTCCCAGCTGGCAGGTGCTGATGGACACCTGTGAAGCAGAACATCTTCATTCAGCAGAACTGCTGGATGAGGATGTCAGTCACTGGCCTCGGGAGACTGGACAGCTAATCTGGCAGAAAAGCTCTTCCTGTTGGCCACATTCTAATAGGAAGCCCTGCTGACACAGCTCTGCTGGTACAGGTACAACTGTGGCATGGAAATATCCCTTGTTTTCACTTTTGAAGTCCTTCTGAATGTTTTCAAGATGTCTTATGTTTTCAAGATGTCTTATGTTTTCCTCTTAGTCAGTAGCTCCCTGACAAGACCCCATTACCAGTTCCACCTCCCCTCTGCTCCTCATTCTTCTCTCGTTTGTAAACCCATGCCAGAATCAGCACACACGGTGCTCCCCCACCCCTGGCTCCACCTGGCACCACAGTAAACAAGTCAGACAAGCCTCATTTTAGTCCCTGTTTCCCCTGTACTTTTTGTGCTCGACCCTGGGTCACTGCTGATATAATTAGAGTAGACCAACAAAACGTGTCATTAGACCATGACATCAAATGCAAGTGTAATTCAGCTTATTGATTGAAACGGGTAGAGGGATCTTCTGATATTGTAAACATGCTCAGATGTGAGGGTGGTGAAGTGATTGTAATCTTTGCATCTACTCCCTGGCCCAGGTGATGGTGAAAAGGGATAATTATTACACTTGTTAATAATTTAGGAAGCTAAGCAACAGCACCTGGAAATTAGGTGTCAATTTTGCAGGATTTCCACAGTATGAATAAGGACGAAAAATAGGTCAAGCACAGTTATACTTTTGTCATTTTAGAGAGGGGAAGGAAGTATTTTTAGCAAGAAGAAAATGCTTTCTCTGCCTGGCACTGCAGCACAAGTAGGTGCCTGTGAGAGATGAAGCTTCTCACTGATGATGGTCTGGGCCTGACGGGTCGCTGACGCTCTCCCAGGCACTCTCAGGAGTTGGTCAGGGTGTCCCTGTGCTGCCAGTCTGTCTGTGGGGATTTTGAGTGTCATCTGCATTTTCTCCTTTTGGCTCAGAGGGATTGTAATGCTCTCTAATGTGGGAAGTTTGTGCTGATACACAGTTGTATAGGCTGTGACAGACACAGCTCTGAAAATGGTTAGAGTGCTGCACTCTGTGCTGTCCATTCTGCTGTAGCTTTTATTACAGAAATATTTCTCCCTTTCAGTTTTTTAATTCCCCCATCTCCCTTCAGGCTGACAGTGTGGATCATGGGTATTTAAAATTTCTTTCAGCAGAGCATTTATATTGTTTATATGTATGAATACTGTTTGAAATGTGAAGCCGAGTTGAAGAGTTGTGACACAGGGTGTGTATGTTTGGCATCTCTCAACGGTGATCATGTTCAAAAGCAAAACTTCAATTTGTAAAAACATGTCATCACAATTCCAGCTAAGGAGAGACCGCTTTTAAAATTAAACATGCTTAAATCACACTGCTCAATCACTTTTCAGTATACAGCAGTACAACATGGATATAGCAGACAATTAATTGCTCTGCCTTGTGTGCAATTTTTTTTTTTCCTGGATAGCTCAAGCACCTTTGCAACTGTTCCTTTAGTGCTTTGTGGCCAGTGGGGCTGTTGTGGTCAAACTGTGTATTACCAAACCACTTATTACCAAAAGAGAAGCCACATGCCTTTCTCTCTCAGCATTCACCTCCATAAGAGCAGCACATCCATCTCTGGAAAAGTAGTTGTGGCAGCACCTTACATGTTTTTATGGATGTCAGGTGTTGATGTTGATTGGGTTTTTTTCTTCAATCCCAAAACATCCCAGCAACATGAAGTTTGTATGTTTTTAGGTGCATGCAGGGTGAATATTACTCCAAACACTGCTGGTGTTGGGAGTGGTACTAATGTAGGAAGTTTTTATTCTTTGCATAAAAAGAGGGTGGCACAATAACTGTAACTAGAGAGCTCAAATGCAAATGGAGTGTGGAGATAGAGCAAGTTTAGAAGGTAGGCCAGCTCCTATCATCTTTCCTTTATAGGCCAGGGGATATTTTTCCTGGGGTAAAAGAGCACATCACAGAGGGTTTTCCCCTCTACTCCAGTGCCTAAACTAGTGCAATCCATAACTGCATTTGGAAGTTACTTTCCCAGGCACTGGTAGGCTTGAGTCACTTTGTATTTCATATTTGAGTTTATCATATCACTTTGTGTTTCAGAAAGATATAACAGTATTGAGTCATATTTCTAAAAGACCTCATTTTTGTCCTGCAGCTTTGGGGTTTTACAGTGGGGAATTATAAGCTATTAGAAGCTGCTGTATTTCCACAGCTGATATGTGCTTTTCCAGCCTCAGTTCTGAGCAGCAGGAAGTGTTGTATGTTATTGAAACCTCAGTTTTACATAGAAGCTGGTGGGCAGGATTCCTGCTGGATGGTTTCCAACACGTGTGTTTACAATGATAGAGATCTTAGGCTTGCTTTTATTTTTTTTTTAACCATGCTGTTGTTTCAGTGCTATTGTACAAAATTAAAGATTCTGAGATGCCTTTTTTTAAGTTTCTAGAAAGTGAGTTGTGAGTGCAACGTTTACAGCTTCTCTGTTCAGAGGATGTACCAGAATAACTCTTTATCCAAAAATATCAGTATTTTTAATTGGCCCCGTGAAGGAACACCCAGTATTGCTTGGTTTTATTGTAGTGGAACTATGAACATCATTTGTACGTTTTATTACAGGAACCAAGCCATTAATTCTTCCAGTCAATATTAACATTGTCTCAATATTAAGTCTTATTTTAGAGTTAGGTCAACCTCACTCCTTAGGTTAACTTTGAGTGCCAGCAGTGTTTACATAATACATAAATACACTGGTACCTGCAATAATGTGGTGTATTACTTCCTGAATGCATTATAGGCTCTTAAGCACTTAATCAAATTCCTTAGGATTATCTTCTGCATCCCCTTCTGCAGGCAGGTTTGTGTACCCATTTGATCATCTTTATCTGGGGAGTGCTTTTAACCTGAGCACATATGGGACTGTTTGTTCTGCTCTCACAAATCCTGTGGAGGTACATCTGCTCTTGGGAGCAGGGATTGCCATGTGCTCACATATGAAAGGGCATTAGGGCTTCTTTTGTTTTAAAGTAGACCCCCAGTAATGTTATTATACTCTTGATATAATTGCTCTCCCTGCCATTGCAGTGGCTATATTTCTGTCCATTCCTGGTTTTTGTTATTTGTGTGGTTATAAAGCTTTTTTTTTAAAACTCTTTAGGATACCCAAGAAAAAAATGCTTTCTACCATAAATAGAGCATCTTCTGGCTGTATTTGTTTTGGTCTTAAATGCCTTTCCAATTTGTAGTGAATGCAGTGCATTACTGCACATTGCTGGCTGTTGGCAGGCGTGACACTGAACCCCTTGTGCTGCTCCTTTTCCACGTGTTACAATTTTTTGTTGCTTCCATTGCAAATAAAACTTTTTCCCTTTGCTTAGCTGCATTCTTACATTCTGCTTTCACACACTGGTATGTGGTTTTAGCCAGAACCACTGTCTTTCCCTTAGTTCTTGTTAGATATTCCTCATTGTCCAGCTTGCAGTCGCAGTAACAATTTCTCCTGATCTCTGTGTGTGGCAGGATCAGAGCCAACAGGAAATGTGGCAATTTATGTGGTACTTTAAACATCTCTGGCAAATTTAACCTGTTTTTATTAAGATAGGTGAAAAAGTGAATAGTTGTAAGATACGAACGTGTAAGGATCATGAATGTATGGTTTTAAAATTGCACAATAACTTCTATAAATGAGAAAATCGGATGAGAAAATTGCCCATTTTAAAGTCTCATTACTCCTGGATAACCCATCTTATCAAATTCTCTGTCCTGTGATATTTTCGGAGTGTCAGACTTCTCTCTGTCACATAAAGGGCATGCAGCCAGCAGCTCAGACATCTTGTGTTGAGGAGGTGACTTCTGGCAACACCTCAGGTTGTATAAACAAACCTGCTCTGTTCACGTGTTTTAAAGTGTAAAAAGTGCAGCAAATAATTAAGGCAAATTGTTGATTTCACTTCACATTACTGACCTGATAATTCCTCTGTACAAACACTGAGTCTTTTGGGTTATGCAACTTTTATCAGTAATTATTCTTATCTCCTGTAAGCAACGGGTGCATATTGGAGTGCACGGCAAATACAGAACTAGCCAAGCAAATATCCTTCTTCTGCAACTCAAAAATCCAGTTTGTTCCTTGAGCATGAGCACATCCTCTAAGGCTATTTGTAATTGCAGTTGCACAGCAGAGATAAGGAGGGGCTAATACCATACTGCTGGGTTAAAGCCATTGTATTACCATGCAGCCTTAAGATCATCTGAAGGCCTAATCCTGCTGTGTTGTGATTCTGTGTTGCCTTCTTCATTGTTCTGTTTCATATAACTTTTGTTTAAAACATTTATAGTTTATTTAAAAAACCAATCTATTTATGCAATTAAGACATCTTTGTGCTTCCAAGAGAGATTACCCACTGTCAGAAGCCACAAGACCCACCACCATCCATCATGGTTTTGGGCCAAGCTGTCATGGACAAAACTCCAGGGAAGACCATTTCTGGATCAGGTTTAGAGGTGCTTTTGATGGTTTTCTGTTGTTATGGATTCCAGCTCTGTGAATCAAAACTTTGTGAAGCTTTTATTTGAATTGAAAAATACAGGAGAAATGAGATAAGGGAACTTCCCATTACTATTATTGATGATTGCAATTTTCTCTAAAATAAGCAAGCAATCCTTGAAATCTGGGTTAACCCAAACTGGGAAACTCACAGGAGTGACCCACATAATATAAAATCTACTCTTTACCCTTCCTTCTAAGTTAAACATGGTGTAGTCCCAGTTGTGTGGGTTCTTCAAGAACTGAATGGATCCTGGGAAATCTTTAGGAGTCAGTTATCTCTGAAACCTGAGCTAGATAAAGCATAGTAACCTATATGAGGGCTCAGAGTCTGGAAGATAAAACAGAAGGAAATTCCCTCCAGATTGGAACTGTTGGCTGTGTTAGCAATTGGAGTAGACAAGGATGTAAGATTTCAGTCGTTAGCTTATTTGGTAAAGCTGCAGGGGGTGTGGGTCCTTACTGTTGCATGACTTGAGAATATTCATTTTCCTCTTTCCTGACGCCATTTTGTGAAAATGCTGGAAAATTTCACAGCTTCACGAAACAAAAGCTGCAGAAGCCATCAAAGACATGTACCACCCCTTTCTTTCTGGCAACACCAGAACAAGAAGCCAGGGTTGGTAGGTATTTTGACGTGTTTGTGCAGTGTTTATGGGCACATCCGTGGCACAGCGGGGTGCGCACTGTGCCAGGGACAGGCCTGGGCCTGCGGGGAGGCCCGGCCGCGCCTCTGGAGCTCCGTGTTCAGCCTGGGCTCAGGAGAAAAGCCTTGGCAGAGCCTTTGCACACCAGCACAGTGTTTTAGCACAGGCCTGGGCTCTGTCCCTCTGCCAGCCCTAAGCAGAGTCACGCCGCTGCCACGTCCCAGCCTGGATTCTTTGTCAGCCCGCGTAGGGTTCCCCACTTCCACTGCAGCCCCATGCAAAGGTGCCATGTGGGAAGCAGAGTTCAGCAGGAATAATCCTGCCCCAAGACTCTCAAGTAACACAGGATAAAGCTGAGCAGTTGCAAAGCTGTTTGGCTGCAGGAGGATTTCCCAGGTGTCAGGGGAGCCCTGGAAAGGGCACAGCTGTGTGGACAGCTGGGAATTACCCTCATTTCTCCTCCAACACAGGAAAGGGCAGGGAGGGAAAAGGGCATGGCTGGAGCACTGCTGTGTTCTGCAGCTAAAACAACTTTAATTTGCTCCTTGGGTCCCATCTGCTGTCTGGGACATGAGGAATCAAGTTATCACGGAGGGGCCTGTCTGTTGTGTGGAGATAGACCAGACAGCATGGCAGGGCTGGGTGGTGGGTGTCTAGACAAGCACTCTGAGCTGCCACTGGACTCCGTGTGCTCTGATTCTGCTCAGCAGCAAAGGCTCTGCGATGCCAAAGGGTTCTGAGGTGGAAAATTCTTCCTCAGTGCCCAGCCTGCTCCTCTGAGTGGACAGGAGAGGGAGACTGAAGGGACAGCATGATGGGTTGCCCACTGAAACGCAGTTGCACCAGACTCAAGACACTCTAAATCTGATGGTCTCTTTAACAAGCTCAAAAACCATCAACATTTATGGAATTGGAAAATGAATTGGGTTAGCACAGTGCTGAATGATCTGTGAGACAGTTTTGTTGTTTGGAGTCCAAGTACCGCCTGCATTTATTTTCTGGCAAATGTTATGCATTGTCATGGATAATTCTTCAGCCTTAATTTGAGTGTTTCAAGTGTGTCTGCCTCCCTTATTTGTACCACTGAATCCCTAGCTGAAAATCAAAGTGATAAAAAATAACATGATCAATACAAAATGTATAATTATCAATAACAGTTTTCCCATGGGAAATCCATTTGTGCACACGGTAGTCTTCAGAGTAATTGTATTAAACACAGCTTATTGAGAAAATAATTAAGAGTTTATGCACATATTTGGGTAATTTCCAAAAGAATTAATGGGGAGGAAGATTCCTTCTGATTAGGATTCTGGCTTCCTAAAAATTATCTAGCTTTCCCTGTCCCAACAGGAGGAACTCATTTCAGACAGTCTTCTGCTCTAATATGCAAGTTTTGTCTCTTGGTCAGGGATGCTTCATTTCCTGAACGCTCCTGATACTGTTCCCAATGCATGTTTGAAACGTTCTGTATTTTTCTTTCCCATACAGTTGTATAGAAATGTGTAGTCAGTTAAAAATGTGCACGCACTGAGTTGTGTATGTACATAAAATCCACAAGCTCAGAGTATCCTTCTTGATTGTGTGTTTGGTGAAAGAGGCAGTCAGAAAAGACCTCTGTTTCACCTAGTACAGTTTTTACTGAAGTCATCTCTTCAGTATTATATTACAGGCTGTATTTCAAAACTCTTGACTTAAGTAAAAAAGCATTAGCTGTTTGTAACAGTTGCCAATCTCATTGAGATGCTTCAGTTCTGGGAATTAAAAAGGCCTGAACACAGCTGTGTTGGAAACAGCACAGTGGGTTTTTCAAAGAGCTTCACCTGCAAAATTGGCATTTTTGTGACCTCTGAGATCTGGCTGTTATTTACAGAGTTCAGCTCCAGGTTTCTCATGTGTTCTTAAAGGTTTTTAATAATAGAGGGTTCTGATCCTCATTTTTGTTCCTCCTGTTGCACTGTATTACAGCAGGGGGTCTGGAGAACAGAATCCCTGGGAGGGGAAGCCACGACCTGCACGGTGACAATCAATAGCATCTGACAGTCAGTTGAGGCCCCAGATGCCCTGTGTGACTTGCTGTCACTGACGAGGCTGGAACCTCAGATTTTCCTACCCAGGAGCTCTCGAGTCAAACTTACTTCATTCAGTCACCACACCACACTACCAAGCTGCTGGTGTGGGTAAAGCAAAAGGGGTTTATTTATATGCTTGTGGTTTTTTCCTATTATAGAGAATGGATTTATAGGAATCAGTAGTGTTGAGAAATAAGTTTTAAAATGCTCGTTGACATTTCAAGGAGCGTGATGTTCATGCTGCACCAATGCTGAGTTTCTGCTTAACGTAAGATTCTGTGTAAAAACACTGTGACGTCTGTAGTGTAGTAAATCTGCCAACCTAGAGAAAACAGATGTTGCTGATCCATCAGGTGAGCTCAGTGGGGGCGGGTGGCACCGAAAGGCGAGTCCGTGTTTCCCAAGTGAGGAGCCTGATGGAACACGCTGTTAGCAAGGGAGGGCGTCAGGGAGAGCATTGGGCAATGAGACGTGACAGTGCCTGTAATGCCAGGATGTCCCTGCGCAGGGAGAGGGAGTTGCTGGGCACTGAGCTGACAGCCCGACCTGACAAATGGTATGTTTCCTGACGTCCTTTCTCAGGATCCAAAAAAAAAAAAAAAAAAAGCTTCAATGTAAATAGACAGGAGCAGAGCTTTTTCAAGAAGTCTCCCGAATCTCAATGTCAGTTCTATCTTCTCTTACTCTTCATTAAGTTCCAGGGTTGATTTTTCTTTTGATCAAATGGAAGAGACAAGGGAGCAAAAATGATAATTTTAAAAGTACCTTGGAAAGTACCTCGATGTTGCAAGTGGAGAGGAAAGACATTTGCAAGCTGGCTCCCAATTCTAATACTCCCTCTAAAAAACAAAAAAAATCTTTCTTTGCAAATTCAGCATACTTGAGAGCTCTGCAGATGTTGCAAAGAAAGGTGAAGAAAACAGCAACTGTTCAGCAGGATTCTTTTGCACCTTTTAATTGCCTAACATAATGTGGGTAGCAGACACTGCTGCTCAGGGAAGCATTGCTTCCACATCCATGGTTTCTCCTCTCTTTGCATGGCTGTGTGTGGGAGCAGGGATTAGTGCGTGGCCATATGGGAGGGAGCTCAGGCAGAACAGTTTCTTACTGAGCCCTGCTGCAGGAGTGGTGGAGACAGCACAGGGAGCGGGAAATGAGGGAGGAGGGGACAGGACTCCAGTGACACTTCATGGAAGTGATGCTGAAATCCCCCGAGGAGCTGAGGGAATGAGGACATGGAGGCTGTGACCCTTCCACATGCCTCACAGACCCCAACTGGAGAGGCATTTTCAGTAATTTATCAATGTGAACTCCAGAATGGGTATTTTCCTACTTCATGGGATTTTCCACTGGACAAGAAGGATGTGCATTACTTAATAGGAAACTGAAATGAAGGTCGGTTGTTGATATTTCTTCTGTAAATCAGCAGGCTGGATCATAGCTTTATGTTCATAGTATATTGAAGCGAGGAATCAGCTACTTTTAACTACATCAGTTCTCCTCCCTAGGCACCAAGAGCCTGGAAACTCCTAAAATGAAAGGTAGGGGAGGGGGGTGCACTGTGTGGGAGCAAGCCAGGACTTTATACACTCCCTGTTTCCTTTATCCAAGATCAAATCCTCTTCTACAACATTTGTGAGGCAGCTGCAGACTTACTGACCTCGCATTCAATCAGTGACCCATCAGTACTGCTCGGTTTAAGAGAGCTGTCCTTAAATCAGCATTCGTCCTCCTGCCCAGAACTTCCACAATACCACATGGAAAAACCCTGACACCCAAATCAGCCCCAGCTTTTCATCTATAGAAGGAAATCTCAGCGGCAGAATTCTTCAGATTGCCTCAGATCAACAAGAGAGAGAGGTCCCGCTGAAATCTGGCATATCCTCTGGGAGCTGTGGGAGTCAAGGACAGTTTTCCCCAGGCAGGCAGTTTTTCCAGCCAGCTCCCTGGCTGCATGGTCTGTCCCTGAGACACTACATGGGAACTATGCAGAAGAGATAATATGGTCCTCTGCCAATTAATTTTTCCTGGCATGTTTCCACGGGCCTGAAGAGCAGAAAACATGTGAAGAAGTAGGAGGGAAGATCTGGCCCTGTGTATTTTCCTGAAAAGCTTGCTCTGTTCCACGCTGCTGGCAGGTTCTCTCCCTTTATATTTTTCCTAGTAAAAACAGAAGTATAAAGGTAATTAATTTTTCTTCCCTGTGGATGTTTCTTGAGCTATTATGCATATTCTTTTATTGTTTTGAAAGTGTTGCCTGTTTTATCTCACAGTGGCATTTTTATTCCCTTTATTCTCGCAGGTCAGTAGACCAGCTAGTAAGTCAAATTGCCCTCATTCTGTTCTGCTGCTTTAGAAAGATAAGAGCTGGAAACTGGGTAATATCTTCTCAGTGCACTTCTGTAAGCATCCATCCGACCTGCTGCCTTTTCTCGTGGCTCATTGTGCAGTAATTGCTCTAAATACCTGTCTCCAGTTACTTAATAGAAAGAAACCAACAGAAGAAATGGATTACATTGAAATGGAAAAGTCTTGGAAGATATTTCCTACCTGTACAAATCCAACCTGTAAGCACTTAGCTCAGATGGGATTAGAGGATACAATGGAGAAACAGAAGACTTTCTCTTAAGATCCTTTCTTAATGCTCTTTTTTCCAAATGCACAGTGACATAAATTTCACATATGCACATGCTTATTCCATCTACCTCAAAACAAAATTGGTACAGTCTGACTTTTTAAAAATATGTTAT
This sequence comes from Corapipo altera, assembly GCF_003945725.1. NCBI lineage: Eukaryota > Metazoa > Chordata > Aves > Passeriformes > Pipridae > Corapipo > Corapipo altera. Next base: position 818,111 of record NW_020884927.1, read on the forward strand.
AAAAAAACCCAAATACAAGAACCAAGGCATAATGAACCTGAACTTTATGCAAAATAGATAAAGGAGAGAAATTTCTCCGGTGACTAATCAGTTTATGCTGTGAAGCACCACTGACACTAATGCTGGCAGTTGTTCTCCCTGTCAGCATGTTGCTATTATACATGTACATGTCTAATCATTAAAAAAAATCTTCTAAGCTCTTTGTTTCCTTTGCTGAACTATTTGTTCTCTAGCACAAAATCCCAGAGCCCAAGTACATTGCATTAATATGTGTCCAAAGAGAGTAGAAACTGTCACTGTCTACAAATGGATGTCTGTTGGCCTCCTGGTTTCACTGGATGATGATAATGATGATGATGCAGATAAAAAATTAGTCTCTTATTCTCACCTGTAGAACATAGCACTTAAACACACTGTTTCTCTTGTTTTACAGTCTTCTCTTGTGCTCTTTTAGAGTCTTCCTAATCCTATTTCATTTACATATGTGTATATCTATACTTATGTATATATATTTATGTATATTTTTTAAGCCAGAAGCCCAAACACAAAATAGTATTTAAGCTAAGGATCTATTGCTGAAAATATTGACACATTTTCCTTGTTTTCCATATGCTCAGTTTGGTTATATTGTGCTGGCATCCTATTCAGTTTTTATTGGTATATTCCCATAACTGAGCAAACTGCTTGATTTTAAGTCCATCTCCAAAAATCTGCCTCCCCCCCCCCAAACATACATTTCATCATATTTTTCTTATCTCACAAACCCCACCTGAGCTGCTGTTGATTTAAACTGGGGATCCTACGTTCAGTTTGTTTGGATAGTGTGCAGAAGTGATAATGGTCCTTGTGAAGGACCCTGGGGAAATTCTCTAATTTCTGACTCAAGTGCAATATGTGCCTCTTCAGTATTATCTTCTCTAGGGAAAACTAAGAATATCTCTAGATACAACTAAAACACAAAGCATAGCAAAACAATGTAGGTTATTTACACTTCTGCAGGGAGAGAAGACAACAATAAATTGGTCCAATTTTAGTTGCTATTCATAAAGTGCTGAAAAGTGCTCAGATGGTGTGTTGGCAAAAGCGATGTCACAAACTGTGGTATAGAATAAAATACTCCAATACTACATTATGTTAGAATAACCAGTGAAGTATTTTCTCTTGCAACTCTCAAAGGCTAATTTATAATGGATGTCTAGTTTTTCAAGGTGCAGTAATACTCCCCTGAGCCTTGGGTGGTTTTTCTGACGTTACGTGACATACAGCAGTAGCTGGAGAGGAAATTGTGAGGGACCAGCTTAGATTTTAGCAGTATTGTATGTTTACTTTTAATGTTTCTACCTTTTTAGAATTTGCCACATATTTACAGAAAGTAGTAACCACAAACTAAGAGTCAGAAACTCTTATCAATTAGTATCACAGATCGGGTTCCTTGTCCTCATGATGGATGGATGGATCTTCTATTGAACAGTAAAAGAAAACTCTGGAAACAGAGATTTCATCCTCTCACATATTCAGCATGCATCTGGTTTAGGTTTGTAAGACTCAGATTTCAGTATTTAAATAGCTCTTTTATTCTGCCCTGGGATTTCAATGGGAAAGGATGATATGCAAATGAAAATTACCTTATAGAAGTCATCAGTTTGGCTGCAGAATCAGTCAGACTGCAGTAAAACTGTAGGTGAACACAAGCTAAAATATACCCATTGTATTTTTGGAATGTGCTTCCTGAGTGAACTTTGAAGCCTTTCCAGAGTACACAGGAAAAATCTCTTCAGAATTTCAGAAGTTCAGCAACTGTCTCCAGCTGAATCACATTTATAAACACTGGACCTTTCGGATGCTCCACGTCAGATGATTTTTCTCAAGAAACAGGCCTTGGTTCCATACACACTGGCTTCTTATTTACTTTAAAAATATGTTTATTTTTTGTTTGTTGGGGTTTTTTTTCCATTTATCATAAGCTTATTCTGATGAAAGCTAAAACGATTTTTCAGCATGGGTATTATAAGGATGTGAAAATGTCATGATTATCTTTGCTCTTTAAAATGAAATTTTGAAAAGTCTCTACAACCCCCCCTAATATTCATATTGGTATGAAAACTGTTTCACAGCTTAAGCCAGAATTTGGATCTAGGAACCTGGATTAATTTTATCCATGGGTTTCTCAGTTCCAGTAGAGAATATTGAAACCTTATGTAGGGGTTTTTTTTAAGTATTGTCTTTTTCTTTTAATGTAAGTGATCTTGAACAGTGCTTGCTAAGTCCTAACATTCAGTATTTTCTACGTTTCCTGACTGTGTAACTGAACTCAACCATCCTGATAATGCCTGAGATACGCAGGAAAAAATGCAATATACAGAGTACCTGAGGCATTGCTGGTTTTGTTCACTCAAAAATGAGTAACTGTATTATAACTTGGCTTCTTAATTTTCATTGAAGGAGGTACAGAGCATAGTAGTTATCCCATTTAAGTCCAGTTCCCAAAGGGATTACCAGCAGCAAAGCATACACTGCAACAGATAATGGCTTGCTGATTCGCTTATCCTAAAAGTATTCCCAAGACAATTATATAAATTATTCTGAAAATGCTGGCTATAAAACAATGTAGTTTGTCTATTTTAGTAATTTAAGTCATGGTACTTATTAAATCTAAAGCTGAACAGCCTGACTCTCCACATCCTTCATAACAAAGCTCTCCAGCAAAGCAGGGCAAGACCTTCAGTGGAGTTGCACCTATTTATACCAGTAGGCATTATACTCTTAGATTTTCAACCAAGGATTATTAGCTGTGGATGAAAAAAGCCACTGCCAGTTGGCTTTGTTCTTCACTATTTCTGAAAACACTTCACCATGTTTTACAAACAGTGCAAAAAGTTCTGGCTTCCCATCTTTTCAAGCAGTAACAATTACAATGGCAGAGGATGGAAGCAGCATAATAAACCAGACAAATGAGCAAAGATGGAAAAGCACAGGTACCGAGTCCAGTTACCTCCTAAGAAGCTCGGGGGAACGATAAAATCAATAATTTCTTCTATACAGGAGAAAGAAACATATAAAAATAAAATAAAGTTTGACACAACTCCTAGAGAAGGGATGAGGTAATTTTTTAGTATTGACAGTATTACCATTGCCTCAGAACTCTCCTGTAACAAGTGTCAAGATGCTCAGTGCATCTCTAATACCTTGCCAGGATTTCAAGGCTCCCAATAAACACAGAGAGGGCTCATGACTGGCCATCCTGTGCCTACAGAAGGTGATGGATGCAGAGTAAGGTGCTTCCCTAATTACTGTGACCCACGTGAGGAAGAGGCAGGCTGCAGCCTTGGCCAGAAGGCAGGAGCAGAGGATCTGTGAATCTGCTCCTCTTTGCTTCTCCTCACACAGAAAGGAAAGCGAGCCATGGCTCTGTCCTTCCCCCTCCTCCATGTTTGGGCGAGGAGAGGTGAGTACAAAGCACATCTCAAAGGAATACAACTGGCAAGGCTTCCCACAGTGCAAATAAAGAATTCTAGGAAGTGTCTTTCTTTTTATAGCAAAGTGCTTCCTGATTTCCCCATATAACATTACCTCTCCATGACAATTTGGCTGATTAACTGAATGGTACTAGTTTAATCTGCTCCCAATTTATTACACTCCATAACTAAACTGCAACGAATCTGTGGGTGCAATGTTCCCTGATGTACAGTCAGATGTAAAGGTTCCTGGAGACTCCAGCTGAGCATCTCACCAATATCATTTCTAACCACAATGGAGAGCCAAGGGGGTCGGGGACTTGGTTTTTCAGCTTTTTCCAGTTGTTAAACATTTTGCTCAAAAATTGAAAAATACTTTTTTTCTTCTCCATATAGCTGTTTAATCACTGCTTGAGGCTGAAAAAAAGTGTTTTCGAGCAGATGGCAAGAACATAGGATTTAAGCATGGGACAGATGTAACCATATTAGGGAGCCTGGAAGATAAATCTCTTGAAATCTTGTGGCAGACGTGATCATTACTTTGTTTACATAGATGAAATATTGCTAGTTTCAATTAACAGTTGCTGTTGTCCATATTTGGGATTTTTCCCCTTCAGATGGTCATTAAAACCTGTTGTAAATCATCCTGTTTGTGCTGCTTCCATACTGTGCATAAATCATGTAGGCATCCCAGCATCTCCACTCTTTATGGAAAATGTGTAGATGGATATTGATACAACATAAGAAATGGTGTATGCTTCTTTTTAAGCAGTTTACAAGTAACGTCTCTAGTGATGTGCTGTCTCCTGTGATGCAGCGGGGAAGCAGAGAAGGACATCTGCATTCAGCCCCTGTGCTGCCAATCCCTGCTTTGCCTCTGGCTCCCTCCCCGGCGCTATCGCAGCGTCCCTGTCGCAAACGGCTCTAACATAAAGCACGTTTCTGACTTCCCTACATCTGGGGCGTGGGAAGGCAGCGCAGTAAAGAACAGCATTCTCTTCCTGTGGAAAAATCCGTAGGTTGCGTGAGAGACAGTGAGGAAATAACGTGTTATCTCTGTGCAGCTTCCTCGGGGCTGAGGCGTGGGGGAGAGCCTTTGTTGACCTTGGGGAAACAACGTTTTGCAGCTGTAAAGAGGAAGTCCTCCTAAAGCATATGTGTGTGTGTGTGTGTGCACTCACTTTACTTGTAAAAACATATATTTACACGTATACTTGGGTGAATTCAGAAGCTCCTGCTTAGATACGCTCTTTTTAAAGTCATGATCTTAAGAATATTAAGAAAATCCCCGAGCCAGTTGGGAGTGCTATAATGTTATAATTCCAACTCATCCCTTCATTCTTGCTGGAACTGAGGAACAAGTAGAGGGGTTAAACCTTAGGAAGTGTTCTAGTGTTAATCACGACACCTCGGGGAGCAAATGTTAGCACATCAGTTGAACAGAGTGAGTGAGAGGGGCTGTGAAACATCCATCCACTCTTCAGCATGGCATTCTTGGTGACGTTCTCCTCCAACTGTAAACTCTAAACAGGTGTCAGTGTCTGTTTGAACCAGATTTCTCTGGTACAGACATTTTTATCCACTAAAATACTTCTTATGCTTAGTTTCAAGTTTAACTGAACCAACTGAAAGTTCCATTTTGATTGAAGGAGGAAGCTCATCCTCTTGATTAAGGGGAAGAAGCTAATATATGTTTATTATGTATTAAGCATAAACATCCTCCAAGAGGAAAGAGGAAGAAAATGGTAGTTACAGCAATGTTATATTTTTCCAGTTCTGACTCCTATTTTCCCCTGTAATGAAGGGAGGGACACTACAGAGAATAAAAAAACTAGGAATACATAAGTGTAAATGTCACAGACTATGCACTTTACTAGAACGTGGATATTAATTGCACCATTAATTTTAATTGCACTGCATTTATAAAGTCAGACCTGTGTAGGTAAGCACTCCAAAATCAGGAAATAACAGAATTAGGGTGGCAGGTACCACAACTGTGCTGCAATCTTGAGAAATGATACACAGTTTTGACAGAAAATCATACAATTTTCTTCTCATAAATTGACAAGTAAATTTAGCAACATTTTACATTTCTTTAGCACTTCTCACCCTGATGTACTGTGTGAATTAAGTGCAGTCAGGCTCACGGAATAACTTAGTCAAAGAGCAAGAATAGAAAATAGCACTTATATAAATATTTTCTACGATATCCTCATTCCATAGGGAACTATGCTTTAGCAGATTTCCACTGGGGACATCTCATATCAAACTGATTTTAACTAATGACTTTTTATGATAATAACTGTTTCTAGATTCATACAGTGAAAGAACTTTACTTAGTGCCAAGCAATTAGTAATTAATGAAGTGCTAACTAGGTGCCAAAATGTAAGCTCTAGTCTTTCAAATCATTTGTTACCAAAACAAGATTAAAAATTATCTTTAACACTGTACTCAGGAAGCTTAGCTGAAAGGCAAAGAAATTAATTTGATTTTATATTAATATATAGTTTTAATCCCAGAGATCTGTATGCAGCATGATATGTCCAGTCATAATAAAGCACTATTTCTCTTTTTTTCTTAAAATGTGTAGAATAATTTGGATTAAGATCCACACAAGCAAAGTTGATTACATTAAAGTAACTTACATGAGAAATGTTTTATGCCAAAATGCTTATGCTACCTTCTGTTAATGAAAGAGTACAATAAAGTGCAGTCTGCTGGCATTTTTATAGTCTTCGAATTCACAACAGCAAGTGCCCTGGATTGCAATCTCAACATTTCATTACAGCTGCCCCTGCAAACATATCTCAATTTGTTATGGAAGCATCCACCTTTGGTGTTGCCTAATGGAAAAATGGGTTTCATCTGTGAAATTAAAAATACATGGATCAATTCCCTCCTCTCCGTTGGTAGAGAATGCTGAAGTTGCAAGCTGTTGCTTTCGAAGGGAAATGTCACATCCTCTGTAGTTTGAGGGGGTTATGTGTGCTGAACGAGTTATACTCTTGCAGAGAGATGCAGCTCGTTGGGCAGTGAATTTTAAAAATAATCACTGCTGACAAAATGTGGCATAAGTATATCCAAAAAATACCATAGTAAATAATTATTCAGAAGAATCCTGCAGGCTGGCCAGACTAATACCATTTCTAAATTTGTTCTCTCAGGTGTAAGTGGTGATGGCAAATGTGATGTGCTGTGGGCTGGAAGATTTTCAGCCACCTTCATTCAGAGCCGTTCCCGTGACTGTGTTGGCTCAGGTTTGGCCCTCTGCACCCTCCCAGGCTGCCAGTCACAAGGGACAGCACTTTCCTGTTACTTTTGACAGCAGCTTTCTTCATGATAGCCAACTGTTTTGCCACATATTTTCATCTAGTCATTTCCTCTCTTTTTGGTGCTTCCTGTGATTTGAATATTTAACAGCACAGCTGCAACATACAACTAATAATGTGTCTTAAGTGGAATATTTAGTATAATTGGGGAAATCCGTGCCTCTAAAATAATAAGGAACATCAGCTATGTGTGTAGAGTCGGCAACTGAGTATTGGAAGGTGGTTTCTTGGAAGAGATTTTGGAATCATAGGTGAAAAGCAACTAAATATGGGGCTCTAGTGTAAAACTGGAGTGGAATTGGGCATTTCAGTTTCGCATTCTTTAAAACTTTCTCCTATGAAATGATGCCCAGACAGCCAATATTTTCTAGTTTTCTCCATTTGATCTGTTGACATGTTGCATGTGTGGCTGTGTTCATATACCGAGGAGAGATTTCTAGTGAAGCACTGCCTAGGATGTCTGTGCATTTCCTAAACTATTGCCTTTGTTTTAGACCCCTCTGCAGTGTCTACCAGGAATTCTTTCCTCCACTGTCCAGTGTATTGTACTGATGACTATTGTCAGTATTGAATGTCACTATATTTTCTTCCTATTCAGTTGGGTCACTCCAAGTACCTTCACAATTCACACCACAATTGTGAGTAATTTTGTGTCCCCTACAAATGTTGTCTCCATCTGTACAACCCTTTTTCTAGATTATTTTAAGGGTATTTACAGCAAAACTAAAAACACCCTACTCTTTTGGTTTTTCACCATGATTATGAATGACTACACATTTTCCTGTTCAATCTCTGTTACTTTTTGGTCCATGACATTGCTTTTTTCCTCACAAGCCACTATGCAGTTTTTCTGGAAGCACTTAGTGAGAGAATTGTAAAATGTCTGGAAAATTTGTCACCTAAGCCATATATACACCCCTTAAGTAATGCTGAGAAGCTTGTTTTATGAGATAGGTTGTCTCCTGCTGTAGTGAAGAAAAATAGCTTACAAAAATAATTCCCATTGCTTCCCCCTTCCGAGCTGTTTTTACTACTTTTTTTTTCTCTTATTCCTCGATGATCTTAGAGCTCTTTCCCAACCTTAGCAATTCTATGAATCTATAATATTTTCTTATTTTTTTGTTACAAATTACTGTGTTTCCAAATCTGGTGAAACATCCTTTCCATCCACTGACTCACCTGTTGAAAACCTTACAGCAGGATGGCATTTGGCATTTTATTTTCCTTTTGTTTATCCTGGTTCAGAATGAGTTTGACGCTACGCCAGATTACCATGGTAAAAAAACAAGTGGAAACAATGTCCTCTTTCTAGGCACGAGCTTTATTAAAATTGGGGAAATGGCACTGTACCTAAAAGTAATGCTTTTCTGCTTTATTGTCACACTTGTGCCTGTAGTTTCTCAAATCCTTCCTGCCTTATTTTCCTGTCATGGATTTAAAAGCTGGTACCGTCTTTCCAGCCGGCTGGACTTGTTTAATCTGGATCCTGGTACCTATATTCTCACCAGTCTGCAAATCTATTAAAAACCAGGCACTATATAGAGCAGGTGGCTCTATATTTCATCAAAACCACAGAGCAGGTGGCCTTACATTGGATGGCAGCAATGGGTTATCAGGTATACAAATTACTAAGTCCATCTCCCACGGCTGTGAAGGAAGCAGTGACTATCGTAACTCCGTGACAGGATGAAAATAAGTCAATTCACAACTTAATGACATTAGGTATTGCTTTCAAAGCATTCTGAATATCTGTAAATGGTAGCTATTAATTATTGCAATAACTCGCTGGGGCTGGAGCCTGCCAGGCGGGGGGTGCGGATGGGAAGGTGGCAATGCCAAGTCCCATCTCCATGGCAGCAGCACTGCCAACTCTGGCGACTTTAGGGCAATTCTTGCAAAACCTTGTGGTTTTCTGAGGGCTTTCCCTCCAGAAATGATGCAAACACCTTGATGGCCTTGTTTTCCCCTTGTAGGCTGATCATTCCCTAACGACTGTGGGAACAGAGAAAAGTCTTGAGATTCATTGCGCTGCGTCCCTTCAGGACGGAGTTCTTAGTAATGTAATAGTCTTTATTTTGGGGCCAGTCCCTTTTCTTGTCCCCGTTGTCTCTCCTAAAGGGAGCTGTGCTTCATGGAGAGGTGTTTGCCTTTCCATGCCTCGATTCCCCCCGCAGCGGAGCTGGGGAAGGGGCTGGAGCACAGGTCTGACGAGGATCTGCTGAGGGAGCTGGGGGGGCTCAGTCTGGAGCAAAGGAGGCTCGGGGGGACCTTCTCACTCCCTGCAGCTCCCTCACAGCAGAGGGGAGCCGGGGTGGCTCTGCTCCCAGGGAACAAGCGACAGGACAAGAGGACAGAGCCTTAAGCTCCACCAGGGGAGGTTTAGGTTGGACATCAGGAGCAATTCCTTCATAGAAAGAGTGAAAATGTAAGTGTAAATTAATTTCTTTCCATTGAGGGTGGCAGAGCCCTGGAACAGCTGCCCAGGGAGGGTGTGGAGTGTCCCTCTCTGGAGACATTCCAAACCCACCTGGACGCGTTCCTGTGTCACCTGTTCTAGGTGACCCTGCCTTGACAGGAGGGGCGGACTGGGTGATCTCCAGAGCCCCCTTCCCACCCTAACAATTCTGGGATTTCGCGCTTAGACATTGGAACGGGCTGCCCAGGGAGGGCGGCAGAGTCCGCCGTCCCTGGGAGGTGTTTAAGGAAAGACTGGGCGTGGCACTCGGTGCCACGGGTATCGTTAACAAGGTGGTGTTGGCTCACAGGTCGCGCTCGGCGAGCCCGCACGTCTTCTCTAAACGCGCCCCATCCCGCGTGTCCGTGAGGGAAGGAGCGGGGAGCGCTGTCCCTGAGGGGAGTGGGGGGGGGGGGCGGTGCTGGGGCGGCGCGTGCGCAGCCCGCACGCGGAACGGGGGGGGGGGGGGCCGGGGGGGGGGGGGGGGGGGGGGCTCTGCGCGCGCATGCGCGGGCGGCGCGGGCGCCCCCCCACCCCGTGTGTGTGTGAGTGAGACAGAGAGAGATTGAGAGAGAGAGTGAGTGTGAGTGTGGCCGGGGGTGGCCGCGGCCGCCCCGCACCCGCGGAACGGCGCCGGCACAGACCCCGCACGGAGCCCGCCGAGCCGCCCGCAGCACCGCCGCGAGCCCGCCCCGCCGCCATCCATCCCCACATCGCAGGTGAGCTGCGCTGTCGCGGTGGGGAAGAGGAGGGGGAGGAGGAAGAGGAGGAGGAGGAGGAGGAGGGAGCCGGCGCCCGCCTCCGCCGAGCTCATTGTCCGGCTGCTCGGAGGAGGAGGAGGAGGAGAAGAAGGAGGGAGGAAAGGAGGCTTCACCCCCGGCTCGCACGCCGGGCCCTGCAGGGCTGTTGCCGGCAGGGGATTGGAGGCGCTCCGTCCCCTCCCAGATCCGGGGAGGGTCCCGGCCCCCCCGGGGCTCCGCCGCCCACCTGCCACCGCCTCCGCCGCGCTCGGGGGCGGTGGGGAAGGGGCCGGACCCCGCCGGAGGGTGCGGGTGTGTGCCCGGGACCCCCGGACTGGGTGTGGGACGCAGGGATGCGGGGCAAGATGTTCCCCCCCGGCACCTGCGGGAGCGGCCGGAGGGTGGGTTTTGGCCGGGACACCCCCTGCGCTGTCCGCGGAGCCCCCGAGGACGGTGGGGTTGCTGCGGGGGCCGGAGGGCGGCCGGGGCGGAGCGGGCGGAGCGGTGGCTGTGGCGGTGAGATACCGCTATCCATCGGTCCTGCCCCGGGGATGGGCCCCGGGGACCGGGACACGAGGGGCAGGGCAGGGCAAAGGGACGATGACACGAGGGACAGGGCAGTGCAGTGCACAGGGATGGGACAGGAGGGACGGGGCAGCACACAGGGATGGGGATGTGAGGGACAGGGCAGCACACAGG
>NW_020884927.1:828799-959654 GCF_003945725.1 Corapipo altera
CACAGGGATGGGGATGTGAGGGACAGGGCAGCACACAGGGATGGGGACACGAGGGACGGGGCAGCACACAGGGATGGGGATGTGAGGGACGGGGCAGCACACAGGGATGGGGACATGAGGGACAGGGCAGCTCACAGGGATGGGGACATGAGGGACAGGGCAGCACACAGGGATGGGGACAAGGGGGATAGGGCAGCACACAAGGATGGGGATGTGAGGGACGGGGCAGCACACAGGGATGGGGATGTGAGGGACAGGGCAGCACACAGGGATGGGGATGGGGGACAGGGCAGCACACAGGGATGGGGACACGAGGGATGGAGCAGCACACAGGGATGGGGACAGGAGGGACAGGGCCCGAGCAGGGTGGGTAGGCAGGGTATCAACACCACATAGTATTGCTTTTATATAAACCAGGGTAGTTTCAGAGCCCCGAGTTGCCTTGCGTTAGACAGAGGGTGGACAAATAAATGGTGTTTGTTTGACCCAAGGAGTGTTTGGCATTATTCCTGTCCTGGCAGCAAATGCTGGAAAAGCAATTCTGTAGATGTGTTTGAAACCACGATGAGTGGTGGTGACAGGTAATTGTTTGGAGTAACTTTGGAGTCTCCCTGTGTTTAGTACAGGCCTGGTGAAATTCCAGGGGTGTGTTTATCTACTTGAGAGTCCCCTGTATTGACACTGTGTGAGGGATCCTTATACTGACAAAGGGTGCCTTTGCTCAGGTCTTATTCTTGCTCCATCCTTTTTCCTGTGCTAAATTAAGGGGCTTTACTATGACAGGTAGCTAGAAGAGATGGAAACTGTTTATTTTCAATGGGATAGGTGGATAGCCAGGCAGTCACATGTTTTATAGGTCTGTGGCTTCTGAGTTTTTCTCAAGACTGGAAAATACAGGATGCATGATGATGATTTCCTTTTTTTTTTTTTTTCTTATTACTGCTTGCCTCTGCAGCTGACTTCATTTTAGTTGTATTATGGTGGTGTTTGTTTCTAAGCAAATTGGGTTTAACTTGCTATTCAATGGATTGAGACCCTTTTTGATATACAGACCTATTGTGTTTTTTACTGCATAATTTTATTTAATGAACTTCAACTCACCAGGTGTTTGGTTTAAAACTTTATTAGGTCTCAGCAGGTCATTAAAAATAATTTATGGACCAAAGGTTGAAAACTACTCACTGCTGATACTTTTGTATCATTTTCAGGCAAGTAGTTTACTTTTTGACCCTCTTAACCTCAGATACAGAACAATGAGGAGTAGGAAAATATATTGTTTCCCATAAATTTCTCTTGATAACATTTTTTTTCATGTATTATTGTAGGGTGATTTATGATAATTGAGGCAGAGGACTTCCACAAGCACCTCTGCCTGAGCTGAACTGGCTTGGGTCTTGTTTTTGTAAGCTGATATGATCCACCTGGATGCCAAAACAGCTGGAGTGAGCTGGCACCATCAAGTGCCACAGAATAACATCCTGCAGAAGTTGGTAATTGCTTGTGATCTTTTCTAGCAGTGCCCCTGGTCACTCTGCTAAATGTTTCTGGACTATATAACTAAATTTTTTTTTGTTGTTTGTGTGGTGTGTGGTTTTTTATATTTAAAGGAAATCTCCTGCAGAAGCAGAACTCTTCCTGCTTTGCAGAGCCTCTGCACATCCCTCCTGTGGATTGTCTGCAGTCCTGCTCAGAAGTTGGCTGAAGCTGGGTCACTGGAATTGAGAGGGTGCCCTCTGGTGACATCTGTATTTGGAGTTTGGGTTGCATGTAAAGGAACACTCCAGCTAGTCTGGAATTAAATATTCCCAGCAGCAGGGCTGGAGGAGTGTTCTGCACTGAAGTGCTGGTGGGTCATGGCTGAGGTGGGGGACAGGCAGTCACTTGTGAGTTAATGTGGAGGCTGTGCAGCAGTCACTTGGTGCCTGTGAGCCCCCTTGTGAAATATTTGACCTTAGAATTTGTGTTGCTGGGTTTTGATGAGAAATGTTTGATTCCTCAGTCTAATGGAGACGAAACCCCCCTCAAAAAGCCTCTTCATGAGGTTGTCCTGTTTACTCATCAGTGGAGGTTTTTTTTATTTTTTTCCCTGTGGAATTTTTTTCCTGCAGAATTTTGGAGGAATCTTTTTCCTTCCCTGCACTTTTATCTTGCCTGGTCACTGTGTAGATTAAAAATGCCAATGTGCAGATATGTTATTGATCTTGATGCTGCTCAGCACTAATGAACAAGAATGAAGATACAGGGCTAACTTTAGCTAGTTGTGTAAACTTTGATTTTTAAAATTGTTTGTACAGAAAGCTAATGAAGTCATGGTGTGCTAATGTTCTGCTTGATGTGTCTTTGCATATTTGAAGCTTTGACTTGACAAGCCACACCTCCATCTTAAATCAGTTTGTTCCACTATTTTTTTTTTCCATTGAGATTAGGGGTTAATCTTTTCCTTCGTATTTGCTTGAAGCTGAGTCATTTGGGCTCCTCCTCTCATTCAGTAAGTAAAGCTGAGTTGAAAATGTCCTTTAGGGGTGGAGAGTGTAATTGGTTGCATTTTGTCAAAGTATAAGGCATTAAAGGCGTGCCCTATGTTTCTGTTTTTAGTGTTGGTTTAAAGCCCTCGTTAGAAAAGATACTTAGAAATGCATTTTCAAAATAACAAGAACCTTTCTGTTAATAACCTTTATATTTAAATACCTGGAACTGCTGCAGTAGAAATCATCTTATAAGTGTGTGTGTCTCATATTTATTGCATGAACAGAAGCTTTGTGGGTTTCATGTTTTGTCTGTTCATTAATTAATCACCCTAAAAGACTGCTGAAGGTGTGTCTTAATCCCCTAGAACGTGTGGATGTGTGATTGCAGCTCTTTTTTTTCTTTACAAAGATCCTTAAAGGCCTTGTAGGATTCCAGGGAAAATGGCTTTGCAGTCCTCCTTGTGGGCAAGGTGGTCCCACCTGGGATTCTGCCCAGCAGGGAGGGTCCATCTGAAATGGGAGCTGGAGTGTGTCCCCACTGGTGTGGGGTATCAGAGGGTTCCCAGTGCTGGCCCTGGAGGAGCTCTGTGAGGTGGAGAAGGTGGAGAAGAAGGAGAGGGTGGCCCAAAGTCATAAAAGGCAAGGTTACATTCTGCAGCCTGGTGTGTGGTGAACGTTGGAGCTGCTGCTGTGACTCAGAGGTCAGAATGGCATAAATGGTGGTCATTGAACCCACCTGAGGCTGAGGGAGGCTGCTCCCTGTCTGTGTTTCACTTTATAGCAGAGTTTGTCTAGGGAAAAGGAGCTGTTCACCGAATCTTACAGTACAGCAAATAAAATGCTGGGAAATCTAGTGAGTCAGCACAAAGTATTTTAAAATGTAGTGCTCCTGAGGTGCATAAAAGGTTGGTGTTTGCTCTCTGGACTGTTCTGAGGTGTGCTGCTCTAGTACACTCAGAGCTGTCTTTTGAAACCTCCCTACGGGCTTCCAGATGGATTGCAGACAGTTGTATGGCACAAGTGTGTCTTCCTTGAACCCATGGAGATCCCCTGAGAATGCTCACAGAGTCCTTCCTATCCCAGTTTATTGCCAGTGTAACTTTTTCCATGTCTGTAAGTTTAGTGCAGAGAAATTACAGCCTCCGTGTTTAATGTGTACTTTTCCTTAGGGACAGGATTCCCTCTTCCTTCCCTTTTCTTTGTTGTCTTGCAGTCCTGACTGCAGGAATGACAGCTCAGGTAAAGCTGGGAGAACCAGCAGCCGTGTACCCTGCAGGTCCTGGAGGCTTTGTCCTTATTCCCTGCCCTGTTTTCTCTGGTCTGTCTGGGGAGACTGGGAGTCTCTCCCATATATTGCAAGTGTGACCACAACAGTTAATGTAGCTCAGTGCCTCATCAACATGTGGTTGAGATTTGAACAGGGATTGGAACAAGCTGGCTGAAGTTCAATCCAGATAAAATATACATGATGATGTGGATGTAATTATCAGCCTCCCTAATTGGAGGACTGCATTTGCCATTCAGTAGAAGTGTTACTGCCCTCTGGTGACTCATGTTTGTTGGTTGTTCTTAGCAATCACACTGAAGCAGTAGAATCAGTTTTTTAAATCTTTCAGCGGAAGACTGAGACCTCCTCACCTGATCAGAGCTGGAAAGATTGGCTGGCAGTCATCCTTCCCTTCCTCCTGCTGGGTTTATATCCTACTGTGCTTCCTCGTGCAAGTAAGGCAATGTAACCAGGAGAGCCTGGGTCAGTTAAGGAATTGAAAACAGCATGCCCAGCTCTGAGCAGAACTGCCAGAGAGGGAGTCTCATTGTTAAGCTCTCTGTGAGCTCCTCTGCCAAAAAGTGGTTGGTCCAATTCAGTAATTTCTTGGAGCTCGTGAGTCTCCTCACTTACACTCTTGTCCTGTGTGTCCACGGTCAGCTGCC
This sequence comes from Corapipo altera, assembly GCF_003945725.1. NCBI lineage: Eukaryota > Metazoa > Chordata > Aves > Passeriformes > Pipridae > Corapipo > Corapipo altera. The sequence goes on from NW_020884927.1 coordinate 833,200, forward strand.
CGAGGGCTGAAGTGCTCAGAGGAGGAATTCATAACAGGGCTTGAGAGCAGAAGCTGGAGATACTCTGGCTCTCCTGCTGTAACTCCGTTTTAAAGTGATTTGGAGGCAAAATATTTGCAGAAGGTTTTGCTGGCTTTGGAGCCATCTCAGTGGCACTTGTGCTTTGGGATATGTGCGTGTCACCTCTTTTTAATGGAGCTGTGGGGTTGGCAGCAATCAGTGAGGTCTGAAGCGACCCAGGACTGGCTATCAGGGCTCTGACCATTGCTGTAGTAGTGTGGCATTAAAAGCTGTTTGATTTGTGCCTCCCTCATTATTCATTAAGGGACATCTTTGAGACAATTGAATCTGCTCTCATTGAAATGGGCTCAGATTGATTGTGCCGAGGAAGGAGGATATTGATCTTTTTCAGAAGTTAAAGGTGTATTTCTTAGATAATAGTGGCTAAATAAAACTGGCAGAGATCCTGAGAAAGTGATCTTAATGCAGTTTGTATATTGGATTCCTTTTATCACGTTATTAATATGCCTAGGATATGGAGTAATTGTCTAGACTTTGGTATTATATTTTCATTTAGGTTTAGAATTAGTGGTGTAATGTCACAGAGTGACTGTACTTAGACTAATAAGTGAACAGACAGGACTAGTACAGAGCACGTTTTCTGCTGTGATACATCCTTTTCAGATTAATGTAGAGCCAGGCAGAAGCTTCCAGTGAAAAGCTGAAGGTCTCAATTTACTATGTTTTTCTTTATAAGTTTCATATCTGAATTTGGGGAGGTGTGTGAGCACAGGTGGACTTGAGACCTAGTTTCATATAAGACTCAAATTTATAAGTGCTTTGAAAAATTTTTTCCAAGTCCACCTGTTTTATTGCCAGGTTGTCTGTTTTATATTCGAATTGCTCATAATTGTCACTTGCTTGATAACTTTGGGGTCCTCCACTAATTTAAATTAGTTTGTGATTAGGTTAGGTTGTGACCCCACATGCAGTGGGGCAGCTTATTTATTGACTGCTCACTTCTCAAACTGGTTTGGCAGAGATACTGGTGGAGAGAACTGCATCAGGGAACTTACCCAGCTAAGAAATTAAGCTTTCCCTCCCCCTCCTTGCTTTGTGTTTCAGTTTGATAGTTCCCCCAAACTGTTTGTTCTTCAGCCATACAAAATCTTGTGTTAATGTCATGGCAGAGAGGGGAATGGAGAAAAGCACTAGTGGTGGAGATGAGGGCAAATATAAAATCAGGGTTCCCATAAACCTGCTAAAATTCATTAAGGGGATGAGATGACCTCTTAATTGGTTGTAGCTGAGCTTGTGGAGTGCTAATTTCTGGTTATCTGAAATCCCTACCTGCCTTTGCAGGTTTGTGAACTTGGGAAGAACTTTGTTTCAGGTTTTATGCTGAAAAATTTGAGGCACTTTGGGATCCTTGTGGCATTTCTGGAAGCTCCTTTGGCACGGAGCTAAACTCTCCTATCCTTGTATCTTTGACAGTCGGCTGGTGTGGAGAGCTGGGAGAGATGATGGTGTTACTGCAAACTTGGGAGTAGAGCTGATCAAGCCCAGAAGTCTGTGCTGTATTTTAGGGATTCCAAAAGCACCTGCAATCAGCAGCTGTGAAGCGTTAGGATGTTGGTAGCATCACACAGTTTCTTACCTGTACGTTTCGGATTTCAAAACACACATAAATTGGTTGAAGTGCTAAATAGGTGAAAGATAAAAAAGGCCCAAAGTTTTGGGCTTCTCTCTCTCTCTCCCATCACTGCATCACTGTTTTGTGCTGTTGCTAATTAGTAACATTAACATCGTGAAGTGTATTGATAAAGCACGTGGGGAAGGGGATGACTCATAATTGTTGTATTTCCTCTCCTACTCTGGCTCCTAATTAACTTGCTCTGTGTGGTTAAAGGGCACCTGAACAGTGCTGCTATTGCTGGCAGGGCCAGACCACTCTGCCAACAGCCTTGTCCTTGATCACCAGCCAGTTTTCCCATGTGCTTTGTTGGTGAGTCCACCTGAGCAGTGGCAGCTCTCTCGTTTATTTTTAGAATATTAGTCACCTGCTTTTACACTGACCAGTTTGTTTGGGCGTTAGTCATCGGGCTCCTCTGGTAAGTACCTCTAAATAATCTTGATATTATTATTATTGATCAGACTTTTATGGAAATATGCCAGCAGGCATTTTGGAAAAGAGTAATGTGTAAGAGTAGAACCCATTGAGTTGAGTTCTTCAGTGCAGTTGAATTGATCTGCAAGTCTCTTCTGGAGCTCGGGGTGCAAGATTCCAACAGGATTAGCAAGGTTTCTGCTCAGCTACACACTGACCCTGTGCTTCCAAGAGCCATGAATGTGCTGGGCAGTGGGCAGCCTAAAACTTGGTGTTTGTTAGGGCAGGTGTAACCTGCAGGTCTGCCTTAAGATAGGATGAGGATGAACATGACCCAGGTATAAGGCTTTATTTTTGTTACTTTTTAATGGTGTCAGGTGTGTGATTTCTTAGGAAACTGTTTTCCATTTTATTTATGGGATAATAGCAAATGTTCCTCTGTAGTAGAAATGTTTTTGCTTGAAAAGTGCTTGGCTGGCCACCTTTTGCTTGTTGTTTGCCCTGTTGCCCTTATAATTTCTTATAAGCCTCCTTTGAGATGTTTGTTTTTCTGTTCCCAGTCTGAGCCTGTTTTGGATTTATTTAGAGCAGATTTTGCCAGATAACTCTGTGATAATAGATTTTGGTGTTCTTAGTGATATGCCTCACCAAAAGTGCTCTTCTCTTTGATAGTGGCCAGTAACTTTCTTTCTGATCCAGTCTGTGGCATTTCCAGTCATGGTAATAGGTAATTTTTAATGGTGCTTTAAGCAAGTGCACATTGTGTTTTACAAATGAATTTGAGGTAACAGTAGCAAATCTAACTGCAGAATGAAAGTGTGATTCTTTGGTTATTTTTCGTACCCTTGTGTAACTATGGCAAAAGATTATTTTATTTGTGGAATTTGTTTTGCTTTACTGCCAATATCTGTTCAAGTGGTCAAAGTGTCCACTCAGAGGAGTTTTAAAGCAATTTGGAGAGGAAAATGGTGTTAAGCAAGTTGTAGTGAGGAGATGAACCAAAAAGGCAAGCTTGGTAAGCTTTCACTTGAGATGGGCGCCAGAGGTGCAGTGTTTCCTAAAGCTGAAGGCATATTAAAGCAACATGAAGTGAAAAAAACCCCTACTTTTGAGGTACAGTGTTTGTTTCCCTTTGAGGAAGGGCAGCTCAGCAGATGGAGTGCTTTAGGACCTGCTTGTGGGTGGCTTCCTCAGTGTCTGCATGTCATGGCTTGCCCTTGTACTTAATTATCTTGCTGGCTTTTTTTAATGTGGATAAGGGTCTGTGTGATGACAGAACTTGAACTGTGTTTCATGCTGTGACTTGCCTTTGATACTCCTGAGAAGTCAATCTTGACTCTTTTCTGAGGCTCTTAGTGGTGGGAAGGCTTCTTCCATTAGGACCTAGTTCATGTTTAAGATAAGGTAATTTAATTTATCTTCCAAGAAGTATTTCTGTAGCTGTGTATAAGCTGGTATTCAGGGACATGGGTTTATTAAGGAGAGATGTTTAAAATTCTGTTAGAGACCAACAACTGGAACTGCTTTAATCCCTTCTCTTTTTGGTCACAAATGCTGTATGACTGGGAGAGAGAGAGAGAGGGGGGGGAAAAGTAGCTTTGTATTTGTTTTTACAAGATCCCAAATTATTATTGTGTGTAGAACAGAAAGTTTTAAAGTATTTAAAGTGACATTATGTCAGGGCTTCTAGAGAAACTCAGCAAATATGCAAAGTGGCTATGAATTCTTAAACAAGTTTAGACTAAGAGAAAGAAAGGTATATGTGCTGTTCGTTTGAGGTTGATGTGGTTTTGTTAAAGAGTAGTTCTTGATCTGAGTTTTACAACTTGTAAGACAGTAAAGACATTAATTAATGAAAGGGTATTGCTGAGGCCAAAAAGCCTTTTATAATAAAGGATAGCTTTGGAAAAATGTGAAATCTCTTGTGCAGATCTGTATGGTGATATAATTCCTAGATGGGCAGTATTTGCGTTAGGCTGTTAGACACAGAAATCTAGTTGGCCTCTGTTAAGTGATCCTGCTAAAAGGGGAAGGTTGTTTGATTAATAATGCAAGTAGCTAATATGAAAGATGTCTTGTTGAGCTGTTGCAGCCACAAAACTTTGGTTAAATCTTTCATTTGTAAACAAAGGTATATTGCAGAACAGTTTAGAGCTTTATTTCAGCTGTATCTATTTTATATTTTTATAGCTAGCTCTTATTTTCAGGACCTAGGAAAAAAATCCACAATTTTACACACTTTTTCTTCCTCTCTTTCTGTGAAATGATAATCTGGAGAACAGAATGAAGCAGCAGTGGAGTTAAAGGACATGGACAGAGGTGAGATCTCTCCAGAGAACAGGAAAATACAGGTTTCCCTTGCTGCCTTGGGAGTGCTGGAGTTCTGTGTTGCTTCCAGGTGTCACATTTCTGTGTGCCTGGTGCTGAATGTCGCTGGTATCACCTTGATTTTACTCGGAGTGAGGGAGGGAGGATGAGGAGAAGTGATGGGCTTCAGCAACTGAACTTTTTGTTGCTGGTCTCTTTCTGTGGTGTCATCTTTCCCTGTTGCATTCCAAGTCATTAATGGAATTGGATATCTTTTTTTCCCCAGGGCAGTTGGGTGTGTTTCTGTGATCTTATCATTAGACTTGCTGATCTCTATTTCTCTGTGGCTTTTTCTGTATTTATGATTCTCCTAAAGTTGGTAGAAGTGCTTTGCTGACAGGAAGAAAATTGCTGTCTCTTGGAATTCACAATTAGCATTGTCTCCAATGCTGAGGAGGCTGATTTTTTTAATGTAACAGTCCTCAAAATCAGAGAACACGTCTTGGAAGAGATAAAAGGGGTCTTGCCCAGGTTGGAGATGCCATTTGTGAATTGTGTTCTCTTTTGGGGCTGGGGCTGGGTTGAACAGAGTGAATTGATGTAGAATTTGCTCCGTTCCTCAGTGAGGGAGCTGGTTTATGCAGCAGTCTCTGGTGGAGCAGCCCTGCTGCCTGATGTTTGCTGGCTTTGCCAGATGTGTGGGATTTATCAGCCACACAGAACTCACCTGGAAAACCCTACCCTGCTGTTGGTGAAAAAACTAGATTCTTCTGTCAGAAAGATCCTGTAAAGCCCTGCATGAGTGTTCCATTTGAATTGGTAGTTGCGTTTGCTGGTTTTGCTGAGGTGGTTTTTCCTCTGTTGTCTTGGAGGTAGTGAAAGATGAATTTGTACAGGTCATTAAAATATCTTTGCTTTTAAGTGATAAAGCTGTTTCAAAAGTATCACCTGCCAAACCACACTAACCATGTTGTGGCTGGTGACTTCAGCAGTATTTCAGCAGTGAGGTACTAATACCCTATTTATGATGTGGCTGGCTCTCGTTTATGTTTAAGTAACAGCATGACCAGCATGAACCTCCCCTACTTGGCAGGCTGAATGTGGAACTAAAAGATTAAAGGGTTTTCAAAGTGTAGCCAAGGTATTGACTTTTTCAGCCATTCTTTCAGCAGGTAAGAGGCAACTCACTTCCTGGTAGTGTGGAATGGGGAAAGGAGTTACTACTTTGTGTTTTGTTTCTTTTAATTCACTGATAGGGTTGATCTTGGCTTTGAGACAGTACTGAAAGATCTTAATTCATTTAGTTTAAATATATGTTTTTAATTGAGTTCCCTGTCCAGGTCTCCCACCTCACCTTGTTTTCCAGCACATCTTTCTCTTCACTGGGGCTTTTTTGTTGCTTCAAGCAAGGCTGTTCCCTCTATGGTGTGCATGTCCACTTATATTTTATTATTGACAGATTTCCTCGTACCTCCAGGACAAGGACAGTGTAATGTCAATAATGATGAAGCAGGATCAAATCCTTGTCCAAACTGTAACTTAGGCTACTCGTTCCAAATACTTAGGAACTATTCCTTTCAGTTCTGTCTTAGTCATTGCCTTTTTTTTTCATGCTTTTCCTCCTATTCAAGGTGAATCTTGCATGACAGCAGAAATGCTCCTCTTAGCCAAGCTGTGTGTTTGTTTGTGTAGCTGAATTTTCAGGTTTTATATTTTTATTGAATTTTATTTTTGATATTTGCAGCTGTAACTCTTAATGCAGCAATACAGGGCATGGCAGGGTCTCAGAGAAGTGTTGTATTTTCATTTAGATGAGGTGAAGAATTGGCTTTCACTGGTTTGTCCAGAATGACTAATAGCTTTCGCTAAGACTAAACCAGTGCTGTTGATTAGTCTGGGTCAGAAGATCCCCTCTCTGTAGAAGGGGGGAAAGAAAGATTTTTGTGCTAAATTAAGGGCAGAATTGCTGCAAGGTGTCCTAACAGAAGTTGCCAGGAACAGAAAAGCTCACCTGATCGGTGTTCCAGGATCTTTGCTTTTACTTCTAATTGTGGTTTCCCAGAGCTTTACACTACTTAATCACCCTGAGGGTTTTGGCCATCCTGGAAAAGAAAGCAAAGCATTTTCCAATCAAAGATTAGAGATTTTGGCCATTAGTACCAACATAAGTAGCAGTTCATGAGGGATTCTTTTGGAAGGTACCAGTCTGAGCTTTTTAAAGATGCAGTTAACATCACTGATTGGTCACTTGATAATGGGTTTTATATTCCTAATTGCAACATCCTACCATCTCATGCTGTGGACTCGCTTGCATTCTGGCATTCTAGATTTACTTTTTATCAGTTAAAAGATTAACACAAAGGTGAATGTAATTCTCATTTTAGTTAAATGAACCGTCAAATGGCATGACTTCCTTAAGAAGAAATACCCTCATCTGCTGTAAAACAGTTGATTTACATTCAAAACACCTCTCTCCTCCAAATCTCTGTCAAAACTCTGTTGTGTACAGGCTGCCTCTGCCACTGCTCTTGGACCAGCTTGCACATACCTGCACTTGGATCAGTTTTTAATGTCTGCATTCATTAATTTGGCAGAAATGGACACAGCTGCATTTCATAAGCTTAAGGATATGTTTGAGTGGTAATTATCCAGTCATCCACTGAAAAGCTCAAATATCCAAGTAGTTGGGTAGGATATCACTTGTGAACATCCTGTGCTGAGTTCACAGTGCTGGAATAATCTTAGAAATCCTGCTTGACAGACTGTATTGAAGGCATGTCATTAATCTTTCCCCTGCAGTTTGTCTTTCTCTTTGTTTTGTAACAAGAATTTGAGGCTTGCCTTTAATACCATTAGAAGTATATTAGTGTTTTTGCACAGTTGGTTCTTTTTCTTTGCCAGCCGTGCTCTTCAGATTAATGCTTGTCCTACATCTCAGTGTATTTCTGGACAGCACTGTATTCTAAATCAGTTATACAAACTCTGTAGATATTTATTATGTCATTCCTTCTTTAGAGCAGATCCTTTCATCAATAATGTAGATAGATGGCTTAGAAATGGCTCCAGCAGGGCTCTCATTTATACTGTCCATTTACCTGAAATCACATTTAGATTTTGCTGGTGATTCAGCTGTTGTTGTTAGTGCACAGAGCAGTAAGGTTGGGTTTACCAGAATCTCAGGCCTTCTGATAAATTTGTCTCTTTATTGCTCAAGGCAGACACGGGATTGCCCTGTAGTCTACTGTACATTTCTGTTATGATAACAAGAAAAAAGTTTTAACCATCTTAAAAATAAACAGTTCCTCCTTCATGAAAACGTTTACTCTGAATGTTTTCAGTCGAAACCAACACACTTGGCTGGTCTCCAGTTTCAGACGCTTTGAACAGGTCACTGACAAATCCTCTGAATTTGTCTGATTGTTCTTGAACACTGAAACAAGGTTCCAGCATCCATTCACTTTGTTGGAGTTGTATTTGAATTAGCTTGGATTTGCCCATTTTCTTATGTTTTATTAGGCAGATGCTGTGGTGGTCAGGGTTTTTTTGAGTGGAAAAAAAGCATTTAATATTGAAGTATAGGTATTTAGGTCTCTATCAGCCCTCTTGTTAGTCACCTGATTACCGAGGCCCTTCCAAAGGGAGTTAGAAATGCAGGGAAGATGTGGATGCTCAGGCAGATAATTAACTGGTTTGTGTGTTGTTTGCTTGTTGCATTGTTGGATGCTCTGGGCTTGACACACTTCCAAGGATGAATGCAGGGGACAGTGACACAGTGACAGAAGATCCAGCTCTTCCCCAAATGCCTGTTGTAGTTTTCAGTGGTTGTACCAACACAGGCCAATTCCTGGGCTGATAGATTTTTTTTTTTCTGTTAACACCATTTCTATAGCAACGGTGCATATTGATGTGCAGAAAAGAATGATTATTCTTGAATATGTTGCCATCACAGGTGTTATTGATGAAGACTGTACCCATCTCTCTGAAAGCTGAATTTCAAACCAGACTAAGATGTTGTTTGTCTTGTTCAAGAAAGATCCTCGTTTTCTGTTAATGGCTTTACAAAAATACAGGGTAATGTTCTCTCAGCAGTGTTTTCTTCCTGAATTGGAAAGTCAGGTGCTCAATGGGAGAGCAGTTTTGCCTTCTCTTCTCCAAATGTCAGTCTTTTTTGCATTGCTCTGCAAAGCAGATGTGTGTGTGCACTGAGCCCTGAGCTCTGTGGATTTGGAGGCTGTTCCTCAGCAACAGTTGGTACTTTGTCACCCCTCACTTGTTAAAAACCTGTCCTGGGATGGTTTGATCATCTTGGTTTTGATTTGGCTGTTCACAGTTTCGACTCTGGCACTTAATGCCTACGGAAGATACTTCCATGAGTCTCATGGATGTTGGAGTCTTTTTACATCCATGTGTGACGTGTAGGTTTACACACAATATTGTCTGGATCCTCAGTCTCTTCCCTTGTATTTTCTTATATGTGCTTTTGGCATGAGAGTTGTGGGGATTGTTGGTGTCAGAGTCCCTGTAGCCAGTTGACAGTAACAAAACTCATGCTGTCAGTTGTCATCTCTTGTTTCAGAACTTACAAGTGTGGAGTTGTACATAGAATTTTATTTAAATGTTTTTCCCAAATCTTTTTCCCATGAAACCCTTTTTCTGTTCTGAGAGAATGCCTGCTACCTGCATTGGGTGCATTTGTAGATTGTTGTAATCTGTCTTCTGCTGGAATTGTTAATGTTGCCTTATGTAAAATAATTTTAAAAAGTAAAAAAATTAAAACTAAGAATATAGAAGGCAACTCTCAGAGACTTTTCACAGGGATACATTGTGATATTTTTGCTGTTGCACAGCCTTAGTGATTCTTCCTTATTTGTGTGTTGTTGGGATTATCCACAAACAGAGAGAAAACATGGATCTAAGTACCTCTGAAAAGAATATTTGGATCCTGAAGTCCACGCTAGCAACATTCAGTGCTCTGCTGTTACATGCTCTTAAGTGTGATTTCCCTGTGCAGAATGTTGTCCACAGATGTGTTCTTCCTTTATTAATTCCACTGATGTGGTGCCTGCACGTCCAGGCCCATAATCAAAGCATTTTGCAAACTGAGCCTCAGTTAATCAAGAGGACATTAATCATTTACTGCTCCTCTTGTTTGCAAACAAAACTGAGCTGCATGACCATGGGGTGAGGTCGTGGAAAAGCCAGTTGGGGAAAGGTTATCATCTTTTAGAATTGCCTAATTAATTAAAAATATCTGCTTCCAGTTTAAGTCTTATTTATTTTCTTTACCCCCTTTGTGCTTCTTTATCTTGAAAATAGAAACCACTGGCTCCTATCTTTGAGAAATGTCTCAAGGTTATGATTTCTCCTGTTTTGTGTCCTTGGGGTGAGGAAGGATCCTCCTCTGGTTCCTCACTGAGCAAACCTGGATTTCTTCTTCAGGCATTAGAAGAAATGCTGTTCAGACAGAGAAAACTTCAGTTAGACTTGAATTCTGGAGAGGAGCCTGAGCAGAGTAAAGCCTTGTTATACTTTTGATGTATCTTCTGTGCTAAAATAATTTGGTTTCCTAATGCTTGCTGTTTTGGCACGTGGGAAGTAAAACAAACCGTGTATCATAACTTCAGAGGTTCAGTCTGTTCTGACAGCAGTTGTAAAGTAAGAGCCAGACCCAAAGGAATAAAACTTTCTCCTGTGCATTGTCCTTTCTAAAGAACCACAAAACAGAACAGAAGCTTGTTGTTGATCTCTGAAGTAAGAAGTGCTGGGGACCTGAGAATTTGTAAGTAGTTTGTGAGCACAAACTTCTTCAGGTTTTGTGCAGTTATTTACTTACTACACTTATGTTTTGTCTTTTAACACTCAAACTGTGCCGGAGAGACCTTTTGTTAGCAGAAAGCCAACCTCTTACGACCTCAGGCTAAACTTAAATAGCACGTACACATGTTCACATTTTTGGCTTAGTCCATTTGTTGCCTGCAGTGATCCCTCTGTTTGATTCATGCCTGCGTTGTGTGAGGGCCTGGATCTGCCACTGCTTGCAGCAGTGATCTGCTTCCACAAGATCAGTGCTGGTGCTGAAATCTGCTGCCTTGTGCTAGAATATCTCCCAGTGAAGTCAGTCCATTGAGGAATAGCTGCTCCTGAGTGTGGAAGGGTAAGGATCTCCTTCCTCTTTGTGTGTAACTAATCTGGGAAACTTTCCATTTTGAGCTGAACTTCTTGATTGTTGCTGCAAGTTGATCACAAATTGAGCTAATGGTTTGATTTTTGTAATAGTGTTTGATGAATGAGTAGCTTGTGCCCTGGAGAAGGATACTCTGGTTTGGGGTTTTTTTTTTTCTTTCTCTCATCTGAGGAAATGGGAGCTACAAGTTGTACCAGTTCTTGAGATTAAAAAGGAGAGCATTGGGTACTGGAACACCATGGAGAAGAGACCCTGATAGCTGGAAACTGAGTAAGATATGAATGAGACAAAACCTTACTGTTACCTCTCTTTCCCCTGCTACTCCCAAGTCAAGGAATGAGGTGCATAAAAGCAGCAATAAGATCTTGCTGTTCAGAACACGAGCATGTACATGATAGTGAAAGTGCTGTGGGTGGATAGTGGCTTCTTAAAGAATAGCAATTTTACTTAGTTGTCCAGGTAAAGCCTTTTCTAAGATAAGAGGAGAAAATGTAAATTTAAATGAACACAGTTAAATGAAACTCCTCTCTCTTTTTTTTTTTCAATTTAAAATTTCAGTGTCAAACGTAATAAAAAGAATCTTTGTTCTCTTTCTTGCTGTTCTGTGGATTCTAATTTCATCTGTCTTGGAGCTTAACCAGCTGATACTGCTGTGACTGTTGTGCAACAGATGCTTGGGGAAGGAATGTATGTGTGGCACAAGTGATCTGTGTGAGCACAGAAGTGCTTTGAGTTTGCAGCAGGACCGATCAAAGCAGTGAAAGCAGGAGTCTGTTACTGGCTCAGCTGTGCTGCTGCTGCAGGGGCACCGTGGGACACAATTCCTGCCAGGAAGGAGTCCAGGATCAGCTTAGGCAGCTTTGGGGTTTTTGCTGTTACTGGTGTTTTCTGGAAACTGTTAAGAATCCGGTTGCTGTATTCTGATTTTGAGCATAAATTTTCATTTCATTCCTAGTCCTGGTTTGCCCTCCTGGTATTTAATCGTGGCAGGTGTGTCCCTGTGCAGATCTCAGTGTGTTGGCATAAGCAAGCTGAGGTCTCCTGTTTCCCCTTCTGCAGTGGTGCCTTTGGAGAACCTGCAAGCCCTTCTCTGCACGCATTCCATTGAAAAGTTTTTTAAAAGAACTGCAGAGTAACAGCATCAGTGTCTCCTTGGAAATGTTTTGCAGGTAGTGTTGGCCCAGAACTCATGCAAACATCTCTTGTGGATACTTCGTGCTTGCAGCATTGGTGGCATCATTTCCAGCTGAAACTCACAGCAGGAATTTTACAGGGATCGGCTCCAAGAGTCCTTTAATGATTGACTTTAATTTTTTATTGTTCGGTCCATCAGATAGTTTTATTTGTCCTGTATTATATTGCTTTCCTGTATTGCCAAATGCTTTATTGCTCTAATATTTGTACTGGTATTGCATATTTAATAACTGTTAGTAATATCTTCCTTCTCTGATACTAAGCTGCTCTGTTTTTATCATGCCTCTGCCCAATGTGTGTCTTATGCTGGTGCCCTTTATCTCAGTCCTCACTAGTGGCAATTTACCCAACGCTTTGCCAAGATTCACATGTCTGCAGATTTTGTAGTGTGTGTAATTCTGGGTCTGGGATTTTATTATTTTCAGTGATAAATCTCCTGCAGGAGGATGGGGTTATACTCAGTTGCTTGGGCTTTGATTTAATCTCTTTTGTGGTAGTTTCAGGTTTTATCAGTTTTGCTATCTTATATTACCTCTCAATATTACCATGCTTGCTGAAAATTGAATTAAAGCATGGCTTTAGGTGACTTTCATTTTTCTTCTTTATCCCTGTTTACATCCTGCCTTTATTCTTACAGTGCAGTAACTGGTTGGGTTTCTCTTTTGGTGGCTTGGGTGTAAAACTGAAGGATACAGTTTGGAAGGTGCAGTTTGATTTTACTTGGCAGAATCTTCTTTCATAGTTGAATGAACATTCTTTGTCCTGTGGCCTATTCCTTGGTGATTTTTCTGCTTCATTGTGGGGCTTTATTGGTTTGTTGGTTTTGTTTTATTTTGTTTTGGTGTGGAGTGTGTGGTTTGTGGGTCTTTTAATATGCTTGATTTCTTGTAGTTTTTTTGTTGTGGGTTTTTTGGTTTTGTTTTTCTTGTGTTGTTGTTGGTTTTTAACAGTTGTCTCAGCTTTTGCCTTTTAGACAGTAAGTTTTCTTTTAGTCTTCAGATGTTTCCACAAGATCAGGAGCTCAGGTTCATTGTGTCTGGAACTGATTTTTCGGTCCTTATTGTTCTTTGGTCCCCAAAGCCTTTGGTAGTGGCTCTGCATATTTGTCCATCATGATCCATGCAAGGCACTTCTGTTATCTTTATGGGGATCTGTGATCAAAACAAATGACACTTTGTACTGACATTGTGAGTAAGAACAAAGAGGATATTGGTCATCGTGACTCTTGAACTATTCATAAAACTGCACTGTGGCTGTTTCCTCAAAGCTTTTTACACTGCTCTCACAGGAAGTTTTAAATGTAACTTTAGAGTTGTCTTTTAAAATGTTGTTTGTACAGTGTATTTTTGGGACAGTGTTTGACCCAAGCTGAGTCAAGAACAGCTGCTATGGAGGGCAGTCAGGTGTAGGTGTCCTGTTAGACACCTGTGAGAGTCCAGTACTGCCTGGCCAGGTTCTTTTAGGCATTCCACACTTGGGAGGGGGTGTAATGTTTGATGTTAAATTCACAGTTTGAGTAGAGTTGGTGTTACAGAGGATTTCTGATTTAGCAGTGTGGTACGAAATATACTGAAATCACCATATAAATACAAGTTCAGTTTAGCAAAATGCAGCAATTGCAGTAAAGCAGTTGAAACACAATACCAGTGTGATGCCCATTCCTGGTCTCTGGAGTGTGCTTACTGTGTCCCTGGCCACCAGGAAGAGTATGTGTGTTGAAACCAGCCTAAGCTCTCTGAAATGCCTTTGTTATTTAGTTCTGTACTCTGGGCAGAGCCGTGTATTCAGTCCCCCGAGCTCCTTTGGATAACTCTGGGCCACAGTCACTTTTTTAATGAACTCGGGGAGAAGCCTTTGCACCACCGGTTGATTCACTCAGCTGTGATGCAGTCAGTTGATCGCTCCACTGACAGAGCTGTTTGTCTAAAACACCCTCTGGTGCACTTTGTGCTGAGCTAAGTCAGCTGTGCTCACCCTGTGGCACTGCCCTTGCTCATCCTCACCGAGCTGCTCTTTTGGGGGATCTGTAGGTCAGTCGTTGGAAGGGAATGGTGATCAAATACAGCCCTAGGTGAATTTGCTGAACAACTCACTGAAGGCAGCAACCCCTGCTTAGTTGTGCTGGCTTTGACTGGGATAAAGTTAATTTTCTCCAGAGTATTTAGTGTGGGGCTGTGTTTTGGATTTGTGCTGAGGGCAGTGCTGGTACCACAGGGGTGTTCTGGTTGCTTGCACAGAGTCAAGGCCTTCTCTGCTCCTCACCCCAGCAGTCAGTAGGCTGGGGGTGCCCAGCAAATTGGGCCAAGGGGGGGATGTAGCTGGGACAGCTGACCCCAACAGGGATATTCCAGACCACAGATATGATGAGGAAGAAGGTGGAAGGGGGGATGTTCAGCGTGATGGTGTTTGTTTTCCCAAGTCACTGTTACACAGGATGGAGCCCAGGTTTCCTGGAGGTGGCTGAACACCTGCCTGAAGGGAAGGGGTGAATGAATTCCCTGCTTTCCTTTGAGCACAGAGCTTTTGCTTTCCCTGCTGAACTCTCTCATCTCAACTCATGGGTTTTGTCACTTTTTCTCTGCTGATTCTCTCCCCCAGTCCCGCTGGGGGGGAGTGAGTGAGTGGCTGTGTGGGACTGAGTTGCTGGCTGGGGTTAAACCACAACAATAAGCTAGATATTTTCATTCTTTGAGTGTGAGGAATCTTTTGTATCAGTATTTTTAGTTTGCTTTTCACTGGACAGTATGCATGGCACGAAGAGGTAGGCAGATAACACATAGCGTGTCCAGGCTTCAGGTTGGCATAAATGCATGTTTAAGTATTTTGTGTATCATATAAAACACTTTCAATTCCATTTCTGAGCCTAGAGGCATTTATTAAATTGAAGAGGAGAAACAGACTGAAGGTTCAAATTACTCAGTGTAATTCAGTTTTGGTAATTGGATATACAAGGTACACAGTGAAAACTTTGTGACTCACTATCACAGTCATTGCACAAACCCAGCTGTGTTACTCTGAACTGCTCTGCTCTTGATCACCTTCTGATATTGCTGTTTCCTTCTTATTTTGGTGTTGAGCAGAGGAGTAGCATAGGAAGCAAATGATTTAATTATTCCAGTGTGAGATATTTTTCAATAATTGTCTTCAGTGACACACTGGACAAAACTGTTGCTGTGACTTTTCACTGTTATGGGAGTGGTGACTTACTTTTGAAAGCTGCATTAAACATGAAAACACTTCAAATGCGGCAAATCCTGGAACTTTAAAGTTGATGAGTGTTAGTTTATGGCAGTTCAGTACTAATTCAGCTGCTTACTGTATCTCCACAAAGCAGGGGAGATATGCATTCATGTATTCAGACATACCCTTGTAATGCAGCAATGGGCAGAGAATTGCATGGACAGCTTTGTTAGGATACAGCTTGAGGGCAGATGTTTTATTTTGTAATCTCAGGTTCCTTTGCATGCAGTTTGTTTTTTCTTCCCTAAGTGATTTTCTACTTATTAAAAAAAAAAATAAAATTCCAGTGTTTCTTTGCCTTACAGAAGTCTCTCCTTTGCATGGTGGGCAATTTCAACCCTCCTTGACTAAGGGACAGAGTTCTCTCAATTCCCATCACAGTAACCAGGTATAAAAGGAAAACCTGGATCAATGTGCAGCACTGTTGTACCTTCCAGGCAGATCCTCTAAGGTGGAAATCTGTTAGGAAATAAGTTACTGTGAGAGCCTGGGGGTTATTGTGAGGCTAATTATTTAGGAAACTGGGCTTTAACACTTGCTTAGAGAGGAGTTAGTCTCCTCTTGTTTGTCTGAGGCTGCTCTGCTGACTCCATAGGCTTCTATGATATGCATATTTTTTTTTAAATAGTACCATCCAAAAAAACCCACCCCAGACTTCAGGTTTTGCTTTTCCTTGTGCAGAAACACTTCCCCAATTCTCTCCCTCTTGTTGCTTCCCATTAATATGGGGAAGGGGAACAACTGAAGCCTGTGTGAGCCAAGGGTCAAATATATAACATTTAGTGTAAGATTGGCTTTGTATGATACAGTTATGGGCCAGGGAATTGTCCCAAGTGTCATTTTTCCTCAAAAAAAGGTTAAAAAAAATCACAAATATTTGAAGGGTAATTTTTTTAGCAGAGAAGATTACTTTGGGACGAGCGTGCAGTTTTGAACGTGTGGGGGAGCCTGAAACTGGTTTTGAAGATGTGATACCTCTGTCCTCTGCTGTCACTGCATAAATGAAAGTTGTGACACATCAGTTAGTTTTATTTCCATGCTTTTCTGTTCAGCAAATGAAAAGGCTGTAGGGAAGAGGCCCTGGGGAGCTGGGCATTTGGCAATATTCCTCACAAGATAATCTGAAGGGTAGTTGAGATGGGGAAGGGCAACCCAGCAGTGACAGTCACAAGCCAAAGATGAGGTGTATTTTTCCCTTTGCATGTTCTGTTAGTATAACAGCAGCTAAGGTTTAAATGCAGTTAAGTGCACTTTTAGTGGAGCAGTCGCTCTTAATTAAAGCAAATGGGCTGGGAGTATAATGTAAAAGTGAAATGCAGCGTCCTCTGTCCTGTGAATGAGACAGTCCCATCAGTTTTTCCAAAACAAGAAAGGGTAGAACGTGGATGGCTGCTCTGAATTGCAGAAGTACAGCTCAGATGGGACTGTTAAGACTCAGAAATTCAGTGGAATACTCAATTCACTGGAAGCTGAAGCGTTTGATTGAAATTTGCCACATGGCTCCTGTTCACTGCCCTCCTTTCTGTATTGCATTCCTACAGTGGCACTTTACAATTACTGCTTTTTTGAGGATGTTTTATTATTTAAATATTGCAGTTTCCTGCCTTCCAGGCTTGTCTGTCTGACAGTCCTTGTTTAGGTCACTTGGAGATACAGCTTTTCAGGTTATTTTATTTCATTCCTTAGAGGCCTCAAGTATGAGCTGCTGCAATACTATTTTGTCATGTGGAATTACCCAGCTCCCCCTCACTTCCCTTCTCCATTTATTTGCAGACCATTTAATACTAGAGTTAAACTACAAACCTAAAGTGAATTTCATAAATAAGACCAACTTTGGAGACAGTCACACCTGTTGCAGACACAGACCTAAGGAAGCTGATTTATAGTAGTTTTCACACTAGAGGGCACCAAGAGCTCATTAAATTTAAGCGTAAACCAATTTTTACTCTCTGTAACACTTCAGTTTTGGGTAGTCTTATTGTTTTTGTAGTGGGTGCCAAAGGTTTCCATTTCTTTGCAACATTTTCTCTGTAGAAATGAAAAGTAATAGTATTCTTGAAAGGATGCACTAAAAGTTAGTGTGTGGGGTTTTCCTTCGTGTGTTTATTCTGTTTGTTTTGGGTGTTTTTACTAAGCAATAATTTGGTTCATTTGTGGAGAAAAGTATAAATTCCACTTGCACTCTTTAATTGCTTTTGATATGGTAATTTTTCACTTGAAGCTGGTAAAGAGGGATATAAGATAGGAAATGACTGGATAGCACCTTATTAAAGTTATCTAATAGAGTGAACATCTGGAATAAACTTTTTAAAGTTGGTAATAAAAGGAAAAGCTGTGAACTGATGTTGCAGACCTAACCTTAAGTTCGAGCTGCTGCATACATTTACATACTGATTCCTGGCATATAGGAAATAGTAGGGAAAAGAAGATGATAAATTGATACTGCCAGTAAGGGATGGATCTCAATGGAACCTTCAGTCGTTTATGTTGGTTTTAAATAGGTAATTTTAAAATATGTGTTAGAATTTGAAGTCTGGACCTCGAAGTGGTGTCGCCGTTTCGGGAGCCCTTTAATTTTGTTAAGGATTCTAGATAGTGACTCTTGGTTAAAACACAGGAACAAGTGGTTTCTGATGACTTTCTGCTCCTCCTAGGAATGGTTCTTCGGTTGCCTTGGAGATGATGGTGCTGCTGATGTAGGGCTGGAGCTGGATGGTGTGGGCAGCATGGACCTGGTGAACGGACAGCCCAGCAGTGTTAACATTGCAGCCACTGCTTCAGAGGTAAGGACTGCAAGCCTCACTTGTTGGGTAATCAAGGACTCCATTTTCACTTTAAATGCGCTAAAATGTTTTCCTTTTAACAGGTTTCGTCCAACAGAGTCATATTTTGTGTGTTGGTTTCATACACCCCCAGTTTAGATGTGAATAGTGTAAGGTTCTGATCTTTGTATACCAAAAGAGAGCATGAGCTAGCATTTACAGCCTTGCCATAGCCAAACTGCCTTTTTTTTTGTGTTCTCTTCTATCACATCTGGACAAGAAAGCTTTTCTTTCAAGTTTTAACAAGAATAGATGCTCTTAGTGCAATAAGCTGGGTTGTGAAAATGTTTTGACAGGTATTTTTGTGTCTGTGTGTATTGAGGGACAGTCTGGCACAGTAGCAGTGGAATAAAGTTGTTCCCTTTGTCTCTTGGACTATATTCTGGCATAGATATGGGGCCCTCCTGCCCACCAAAGCTTCTGCCCCCTAGAAATGAACAGCTTAGAGTGTGTGTATCATCCCAGCAATGGAGATTGGCCTCATCTGCTGGTGCCTCTTATTTTGAAGTTAATATAGTTTTGCATTTGTCATGCATTTGTTAAAGAAAAGAAGGCTTGGGCTGAAGTTAGAACACTGCAAAGTCAATAGTCCTGACTATAGTTGCTTCCTTCACTGGACCTTACCAAAGGTGTTTGGCTTATTTATATATTTACACACAAATTTTGTTAGCAGACGTGTGTGTTACACACTTGCAGGTCCATGTGGAAATGGGAAGCACCACAAACAAGGTGAAAGGAAAACTGGAGTTTTCTGTTATCAAAAGGGTTCACATAATCTCCAGCATAATTTCACAGATATTGTCAACATTTAAGCAAGACAGTTGCCATCAGTCTCCAAGACCATTGTTTGTGTTTATACAATTTTTGTACTTCCCCTGTTTTATGAATCATTGACTGGTTTTTGGCACACACTTGAAAAATTTTCTTGGAGGAAAAGCTACCTTTTTACTCAGCAAAATAGTCTTGAATGTTCATGTGATGTCTGATAAAATTGAGTAAAATATATTTTGGCAAAAATTACATGAATTTGCTTTCAGCAAGGAGTACTTTTTTTCTCCTATTTTGACTAACCAGGAGGAGAGAGGACTTGTAACTGGAATGTGTCTGTAAGTACAGTGGTTACTGAAAATGCCTCCCTAGTTTGGAGTTTTTAGTGGTGTTTTCAAAGGCAGGTTTTTCAAAGAGATTGTACTGTCAGAATCTAATTAAAAGTGGACATGATAATTAAATGAGCGTTTTCTTTATATGTCCTTATCACAGAAGTGCTTAAAAATGGACAAGAGTTTATTTCAAGGACCCATATCCACAGTCTTGAAAACCTTAGCAGTCTGTGTCAGGAGAAACCATGTCCTGGGCTGACTTTTAATTGATAACTTACCCAGCAGAACAATTCTGTGACCTGTGTTGTTTGAACAGAAGTGTTGCTTTTGGGAGCGTGAAAAAAAGCAAAGACAAAAAGAAGAGGAGAGGACCAAAATATCCTCAGTGTTTCTGTTTGTTTCTGCAGAAGAGTAGCAGCTCTGAGTCCTTGAGTGACAAAGGTTCAGCTGAACTGAAGAAGAGCTTTGATGCCGTGGTGTTTGATGTTCTGAAGGTCACACCAGAGGAATATGCGGTGAGCAATTCCAGTCATTTTTATTGCTTTAGGGCTGAATCTTCCTGGCAGCTTTTCCTCTGCTTCTCCAGTTCTGGATACTTTTTGCTTGACTTCTGTCATCCCTGGGTTTTAAAAACAGATCCTGTGCTTTAGTTCTTCATTGTCTGTATTCTGTTTAATGGTAAGTAATCTTTTGGGGCTCTGCTGTCCAGGTGTTTTTCACCCTTTCACATGTAGCATAGACCAAAGATTCTTAAATCTATGTGATGCAGCTTAATTCTGACATGCAGAGTTGCAAGACTATACTGGATCTGTGCTGGGGTTTTTTGTGGAGGTGTTTTAATTTTTAACTCTGTTAATTCTTACTGGAGTGCTTTCTTTTTTTTTTTTTTTTGAGTGTACAGAAAAAGGAGATGTTTAACCAAAACACTGGGTGATTTTTTTTCTTTTTACCCTACTTGTAGGGATTAGGACAGCAGATGGTCCTTCTAAGTACTCAAGTATGCTACTAGAAAGATTGCTAATAACCTATTGCTCTTACTGTATTTATAATTCAAGTGATGAGATCCACGAGGATTTGTCCTGGAGAAATTATCAATACGTGGTATTACGTGTCACAAAATATTCCCATTAAGTTTGTTCTGGTTTGTAATCATTAATAACTATTTCTATTAATTATTAATGGCTAAATTGATTCTAATGAGCACACTGAAAATTTAAAGCAGCTGGATTATGAAGGGGTAGGTACTTGCACATGAAATTCTTCTTGGAGAGTGAATGGGATTTATTCCTGACTGAGGCTCAAGTCATGTGCTTTGGGCCTCTTCTTTGCACCGTTGTCAGGAACAGCTGGGCAATGCATCACCTGCTTTCCCTGGGAAGGCTTTTTGGGGCTGGCTATCCTCTCAGGTTTATCTTGTGATTTCTCTACATAAAGGAAATCTAAGTACTTAGGGGATTTGGGGCTGGGGGCATGAATTCAAGTGGAATTAAGCACTGGGGCCAGAATGAGTTCACTGAATGAAG
The DNA here is from genome assembly GCF_003945725.1 of Corapipo altera. Taxonomy (NCBI): domain Eukaryota; kingdom Metazoa; phylum Chordata; class Aves; order Passeriformes; family Pipridae; genus Corapipo; species Corapipo altera. The sequence goes on from NW_020884927.1 coordinate 853,677, forward strand.
CAGTGGCTGCTGTGGAGCAGCAGAATAGAGCCATAAGTCTCTGTGGAGTTGCTGTCACTCACTTGGACAGCCAAATATACCAAGGTGCTTTGTCTTGTATCACATTTCATAATCCTTCTGCACTACTGTCTAATCCTTCATCTCTCACATGCAGAAACCTTTCACACTGGATGTTTTAAATGTTACCCCCTTAGTAAATCTCAGCTAGATAAAAATCTGTATTCAGATCCAGTGTTTTTACTATTTTCATATTTTGTCTCAAACTGGGTAGAGTTCCACTCACAAAAATCCTTTAATTGAGAATTTCAAATTAAAATGTTGAAGCTATGCTTATGTTTTGGGTTCATACTACCTGGTATAATTTTGCTGTTTTCTCAGTTCCCCAGGAGAAACATCTTTACTCTTTCCTTTCAAAGTATCTAGTTCTTCATAGCAGGTTTCATTTACTCTAAATGGATATGAAATATCTTACAGGCAGAATTCTGAGCAATTGAGCAGAACCATCAGTGTTCAGCCCTTTGGCAAGGAAATAATTATTTTCATTTCTTTTTCAGTGTTTCATTACACAGCTGCACCTCTTTGTTAATGTTTGTTTCCCCAGGCAGGTTTATCTGCTTTTCCAGTAGCACTTCCTTGCTTTGAGTGCTGCCTTTTTCTGATCATTGTTGCTGAAGGTTGTAGAAGTAAGTAAATTTGCCAAAAATTTAGGTACCTTGGAGGCAAAATACCTTTGACCCTTACACTTGTGTTTATTTTATTGGCCATTTCCTCATTCTTCCTGGGTTTAGTCCTGCCATAACAGAGAAGTGTAAAATCTGGATTTCAGTGTTAAATGTGAGGACTACCAGAGTGACGTTAAGTATGGCCAAGCTCTTGAGGACAGCAGCATGGATTGGGCATGGATATGCTGCCAGTTGCTTTTTCAAAGTATGGGGAAGCTTTTAGTTTAGTGATAGCTCTTGTCAAATGGATGCAGTGCAGACTACAGACATCTGTCACTAGGGAAGGCTGAGTGAATCCTGTTTAAAAAAATATAATTCATTTTGAAGTGGTACACTGATTAAATGATTTGGGGGCTGGCCAAGTACCTTGTTCCTTGAGAGGAAAGGTAATGTGATAAAGCCAGAAAAACACCAATGAAAGCAGGTTGCTGCCCAAGAGCTAGTTAGACAGCTGTCTGATTAATGGCTAGGGAACCTTGGCTGGAATGGAAAAGAATTCCAGTGCATGGGCAGCATAAAGGTGACAGTTTAAGTGACCAAGTCAATGTGAGCATTGTGAAGTCTCATCCTTTATGATAATGTTGCTGTTTGATCAGGTCACTGTGTACAGATGGGACAAACAACCTGGAAGAAAAAGAGCAACAGTCTGAAAGATAATTGTTTGAGATATACTGGAAATAAGACCCATGCTGGTGGTTTCAGTACCAGTGAGACACACAGATGCCTTTTCAGTTCCCACTGACTTAGAGACATCATTGTTATTTCATTTCAAAACTCCATCTGGTTAGTCAGTTAGTGGGTAAGAGGCAAGTTGGACAACAAAAGCTATCACTTGTAATCCTGTATTTTCAAGAAGCTGCTTACCAAGCCAAAGAGAAACCTGAGTGCAGATATTTTTGGTGATTTTCTTTCCATATTCTCCCCTTTGGCAATCATCTTACACTACCCTGAATGTTAGTTATCCTGGTGTGCCTTTCCATGTAATGGTCCTTTGTCTCACACTAACTTCGTAGCAAAAGTCTGCCAGCCCTTCAAGGGCTCCAGTTTGAACAGTAGTGGAAATTCTTGTTGTAATTTAGGTGTAATAATCAGTTATAGGGTTGTTACCAACTGGGTGGTTTAAATTCTTTGTGAGGTTGAAGGCTGCTTTAGAAAGGGCCGAGTTACAGCTGAAATGGGTGAGATCTTCAGGCATAGCTGCTGCTGATTTAAAATGTATAGTTTGCTTTATCACCTTGCAGCTTCCATCCCCCCCTTTCAGGGGATATGTTGGATACCTGCACGTTACATAGATTTTGGGAAAATTCAATGAATACATGAACTAGGACACGTTTGGTTTTTGCCAAGGATTCTGCAGACATCTTTGTAGCTGAAATGGAGACCATCTCTGATGTAAATACTTGCTTTTAGGCTGGTCACTGCTCAATTCTTTATTAGTGGGCTGGAAGCCACAAGCAGGTTGGTGCCAGGATTGCCCAGCGGTGTCTGGCCCGTTGTGTGTGTGCAGGGTCACAGTGAATGCTCCCCATTTTCAGCCAAGGGAGAACTGTGGTTTTCAGCATACAGGGCACAATTTGTGGGGTGGGATATGTCAGTGGTGCAGTGGCAGTGGAAAGGGGAGGCTGAAGGAAAAAAGGAAAATACTCGGGGACATGAGCTCCAAATTAAGGTGCTGGAGAACCTCAGGTTGAAGAAATATTTATTTTTTGCTTTACAGTAAATTCGTATTTCTTAGACAGCTACTGTTTAATTATCTGACCGTTTATTACTTTTTGACTCACTTTTTCATTTTATACTTCAACTTAGCCACGCTGGTGTAAATATTTGAGGTAGAATTAAGGGAAGCGCAGCTGTATAAATCCATTGCTTTTTTTCTTTCCACCAAGTTATCTAAGAAGGATTCTTTATTCTTCACCCTGGTCCCTGGAAGTGCTGTGGAGTAAAATCACGCTGAGATGTATGTGTATTTCTTTCTTTTTGATTCCAGTTAAGCTTTGTCAAATGGTTGTTGGAAGAAGATCCTGCTTATTTTGGAAACAATACACAAATAGAGTTTATTTAAAAACCGTTCGGTCGAAACAAGGAGTTTTTCTCGGAGACATTCTTATGACAGTTAAATATCAAGTTACCTATATCCTGTTAGCTTTACTTTACAGAAGAACATTAGAGTAAACATGTTCCCAGTGAGAGCAAGAAGAAGCAGCTTAATTATGGCATGTGGAGGAGCTATTAATGATAAAAGTTTTGGAGTGGACATTGTGAGAAAACAAGGAGAGTTTCAACACAGGAACTCGAATCCCCTGGTGTTCCTTCTGGACAGCAGAATTATTCTCCTACTGATGCCGTGCTTTAACAGAGACTTAGCTATTTTTTCAGTGAGGAAAAGTGTCCTGGCAGCTCAGAGAGACAGTACTAAGCCAAGTTGGAAGGCTTAAATGTAATTCCTTCTAAAAATTCAGATTAAGGAACAATTTATGAAGTGCTGCTTGAACCAACATGGCTTCAAGGAAAATCAGGTGATGGCAGTATTCTTCAATAACCAAAATGCAGACATGGGATTTTTTTATTTTTTTTTCTTTTCCCAAACAGAAACTTAGTTTTTCGTGTTACACTGAGGGTCTCTGTCCAGGAGCTGTGTGGGAAGTGCACTGTCCTTAGGGTGGGGACATGGCAGGAAAACCAGGAGTGGCCTGGTAGAAAGAGTTCATGCTTGAGAAGGTCTAGGGACTAGAAAGATGGGATCATAGCCCAGATCCAATGGGAATTTTCATAGAGCAGTGTAGAGAGGAGCTTAACACAGTGGTCCTAAATGGAACTAGGAGTTCTTAAGTTACAGGGTTTTATGGAAGGAGCATAATCCAGGTGTACTCATAGAAAAGAGAAAAAAAATCAGGAAATACTTTAAAATTTCATTTTGTTGAGCTTCTCCATATTCCTGAAAGAAGCAGGACACAGAAAAGTAGCTCTTAGTCATCTGGATGTAAAATTTCTGACCTGACACATCTCCCCAAGAGAGGGGTAAAACCTCTTTATACGAAGCTGTGTGGTAATAATTTTAGTAGTTTGAAGTAGTTAATTGTTAACGAGTCCAACTTCTCAACGCCCAGGAGAGATAAAATATGTTTAAACTTGGCTGTTGGAGACTGTCCCCAGGAAAGGTCTTCTGCACGTGCAAAACTCCTGTGGCTGGGCAGGGGTGGGGAAATATCTGCCAACTACTGTTCTGGTGTGTTAATTGGAAAATGATCATTTGCTGTTTTTAAAAGATGGTTTTTCCCTTGTTGAGCTCTTCAAGTGGTTGAGAATTGGGAAATATATTAGTTATATATTAAAAACATACCTCTTCTAATCATGTTCCAGAGCTGTTATCTAGGATCTAGGGCAAACACAGACACAAAAATTCCATTTGGCTCACTCTTTGCCTTGGCAATGAAGGAATACTGTAATATATAAATGAACTTGATAGATATATCACTTCTGGAAGGACAGAAAATATCAAGTTTCCTTATCTTTGCGTAATCAGAATGCTTATTTAAAAGGTAAGTAAGGACAAATTTGAAGCTTTTTATTGCACATGTAATAATTTTTATTTTTTTAAATCCATGCAGCTGACAATCCAAAACCAGAGAAGTTATGGTTGGCCAGCTTCATGTAACAAGTTGATGTGAACACTTATAATTTTGGGGTTGAATATTAGCGCATTAAACCACATTTGGGAGAGGGAAGCTCTCCAGGAATTTGTATTGGCTGGGTTAAGGAGCTGGAGTGAGAAAATGCTGAGTGGTGCATTGTATCTCTTTCACTGCAGGAACCAAACTACGTTGGGCCTTAAATACCCCTGAGTTGGTCGAGGCAGAAGTTTTTTGTTGCTGTTAAAGCTGAGCAATGGCACGTGACATAAAAGTCCTAAATTATTTTTGAAGTTTTGTCATTTCAAGTGCTGTTAATTAGACTGCCAGCCTTTCAGTTTGCTTTGTTTTTTACTTAGCAGTGAGAGAGCACCTTTTTAAAAGGGTAAAAATTCGGCTGTTAGACTTACAAATGTGAGCAAGTTAATGTTTCAAACTGTCTGTTTTGTCAAAGGTATTTTTAAACTCTGAGTTACGATGTCATACATATAAAGGCAAATGGCTTTTTATCCATCAGCTTCAATATTCAGCTCTCAGTGGCTCAATTCTTTTGAATTATGAGCAATTTATTAAGCACTTGGAACTCCTAATGGAAATTTCAAGCTCTTTAAGAAAGGGACTTCAATAAGGGATGTTTCTTGAACAAGTGCTAATGTGATACAGTGTTACTGAAGATTTTAGTAAAAGCAGAAACTTGTCAACTGAACTAGCAAAAAAAAAAAAAAAACACCCTAATATCAACGTGATACTAAAAGAAAGAAGTTCCTCTGTTAAAACTTACTGACCATTTTGAGTTCTCAGGCTTTTTTTTTAACATTTTAATGTACTTAATAGCAATTTCAAATATTTTTAGTAATGACCATTAATCTTGACCCTTGACATCAGCTTTTTCAGTGTCGAGGTGCCCTTTTTAATATGCCCATCTAAAACGTGTGCCTTTATTTTTGATGTAGAAATTTTACTGTGAAGTTCTAATGAAACATTCTATTTCATAAATATTTGGTTTTGAGCCTGTCCTAAAGTAATAATTGGTTTAGGAGTCGCTACTGAAGCAAGCAGTCAAATTTAACTGAGGCAGTTCAGGCTGATGAAGAGGACAGATTCTGGAGGGCTGGGAAGAAAGACATTTGTTTTTAAGCATTCTCTGCTCTGTGAACAGTGCATCAGTGTCCTGGCTCGTTTCTATTGTACTGTTATTGTAATCTTGTTTTAGTAAGGAGGATTTGCAGTGGAATATTAATAACCATTGAAATGCCTGTGTCTTTTGAAAGGATCTTTTAATACACCCTGGATTTGAATTTTATTGAAGTGCCCATTCTTCTCATTCCACCTTCCCAACCCCAACCGATTTTCCTATTGATTTCCTCTGTTGAAAAGCACAGTGATCCATCCCATCAGCCACATATTCACTGGGAGTAACACATTTCTGAGAAAGCTTGATATTCTTAAGCAGGCAGGTGGGAGGCAGGACACTGAGTTTTGTGGCTGCTGTTTCAGGTGTGGCTTCTTCACTGTGGAAATCGAAAGGAAGAGTCAACTCTTCCCAGAATGTGGCTTTCCAGCCACTCTTCCCCCAGCCTGTTGTGATCCCAGGGCAGGACCATCAGTCCAGTCTGGCCACATCCTTGTGCAGAGCCTTCCTGCCCTCCAGCAGATGAACATTTCTGCCCAGCTTGGTGTTGTTTGGAAGAAAGAGCAGCCGACTAAAGCAGAGCCCAGGAAAGAAAGTGTGGTAAAAATGAAACACATAAAGGGCTCATTGCTTCTGTGGTGTTGTACTGCAGAATAGCAGATGATTGTGTGCAGTGTGTTGGTTACAGAAAATGGTTCTGTATGATTTTTTTTAATGCTTATTGTTAGAATTCCTATCCAAAAATAGATTTAGAGGTCAGGGAGATGTGCTACCAAGTGCAGATTGGGTCATTAGAGCAGAGTCTCATTAGAGCAGGTGCATCTTTTTGCACTTGCTGGCTTTCAACTACAGCATCCCAGATAAAATTTTCCTGCAGGGTTGACTTTCTCTGAGGAGCTGTTCTGCCATCCACAGTGTCATTCAGTGGCAGTGGCAATTTGTGAGAGCCACAAACCTGTCAGTGTGTACCCTGGAGTGTATAAATGGGGAGCTGCTGTTTTCAAGGAAATGGGAATAAAGCTGTGCAGCTGACAGCTGAGGGAACAGAACAAGGTCCCTGGATTCATCATTAAAAGGATATTTGTGATATCTAACTTGGATGGCACTGGTATTTCTGGGCTGCCTATGTACTTTTGAAAAGAAATGGTCTTTTCTGACAACCTGTGGAGTCAGAAGGAAATCCTAAAGTGTACAGGATTAAATAAGCTTAAAATAAGGCTCTGTGAATATGTTTCAAAATGCAAAACCCAGTCTTTGACTTTGCACTTTTCAAAGCTAACCAGACATCCCCGAATGAAAACGTGCTCACTGACTCTGAGCTGCTGCAAGAGAGATGGCTGTGTTTAATTTTAACTGTTGCTGAGCAACTGGACAATGACTTGGCTTACTTAATCAAATGTGGTTCAAGTATTGATTGACAAATGTTAGGGATGTTCTGATAGAATCGTGTGGCACCCGGACTAACATTTAGAGTTTGAAGAGAAACTGCCCTTGAGCAGCTGAAGTCAGTTCCTTGTCTTCTGGGGTAACCTCTTCCATGCTGTTTCTAGTTCAAGCTCTGACTTGCATATGTAACTGCAGGGTTATGCTCCCGAGGATAATTTCTCATAATTTGTTTATTATTTGTTTATGCAAAGTTGGGAGCACTTTATTCCCTGGTTTTGCAGGATGACCCTGAGGTAGGAGCCGAAACCTCTGAAATTAGCAACCAAAGGAAAGCCAAATAAGAAAAGAAAACAGAACAAATGCAGTTCTTAATCAGCACAGCACCTTAATGGAATGCAAGGTTGATTTTGATCTTAACTTATGATTTTTAAAATTTTTGTTCCAGGGTCAAATAACACTAATGGATGTGCCTGTATTTAAAGCAATTCAGCCAGAGGTAAGTATTTCATTGGCCTTGTTTTTAAATGTGAATAGTTATGCCAGAATACAAATTCTTGAATTGCAAAGTGCATGTCTATAAATCTTAATTTTTGTCCCAGTTAATACAGCTCTGAGGCAGATGGTTTTTAACAAAAGAATATCTGGAACTAATAGTTTGTTTGGGGAATAATATTGGTATTTAAATATTCAGTTAGTGCTGGAGATGAAGTATCTGGGGTTTAGTGTTTCTGAATGAAAAACATCCTGATTTGATAATTCTGATCATAATGTTTTGGGTTTCACCTGCTGATACCTGTTTAATACTTCATCCTGTCCTGTGTTTCTGTAACTGGTTCATATCCTATTTGGAAAAACAGAAATGGTTGCAATGGCATCTTAACATTCAAGATGTGTGTGATTTGTGTGTCTGTCAGGATAATGTATCAATGATTTGTGCTCTCTGGTTTGTTTTTCTGTGATACCATATTCCTTTCAGATTTCAGCTGAACTTGAACTGATGTTTTCAGGATCTTCACAGTGACTGTAATAAATGATTAATTTTTTCCTTATTTCTGTACCATTAGCATTTTCCTGTGGGCATTGCTTTGCACTTTTGAGGGTTTATTTTTCAGTTTATTGACCATTTTACCAATACTGTGGAAGTCTTTCTCAGGTCATCAGCCACCTTCAGTCTGTCACAAGCTCTTTCACTGGTAGAAGGCTTTGTCATGACACTCTTGTGTCACACTGAACAATACTTAGCTTCCAGTGGAGAAACGTGCTCAATCTCTTGGTTGGGATTATTGATTTCATCATTTGTGTACCTCCAAGATTTTTTGAAAGCTGCTGTTTGATCTGTACTTGAAAATGTTGTCATGATTCAGCTTTTATATGATTTCAGCAAACTATTTCCCAGCCCTTGTGAATTCGTGTGGGTTATTTGGTGGGTTTAATCTTTCAAAGAGCTTCCCATTTGATCTGGTTTGAACTTACATCACAGCAGTGCTTAACATTAGAAAAAGTAGTACACAAACACACACATGAGGAAAATATTTAAAAGAGTCAGATAAAATTGAAAAATGCTTTAAAGTTTTGGAAAAGAGCTTGAAAAAAAGACAGATCCTATTAGAAGATCAGGAGAAACATATTCTGCCATTTGAAAGCACTCTAAAGATATCCAAAAAAACTGCTGGAGCGTAGGTGAATATATCTAGAAAGTAATTATTTATAAGAAATCTGTATGTGTTGCATAAGAAAAACTGATGTGATGTCTTCCCTGGAAAATATCCACGAGGAAGGGTGGCTGTTTTGACTCTTCTCAGGTGTTGATACAGAAGCAGTCGAAGGCTCTGGCAGGGTGCAGGTACCAACTGTCCATCAGTGCTCCCCCACAGCTACTCAGAGGTCCGTGTTCTGATGTGTCTCTAAATTGTGTTAATCCCCTAAGGAAAGGGGCTGTGAAGATCAGCTCTCAGGTCAGAAGAAGCTGGACACAATTAAATTGCTTTTCTCCTGGTCTGCAGAAGGAAAAATCAGCCATGGAAAGACTTACTTTGCCTAAAGGTGTCTTGACAGCAGGTTAATGGGGTGTTGTGTGTTTCTGAGTTTCCTTCAAGTTCCTACCAGACCATGCCCTACCCACGTCTTGATTCAGCTTGTAAATCTTTACCCATCCCTTGACATGTGCACTCGAGCGTTGTGGAATTTGAAATCAGAAAACAAAACAGGATCTGCTGACACCGGTATCAGATTTCAGAGCTCTCATCTGCATGCCCAGTGGGAGATGATGAACAACATTTTTCTCACTGTGCTGAGATTTAAAAGCAGGGTGTTTTACGACTGATTGTTCTAATTCACCAGCAAATCTACATTATACAGGCTCTGAATCTCCCTTTGCTTCCCAGACTTTGTAGAAGGGTACCTGAACGGGAATTTTGAGCCTTTAAATGTGTGTTCCTTAGTTTTCCCAAATGAGGGTTCTGTAAGATGCACTCCAAGATGCTTAGTTTTAAAATTGCTGGAGATGACTTTTCACCATCTTTAGAGTGTGTGAGCAGTATTTTTTTAAATGTTTTTTAATATTTTAAATTTACTGTGTTGCATCTTCTTCATTGTATGAAACCATGTTTTTTAATTATTATAGGTCGCTTTTCTTTTAAAGCAACATCAGAACTTCATCGTGGTTATCTTAACAAAAACCAAAGCTGAGTAACACTTTCCAGAACAATATATAGTAATGTTACTTTTAACATCAAGATCAATGAACATACTCATGGCACACAGTTATATACTTCTGTAGCTTTGCCTCTATCTGTGGCAAATCAATCAAATTATTTCTATCTGTATGCAAATTTCATGCCCATATTGTGGGTTCAGGTGTGTGCTCGAGTTCCTGCACACAACCCACTACAAGTCACCATCTCATGCTTGTGAAAACACAGACTGGGAACTCAGTGCTGCTCACAGAACTCGGGATTAAGGAACAGTGGATCACTTTACATTTGGGATGAGCCAGAAGCGGGGCCTTGACCTGTTACCACGGCTTGGACATCATGTAGTGACATGACCCTGTGCCTGAGCTTTAAGCAGGCTTTTATCACTTCTGGGGGTTCTGGAAACAACCTTTCTGCATCCCAAAAAATGCCTGCAAGTTACTTCTGAGAAAAGAAATGAGAAGGAATCACTGTTTCTCTGTTAATTAATAATTAGCGGGTTGCAGTATAAGAAATTAATAATAAAGAACACACCTCTCTGACATAAACTTCTGTCTGTATGAAAGCAGCCAATTTGCATTTTAATTTTTGGGATACAAAAAAAAAAAAAGGGAGTTGCCCCAGTCAATGACAAGGTTTTTCTCTGTTCCCTGGGAGTGAGAAGGGTCATGTTGTTTTTTTTTCTCTCTTTCTTGTAGTGGTTGTGGCTTTCCAGAGAGCAGTGACTGTGAAACAAAAAGGAGTCCCAGACTTGCTCAGTTGTACTGCTGGTAGTTGTGTTAACATTAACCAAGGGCCAGATGTCCCCTTGCAGAACACATCAGCTTGCTTTTATTGGAAAATCTGATTACTTATTTTACGTATTTTAGTACATCATCCAAAATTATTTGCCCATATGTACTCACATTGAAAGTCTTTAGTGGGTTACTGTCTTTAACCTCTTCATCCCCTCTGCTTCACCAGGCTAGGTGGTGACAAAACCCCTCACTTATTGAATATTCTTAATCTCTGATAATTCTGAAGTTGTAGAATGGTTCTGCTGTTAATCCTTGCTTTCTCTCACCTCTTTTGGACTCTTTCACTTTGACCCATATAAAGCCTCTAGTGAGAAACACAATCTCTCTTTCTGCCATGTAATACAGGTAATAATTTTAGTGTTCCCATAGTATTTTGTTAAGGAAAATAAAATTTTCTATGTATTCAAAAAGGAATAAAAACCAAAAAGAGCTATGAAGGAAGTTCAGGGTTTTATTCTTGATCCTAAATCTTTCAGGTTTTCACTTCATTTTAAATGTATCACATAAAATAGGAAATTGGTGGTTGTAGTGATATAGCTCCTGTGCCCGAGTTGACTGGCAGACTAAAGAAGTAATTCTGGTGAACACTTCAGGTTTGAAATTTGTAGTGGAAAAAGTGGAATTTTCTAGAGGAAGACTGAGAACCATACCTGAAATAGAGTAAAGGAATAGGCAGCAGAGTCTGTTTAGCAGAGAAATGAGTGTTTTACGAGGGACAGTGAGTTTGGACAAGCTGGTTCTAGCAAGGGACAAGAGGGTCTTAACAAGTGTCCCCTGGAGCAGAGGGGTCAGTCAGGAATGCTGGGAAACTGGACAGGCAGCAAAGGGAAATGACTCTTATTTTAGTTTATAGACAAGAGAAAAGAAAGCTGCCTGTACAGGGGAGAGAGGTCTTGCTAGTGAGGTGGAGAAGCATTTCTTACATCTCCTTAAAGGGAGGGGAAAAAACTGCTTTTGGCACTCCCAGAGCTCTGTGTCTGTCCCTGGATGTGGGGTAGGTGTTGGCTTAAGCTGTTGAACTGATAGCACAGGCCTGAGGGCCTGCATGGCTGTGCCTCCACACCCCTGGAAAAGGACTTGGATGTGTGTCTCTGCAGTCAGGAGCAGTATCTCTTGTTTTGCAGTGTCCAGTGTGCTATCTGCTTCCTCTCAAGAGCCAAAGGATTCCCAAATTTGTTGCTGCTGATGTCTGCACCGTGTGAGCCTTCAGTTGTGCAGGGCCAGGGCAATGGGGCACTTATTAACATACCAAATTAAAATAATGGGACATATCTTAGATTGAGTTAACCAGGTGTATCTTTTCAGTAGACTTTTAAGTCTCTTCAGAAGGTGATTAAACACAAAAGAACATGTTGCTCTCTGTCTGAGATCCACATTTAAACCAGGATTTTCTGTGGTAAAAAAGTGAATCTCCTAGTAAGAGGTGAATTATCAAAGTGCCTAATTCAACAAAAGATGGATTGTAAAAGTCCAGTAACTCAAAACAATTCAGAAATTACACTTGTGGAATACTAATTTGCCAAAGGAATCAGAACCAGTGTAACTGTATTACTTCAATGTATTGTTGCTCTGTTAAGTTGTTTTGAAACTGAAGAGATTTGTGTCTCTACATGACTCTGAACATGTGTTATGCACTAAATTAAAGAAGTGAATTTTCATCCTTGTTCTCCCAGGAGCTGGCAAGCTGTGGCTGGAATAAAAAAGAGAAATACAGTTCTGCACCAAATGCTGTTGCTTTCACCAGAAGATTCAATCATGTGAGTTATTTTTTTCCAGCCTTATTACATGTACACACTTTGAAAAGTCTGTGGGATTAAGTGTTCTGGCACATCACTTTTATTTTGGATCACAGCTGATTACTTGAAAACTTAAGGAACTCCTTATAGCAGGCACTTTATCTAAAGGATGTATAGAAAGTCCAAACCAATACTGAAGAAATAGCTGTGATTCTGTTTTAAATAGCAGTAATTGGTGAAAAGTGCCTATTTTCCCCATAAATGCTGGCTGTCCTTTATATAAAGAGAGAATCATAATTGCAGGTTAAATGCTTACCACGCAGGATTTCTGGAGTAGTAATTAGATGTAATTTCCTTCTGTGTTAGTATCTTTTGCTTCACATAGATGCTTTTGTCCCCAGAAATAGAAGCCTGCTGTCAGGATGGTTACCTTTTTAAGGTGATTCTAGTCAAACTTTAAAAACTCTGAACAATTTTTCTGTACAAAATTTGCTCTTTAACTCTCTATTTGGCAGACTTTTTTCAAGGTAATTATTTTGGCAGGACTTTTTCAAGATTTTCAGGTAGTGTGTTTGAGATTTATGCTTTTCCTACATAACAATTTCTCTGCATAAAATCAACCCTTAAAAGAAGAACAGAATTTTTAGCTTTCTCCACAATTAAAGCTGTAGGACTCCAGCTATGTAGTTGGCCAACTAAGTTTCAAAACTGTAATGCTTTTTAAGTAATGCTGTATTTTCTCTTGCAGATGAAGTAATTCTGTTCCTCTCTCCTCTTGTAAATGTTTAATAGTGTCTCAAACTTACAAGCTCTCTTCCAGATCTAACCTCTGTACCCAGTCTCAGACCTAGAGAAATCTTTGTTGTTCATCTGAAGCTCAGACCAAACTAACCTTTTCAGTTTTTTGGTTTTTTTCCTCTATCAATTCTTGTGTATTTTCTCACTTTTCATGATTGCTCACATTCAGGAATGACCAAATCCTATTTCTTCTCATCAAAAACACAGAGAATATGTCTTAACCTTCTAATGACTGCAATCCTTGCCTGGGTGTGGGCTTTGGACCTGATTTTCCACTTGACCAAAGAGAAAATGTTACACTGCAAACTTCTTGTGACCACATCATCTGTTGAGATCTGATGGGGGGGTTGGTTGAGGATTTGGGGTTTTTTTGTTCGTGTTATTTTTTTTGTGGTGGTGATTTTCTTGCATTTAGTTGACATTTTCTTAATATAGCTTTTCAAGTTACTCCTGTTCAAGTGTATAGACTGGTGTAAAAACATCAATACTTTTGATATTAATTTCATTGATACAGCACTGATTCCACCATTTGCTGTCTTGGTTATTCATGGAAGTTGTCTCTTCCAAGAAATGTTCATTTTGCTGAATATTCTGGGCTGGTTTTGTAGTAAAGGCCATGTTAGCCAGTTACCTCATCAAGGACCCCACTTCTCATTTTTTATTATTTAGGGTACTTTATACATACCAAAGAATTGGTAAAATGTGCTCAGCAGCCAGAAGGAAGGAGGGGAAAACTTACAATGGGAATAAGGACTTCCACTTCTGGCATCAAGGAAAGCCTTGATGAGTCTTATTTGTGTATAGTAGGAGTAGACAGGGACAAGGATTGTTTCAACCCCACTTACCTGGGGGGTTCTAAATCTTAAGTCCTAAAATAAGGAATCAGGAAAATCACTGCAACTTTTGGCCTTCTCAGGCAGGAACACATTTCCTCAAACTTCTTTTAACCTTTGAAATTTCCCAGGGTTTAAATTATGCATTATGCATCTGTCTCTTCTCCCCCCCCAACCTGTCAAAAGAAAACCATGAACAGCTCTCACTTTTTGACTAAAGAGAATATTAAATCACTAACAACTTCTTCACAGCAGATTGATCTGCTGGTAGCATTTTGGAAGCAGCAGTGATTGTGTGTAGGTGATTGCAGTCCACTGAGGATGCAGTCGGGTATTTCCAGCGTGAGTTATGTGATAATTATTTGTGGTGCCTGTAAAAACAGATCCAGTTCAGGGAAGAGAAATCAATTGACTTGTTCCATGCCAGGACTCTCTTATTGTCAGTGAATACATTGGTAGGTGGTACTCCACAGAGCTACACATTTACTAATGAGTATTGTTTATAAATAATAATTTCTTATTTTTTTTAAAACTCCGATTTCTGCCTTTTTCTGCTTCCTTCTGAAAGTGAGTCGTGTACTTGCCCACTGCTGCTGTTACTGGTAAATCTGTCAGAGGGCACAATTGCCAAATTTACTGCCTAGATCATTGTTCTACGTTTTGAAAATAAGCATTTATCATATGTTTCAAACAAACACAGTTTATCCAAGGTAGCTGTTTGTGTCAAGGTCACTGTTGCTCTCTTGGTTGTCAGATCATCTCTATTGAAAACCTCCTTCTTGAGGTTTTTATTCGAGTGGGGATGGAACTGTGCTGCCACAGAGCTCAAAATATCAGAGAAATTAGTCAACTAGATTCAAAACACTGGATCAGTTTTAAAGCAAAAGATCCCTCTTGCAAAAGGCAGATTTCGTGTTTTACTGACTCTGGTTTGGGGGTTTTTGTGTCTTTTTTTTTTAACCCAAATGCAAACATTATGTGTAGGAGAAGTTTGTCTTGAATATCGTGGTGTTGCTGGATTGCAGTGGATTTGACTGGGGTTATCAGAAATTAAGAAATGGAATGGTGAAGAGGCTTAGTGTGCATGGGAGATACTTGGAAGAGAAATTGAGAAACTATTAAAGAGAGGTTCTCAATTTTGCCTGTCTTCTAATGAGCACAGAAAGCATAACTAGCTTTGGAAGCAACAACTATGAACTTCAAAGCACCAGTATAACAAAATTAGTATTTCAGATAAGGCAAACATGGGATAATTTAAAAAGCTCAAGATGTGATTTAAGAACAGATATGTTCTAAAGTTAAGCCTGTTTTTCTAGGTTGACCTTAATAGGAAAGAATATAAATGTACAATTATATGTCAATATAAATGCTGTTTAAATGCTGGTTTGAACTGGTATCAAAGGCAATGAGTCATCCAGCTGATTGATATTGGTAGAGTAACATTTAAATGCAGTGAGAGAGGATTTGAAGCAAGATAACCACAATATATGGAACAAATACTTATGATTTACATGAAGAATTAATGTAAGGGTCTATTTAAATTATTTCTTTTTCAATGCTTGGAATACATTAGATTATGGGGCTCTCTAAAGATGCCAGTTAATAGACAAGACCAGCCAAAAACCAGTGTCTGTGTCGGTAAAAACACATCAAAGCAAAGTGAAAGTGGTTGCAATGGAAGTGATGAAGTGTGTTTAATTCTGTATCTCCTGCTTATTCTGTCTCTGAAGGGACTGGCTGGCTCTGAGCTTCCAAGGAAGTTCTGCATTTTCTTCTGGTTTGGGTTTGTTTTTTTCCTGCAAGAGCTTGGAAGTGTTGGGATAGGTGTGGCTGGGATTGGGATGGAAACCAGGCTTCCTTGGATAAACAAGGGCACTCGTGTGGCACTCGTGTGGCACAGTCACTGTGATGCCAGTGAACTCCCATAGAAGTCAGGACCAACAGACTAAATTGGTTTTTTCATCGTCATGAAAATGCTTGAGCATTTCCAGTGTTTTGAGCAAGTGTTTCACAGTCTGGGCTGTCAAAGCATTCTGCTGTTACACGGACACTCTGTTAACCTGAAATCAAAGAGATTTGGGCTTTTAAGGCATGTGTTGTCTCTCCCTGATTCTTTATGATACAAAAATCTATGTTAAAAATTTAAATTCCTTTGATCTTCAAAGGGAAAGCATCTCCTTAGAAAGTCGTTGGTCAGCCAAGGGAAAAAAGTTCTTTTTCTCAAACTGTGAAGCTACAGCAGAGCATCAAACTGAGGTTAAACTTTTTTTTTGACAGAATTTTGAAGTACTGTCAAATATTTCATGTATTCATTACTTCTGTATTTTATGGAGAACCATTTTTTGTCTGTGAGGACAACACAGTTTATCTGGAGATAGTTTACTTAAAAAAGGAATGGAAAGAAAATGAAGAAAAAAGAAAGGAAACAGAAACCTGAGCTCCATGGTGAATTCTTTCCTGGCTAATACAGCCTTAGACAAACAGACCAAAGGAAAGTGTTTGTCATGCAAGATGTTTGTGGGGATTTTTCTGTGGGTTTTCTTGTCATTCTTTCATTTTTCAGTTCCAAAGAGCTGTTGTGTTTTGACATCCCAGTTGTCATCAGATCACTGTAACTTCACTGCAAATGTAATCCTTTTGGGGGTGTGGATCTTCTCATGCTGTTCTCTGTCATACTGGACAGAGTGAAAGAGGATATTTCATTTTTTTAATTGAAGTTTCAGGCAGGAACCTAAACACACACACAATGTTAGTTTACAAGAAGCTCTTTAGCATCACTTAAAAATCAAAGCAACGTGACAGGTTGAAAGGTGTTTGGGTATGAGAAGGTACATTTCTTCCTACACCATTTCCAGTAGTTTTGTAAATACCACTCATGCTGTATCTTGATAATTCAGTTTTTCCTAACTTGTAGTGAATACATGAATAAAAGCTGCAGTATTTGTTCCTAGTGGCTAATTCTTTGCTACTGCTTTATTACAGTTATGAAGGTGTTTATTTTTTATCATTCTTTGTGGGGGCAGAGGGTGGGCGAGGGGGAGGAGCAGAGAAGAGAAAATATTAGAATTTAGACATGTTAACAAAACACTTTTAAAACATAGGTTTTCTGAGTCATTCATTGAAGTATGAAATGCAGCAACTGTCCTTATACCACACTGGATAAAGCAGTGATTTTACACCACAGTGAAGTTAATCCTGTAAAACTTACCCAGGAGTCTGGTACCGTGCTCTCAATTGGCAGGTGATTGGTATAGCCAGAAATAAGAGTACAAACTATAAACCAGGTTATAGCAGGGACTTTCTACCTTGTGTTCCAGTTTTGTTCAGGATTAATTTTTTTTGGAGGTGTTGGAAATGTCAGTGAACTGCAGCTGAAGCTGTTTAACTCATCTGAGAGTTGGGTAGTGCAGCTTTGAAGTTGTGGAAGAGCAAAACCAACGAATATAACTCAGTTTTAGTGTTTATATTCCTTCAGTTTGTAGACTTCTAATAAAATTTCTTCACGATTTTGTTTTGCTGGGAGGGCATTGTTTGAAGTTTGAGAGTCTTGCCATTTGGTTTGTGTCTGTGAGATCTCACCCTCGAGCTCAGCCTGAAATCAAGGCTGTTTGCATAGACTGTACTTCTGTAAAAATAAATAAAACTATTCAGTGTTATGTTGAAACCCTGTATTTTCTAAAAGGGAATTTTTCTACCTTCTAGGTAAGCTTCTGGGTTGTTAGAGAGATTCTGCATGCACAGACTTTGAAAATACGAGCTGAGGTTTTGAGCCACTACATTAAAACTGCAAAGGTAAGAATTTGGCTTGGGAAGGGGTCTGTGGGATTCACCACAATTAAAGGTTTTATACCTAAGTTGGTCAGTGCAAAAATACATGTGGGGAAATATTTATCTGAAACCTGATTTAGTTTAATTCAGGTAATGCAAAGATGCTTTATTTCACATATTGTTTATAAAAGAGTATAATTTACCTGATGTGGTTTTTAAATCGGTTAAACCAAAATGCTGTGTGTAGAATCAGTTCAAACAGCATCAGTCAGAACAGAAATGGTTTGTTTGCCTTTACCATTGGAAGGAAAGGATTTTTTATCTCTTATTCCAATTGTGTCATGAATAATACCAAGTTAATAAATACGGTTTCAAAAATATACTTGAATTCCAAAAAACATTTTGGAGCTCTCAGTGTTTCCTAAAGCCTTTTGGACTGACACTCCTAAGAAAAGGGTCAGCAAATCTTGAGTGATGTGTAGGTGAACCAGAGTCCTGGCCCTTCAAAGCAGAGTGAAACTTCTTCACTGTAGTGAGAAGAGGGGGATGTTTTTCAAGTGTTTGCTGTCAGATGGTGGGTGCCTGTAACTACAACTGAGTGCTGTGGCTGCCTTGGGTTACCTGTCACGAAACATGTACAACTTTATGTCAATAATTTTGTATTCAAATGCGTTCCTTGTCTTGTTTTTAATGAAATAATATTTTACTTCTGTAGCATTTGACTTGGTTCACATGCAGCTGCTAACATGAAGTTCCTGCAGTTAGTGCTGTTGGAAGGATTTCCTGTGTACCCCAAAGCTGTTATCAAAGCAGCTTGGTGCCAGAGGTCACACTAATGAACTTTTCTTCAGAGAAGCTGTGAATCCACTCCACAGTGAATTCTTTGTGCTGACATCTATTGTAGAGCTCACAGAACTTTAGTGGTGTCTAATCCATATTGCTTTATGCATGAACTAATTGGACCTAATAGTTACATTCCCCCAGAGTTCCCAGACTATCCTGGCAGGTGATGACTTCTGTTTCAATGCTGGCAGCAGCTGGGAAAGCCCTTTTTTTTCCTTTTTTTAATCAACTACACTGTCCTTGAGGAGAAAGGACTTTACCTTGTTTGGGGATCTGTGTGGGAGTAAGGATTATCGTGTAAGTGGAGGGACAAACTCCAGCAGGACTACTTGGAAGAATAGCAGGACTAATGGTATAGGATAAATATCCACCCCCTTCCACCTTGCCCCACAAAACAGTGATTTTGCCCTTTACACATGGTTACCAAAGAATCCTCCCAAAAGAGGATGAGTAGAGGGAAGCACTTCATCAGTTGGCGTGGGCAGACTTCCACTGTCAGTAGAATCGTGGGGTGCTGAGCACCCAGACTGGAATTGCTCTTAGGGTGCCATTCCTGAGTAATGCCCACGAGTACTTTGTTCTGTAGAAGCTGTAAGAGGAAATCATTTGCCCTGCTCCAAAACTGTTATCCAGAAAACCATCCTTGTGGTATCATTTTCATCCTTCCAAACAGAAGGTCTCCTTTGATATTCAGCATTTACTCAGGGTCGTGTTACACCAGCTGGTTTTGTCCTGTTACCTCGTGAAAGGCCTCCTAAGCAGGAAAACTTTGGTAAGCTAAGTTTCAAGCAGGAAAAAAGACTTCCACCATTTTGTGAATTGGAAGGGTTCCTTATTTTATCTGTCTGGAATACTGACCTACCTTGGTCACTGTTCCAAATGTCTTCAGCAGGATTTGCAGTACAGTGGTTGAGTACCCATTTCTCTATATCAGAGTCTCTTTGTTAGAGATAAAACCTCAATTTGTGTGCACTCCAACAAAAATGCCTGAATGTAGTTTGGATATTTGGGTGCTCATATCTGTCAGAACAATTGATATTGCAGAAGAGGTAACAACATTTTCTTCCAGACCATTTTTAAGCTTCTGTGACAGGACCAGTTGGCCAAAGCAGATTGATGGTTTTGGAGACAGAGGGAAAGGAAAAAGGAAAGGGAGGGAAATTCCAAATATGTAAGAAAAAGCACTTAACAACAGTGTTGTGTAGAAAGTTTTAAAGCAAATTCCTTTACCCTGATGGCTTCTCTGCTCAGTTTTGATCAGGTTGTTGCTTTCTACTGGTTAGTTGTCATACCCCCAAATTACCCTTCAGTGAGAGGAGTACTCCAGGTATGTGGCTTTGGAAATTTACCTTCTTGATTTCATCCTGCAACACTATTTTTTGGGTGCTTTGGTGCAGCCTTGGTAGCTGCATAAACTTTAAGTACTGCCATGATTACCTCATTCACCACTGGGTTATCCTTTCTGGCACGTTAAGTTTTAAAATACCGTCGAATGCTATGAAAGGAATTTGTTGGGCTTGAATGTCAGAAAATTTCTGGCACTTCTAATGTATTACTCAAGATGTATGTCTATATAGGTATTTTTAAGGGTTCTCTGTGGGCTATGAAACAGGTAGTACAGTCTAATTCAAAACCATGTAGACACAGTAATGAAAAATTAGGAGGTTCCATAAAAGTGGTCTGGATGCACAGCAGTTCTCTGTAACTCTTCATTTTAGAACTTGCAAGATTTCCTCATTTTTATATTGTTTATTCTGCAATCATTATTGGCAGCACTTGGAATGTTGTTTATTGTCGTTATACATGTATTTTTTGTCCTCAGAAACTGTATGAGCTGAATAATCTCCATGCACTTATGGCAGTGGTGTCAGGCCTGCAGAGTGCTCCGATCTTCAGGCTGACCAAGACGTGGGCGGTGAGTGGAGCACAGCAGAGGGGGGTTGATTTATTCTTAGGAAAATACAACATTCTTAATTTATTTGTAGGAAAATACAACAGTCTGTTTTCAAGGATGCAGTAATCATTACAGATAGTTTTAATTTTATTCTACTCCGTACATAATGCTCCTGGTTCCTCTGAAGTCTGTGGCTTCCTCTTGAATATTTTTTTTCCATTCTGGCATAGAAATATTTTCCTTTGAAAAATAGTTCCCTACAGATTCTGCTAAATGCAGAGGCTTCTAATTTGGCCAGAAGCTATTTTGTATTTAGTTGCTGGAAAATTCTGAATGCCAAAGTGGGTCATATTTTAATCGTTTAGGGGTTTATGCTGTTGGAATTTTTCTTTTGCTATGGAGAGCAGATGTTCAGAAACTCTTGATTCAGTTGCCATAAAGAGATTTGTTGTTTCTCTGACTGATAACTAAATCTATCACTTTTCCTCAGAGTTCTCAGAATTATTTTCATAGTTCTAATTGCATTAGACAGTATATTTGTAGTTCTGCATTTGCACAGTTGTGAAAGAACAGTGTTCTTTGGAACCATGTTTATTTGACATCTGGTTTTTTGACTGCCATTAATATAATTTTTATATAGTATCCTTGATAAGAAGAATATCAGGAATTACTTTTGCTCATTGATGCCTCAGAGCTTAGAAAATAATCCTTGAATCAGCCATACATTGTGTAGTTTTCCAGCTGTTTCAGATGAGCTGTGACATGAAGTGTGACAGAAATATTCAGGTGACTGAAATACTCCTGTGCAAGGGGTACATATAAATAGATCATTAAAAAGAGGTGGAAATTTTCACAGAAGACATGTCAGTGCGTCCTTGGATGTTACAAAAAGTGTTTCTTTGATAACTGCATCATAATGTTGTTCAGTTGATAAACGTTACCAAAAGTGAATATAATTCACTCCTGCTGAGATACTCATCTGGAATTCTGGGCACATTTTCCAAATGCACAGTTAAGTAAGACATTGCTTCTGCATACCAAAAAATCTCTCCAAGGAAATGTTAATGAAATTAACACTTCAAAATGATCTCGAGGAGAACTTCTGCTTCTCTGATGTTGTCGTGTCAAGGAGTTGATGCCTCAACAGTTTTACGAAACTGTGATGCCAAATTGATTTTTAAATCTCTTTTTGCACATGACTCTAAATAAATGTAACTATAACCATAAATCAATAACAGCTATATTAGTTGCTACCATGATGATGCCATTCAGAACTGGGAGTCCCCTGTTTCTTTTCCTGCTTGGTTGTGCACGTGTTTGCACTTAGGAGGATTATTTGTTTGCTGTTGGCACATGTATCAATGTTTAAAGTTCACCCCTCTTCCAGCCTCTGAAATGCCAGGTAGCTTCTCCCACATTTCTGCAGGTGTTTGATTTCTCATATAACCCCAAGCACTTGCTTCTCCTCATCTTACATAAACCTTTGCAAATTGAAGTTGCAGGAGAGCTCCCAGCGCTGTGCACTGCAAACTGACGTAGTTGTCCTTGTCCTGGAGGTTCAGTTTATAAATTCTAAAAGCAATTCTAAACCATTGGCTTTCTGTGTATTAAAAGCAAGAAAAGGCACTTCAAACCATTATTGGAGTCACCAAGTCATTTGAGTAAGTTATACAGTAACTCTCCAAAACCTTCAACGAGGAAGGATTTCTTCTGCATTTCTGAGATTGTTTGTAGCAACCCTCAATCAACTCGACTCATACAGTCAGGAAAATAGCTGCAAGTGTATTCATCCCCTGAAAAATAAAAAAAAAAGGCCACCTAATATGGTTGGAATCTAGAGTAGAAAGGAGCCATTAAATATTTGCTTGGTAATCTAATGTTCCTAAAAAAGATGAAATTCATGTCTTCTGACGGTATGTCTGAATTTGCCTGAGATTTGTCTCGCCCGTTGCCTGCACACACTCTCAACTCTGGAGAATAATAAATGCTACTTTTAGTGTGTGATTTGCCCCATTCAGAACGGGAAAAGAATTGTGAACCTTGCCAGAAAGGTCACAGAATAGAATAGTCAACTTCAATTAATGTAAAGGAATTGTAGATGACCAGCGAGGATTTGGGCAATGTAAGCAAATAATCATTAAAATCTGAAGGGAGGTGAGTCCTGTCCCACTCTGCCAGCACCCTGAAACCTCATCACCCCTTTCTTGCATTTCAAAAAGGTTGTGCTCAGGGTTGGCACATTCTAACTAGAAAGCAAAAAGCAATTTAGAAGGCTCTCAGTCCTTTCCTGCTGCTATAAACTGTCAGCCTTAGCTTTTATTGTCTCTGCACGTGTACTTCTCTTTAGTGTTCTTTGCATCCTTTGAGCCCAAGAAACAGAGGAAGAAAAATTATTTAAAAAAGAAGCAGCTCCAAAACTGAAGAACTAACAACTGCCCTCACAGAAAACACCTTTAATGTGCTTGGCTTCTCTGTGCTTTTCTCCCTTAATGCAGGAAGTGGAGGCATGATGGGAGTTGCCCTGTGAGCATAAGGGGAAGTTACACAGGGTCAGCATGTCATAAGATGATCCAAAGAGCCTGCTCATCCTTATGGAGTAAATGCTGTAATTTTGAGGGAGGTTGTATTAAAAAAAAACCCAAGCCAATAACAACAACAGTGGGCAAATGGAAATGTGTGCTTATAAGGATAAAAGAGAAATCATAATGATCAAATTTAAGCTTAACTGGTTTTCCCTTCTTCTTTCTTTCCCCAGTTACTGAGCCGGAAGGATAAAGCCACCTTTGACAAGTTGGAGTATGTTATGAGTAAAGAAGATAATTACAAAAGGCTTAGAGACTATATCAGCAGCTTGAAGATGACTCCTTGTATTCCCTATTTAGGTAAGTTGGAGCATATTTCTCCAGTAATTACACAAACAAAACACCATCTTTTAAGCATTCATGAAACTGTTTCTTTTCTTCATTAAAGAGTCTGTAACCCCAGTTGATTCTGGATACTCTGTATGTGGCAAGACAGAATTTCAGCAAGAAAATACCTGTTAAACCTCACAAACACTTCAGGTTTTACATACAGTATCAGTTTGCTAGGAAATTGTTTTCCCACATGTTGTACAAATACACTGATTGACTTCTGGAGAAGTGCTTAAATTGTTACCCCTGCTAGTGCCCTTACAGCTGAATACTTGACTGTTATAAAAATGAGGGCTTTTAATTTATGAGATGCTATAAATCATCAGCCTCTGAGATAAATAAATGTACATCTTGGGGTTTGGAACATGCTAAAATCTGGAGATATTGCTTCATTAGTTACACCAAGGTGACAAGAGAAACAGTGTTATTATGACTGACTCAGCTTTATGGAGTAATTATTAGTAAATTACATTCCTGTATATCTAAAAACTAGATAAATGTGTTTAATATGCATTGGTTTTGTTGCCAAGCTAATCTAGTGTTAGTTAAACTAAGACATTAAAGTGATCAGTGTGCTTTTCTTTAATGTAGCTTTTGTTTGATACCTTTAAGATGTTGGTAGTCACATAAAATTAAGGAAATGTGTATTCCAATTTTTGGTACTTCTGCAGGTATGAGTAGCTCTTACACCTGAATTCCAGATGACTTCTTGTGGTCACTAAGACCTCTTAAACTGTAATATCTTTGTTCCTGAAGTCTGATACTTCCTTTACTCAGCTGGGCTGTTAACTTTGTCAAGATTAATTGGTTGAATTTTAAATGCTTTGTACTTAAATAGAAAAAAATAGTTTCCTGGGAGGGACCAACAGTAATTTTAGTGTCCCATAGTGTTCCTCATTCAGGGACTGAATTAAAGGGGGCAAAAAAGAAGCCAAGCATAATGTAATGTGATTAAACACGTAGCTTTCCCATCATGTGTACACATGCAGTATAGACATATGGTACATGGTTCTGAAATGCTTCTGACGTTGCAGATGCTTTTGACCCATATGCCATGAGTTTTGAAACATGAAGCCAGGCTCAAATTGTTTTCTTGCTGATTGTGAGAGTCCCAAGGCAAATACTGAGAAGCCGTTTTTTCAGTTTTGTTCAATTACAGATGTTTTCCCCGAGACAGTAGAAGCTTCTTGTCTGACTTCTGCATTAGAATAAGCTTTGGGCTTGACTTGATACTTTGAAGTGAAATATGTAGTTCTTTTCTATTTAGAAAGGAAGAAATGGTCTTTGCTGTGACCTGCTGGAGTTAAAGGATGTGTTGGGACCTGGCTTCATGTGATATCAGTTCTTACCAGTGAAATAAAGAATGTCCTCGAGCCTTTTTTAATTCTCCAGAGGAACAGCAAATACCCACTGGTGCACTCTCTCTAAAATTAATTTTGTAGAGTCGAAATAAGTGGCAAAAAGAACCAAATTGCCTTGAAACTGCAGTCATGATAAATCTGTATCCATCTTGGAGGATTGAAAATTGAGTCCAAGTTTTCTCATTTGATCAAAGCTTCGATTTCCAGCAACACCTGAGTATATTCGTTATTTCTCAAATTTCTGTCCCAAGGCATTTTTGCTAATGTGAGAGTCATATGGAATAGAAGAAACTTAAATTGCTTGGTTTAGTTACTGTTTTAAGCTTATCAGTCTAGGTTACAATTCCTGAAAGGAATACTTCTGCCATAAAATCATGTACAGGAGTAGTGCTGCTCCTGGTTTAAAATCTGTGGAAAAAGCCTCCACAAAAGTCTGCAGATGGAAATCATGGTGATCATGGCATGTGCCAGGGAGGGGGATTCTTCAGGAGGTCCATTTCCTCTCAGGGGAAAAGGAGGAGTGGGCATTTCTTTACTCTTGGTGGGGAGATCCAGCAGCTGCTGTGCTCCCCCAAAATGCTCTTTAGGAGAGTGCAGAGCATCAAACCTGCCACACAGCTACATCTGGCCTTGCAAATCCCCTCTGGAGAAACATTGGCACTGGTCATGGAGGCCCCTTTTGGATGATCATAGGCAAAGTGTGTATATAAAAGAATTTCAGCTGCAATTTCAAGGGTCAATGTTTTACCCTTCAGAGGATACTTGGTTTACCCTTATGCAACCAAATATCAAATATGGGTGGTAGAGGGTTTTTTCATGACCATCTTAGCATTGTAAGATAAAACTTTAAATGCTCTTTTGGTTTAGTTTTTGCAATGGGAGTGGAACCACAGAGGTACAGATTGCTGTCTTAATACCTCACCCACTGTGGACAAGATGAGGATGTCCTTCCACATTTAACTGAGGCAGGAGGGAAATAAAACAGTCTTATCACAGAGTTGTGATTAATCTGAGATTGCACAATGAAACAGCTGAGCCATATCTTGAGAAGTAAGATTTTTATTTAACTAAGCAGTACTACCTTGTGAAATATTTTCTTATAGCTGTCTTTGAGGAGTTATAACAAGAAACAGAAAAGCTGAAAACAGGTTATTAAGTATATTCAGTATATTAAGCTGAATATACAGCTACTTCAGTGATAGTGCTTGCAATAGATTTTGGAAATAAATGTGAAAAGCATGTTTCAGGTTTGGTACAAGTTAAACTTTCTTGAGGTCTACCTGGTTAAATTTAGACAGGAATGGTGAAGGCTCTGTCCGTCACAGACAGACTGCTTCTGAACATCCAAGACAAGAAGTTTGAGGGATGCTACGACCACTTTTCAAAATCTTCTCTAAAAGAAGTGTGAGGGAAAACCTTGAATTCTTGAAGTCATTCACCCTGCTCAGGAAGTTCAGCTCAAAAGCTACAAACTGATAGAGTTACAAGCATTTGAAAGTGAATTATTGTACAGGGTATGAACCAACCTGAAAAAGAGATGCTATGCTTTCCCTCCTCGTAATCTTAAATTGGCAACTTAATTAAGTCTTTCCTTTCAGAGCACAGCATTTCTACAGTCTGAGATTTCCGGGTGTATTTTCGTAATAATGTTTAGTTAATGTCATCCTGCAGCTTTAAACTGGGGAAGACTCACTTTTTACATGTCTAATATATAAGATTTAATTAAAAGGCTGAGTGCAAGCTAATTTTACTTTGGGGTTTCTGCAAAGTACACCTTTCACTGACTGCACTGAATAAACAAACACTGTTTTTGTAGCAGGCAAGAGATTTTCGGGGTAAAATAAGCTCTCTGCCAAGGAGAGGAAATCTGCTGGTTGAATGAACTAAAGCTGTCAGAAGTGTTCATTAAAGGAACATTTTGGAGGGCATTTTCAGCTTTTAAGTTTACCTGAACTGCTCTTCTATCCAGCTACCATAGAAAAAAAGGATAGACTGTAGAGAGTCTGAATTTTAAGCATTTGCAAATAAAAAGCATTTTATAGGACACTCAGTCAATGAGGTCTGTGTGATATTTGTAACAAACAAATATTCCTTACATGAAGAACAATTTCAGAATGGGAATAGTAAACATTTGTGTCAGTTAAAGTTCTTGGAATTTGGGAATGGAATATGCTGGGACTGATTCCCCACCGCCTCCAACCCCAATTAAATATTGGTGAAACTTGTTGGCTTTGATCTCTTGACCAAAGATTTAATTACAGCCCTTTCAGCCATATATTATCAATGAAGCTTTATCTACTCCAGGGTGTGTTCTGAAAGCAGAAGGCTGTTTCCTCTTCTCTGAATCACATATGAAGCTTTGCACAGCATTTGATATGGACTAATTTAACTTAACAATCATATTAGATTATTCTCTTAGCTGTCAAGGTTTCTTACGTTAAAAAGGGACAAAGTTCCTTAAAATCCTGAAGGCACATATGAGATGCTAAGCAAATACTTTGGTTACAGTTCAGAACAGCATATTTAGTTTTAGGTAATATTAAATAAAATTAGGCAACTTGTGTGACTAAGTACAGTTATTAAATAGTTTTATATAACTGGAAGAAAGCTTTAGTTTTGAGATTCTGGTACCTAAGGCGAATGTTTTGTTGTATCCAATTTTGGAAGTATTTTCTAATTAATTTCCTAAGTTACTTATTAATTCCAGTGGAAATCCGATCTCTAGAAGACAAAATTCAAGATAGACAGTGTCAAAAGTTGTAAACACGTAGAGGAAGGGAAACGTGTGTGTCATAAGAGCAGCCCAAATTTGGGATGACAGGGAGAACAAACTCAGAGCTGGTTTCTAACCTTTGCTTTACTGTGGCAGCAGAAATCTGTGTTGGAGGAAAACTTCTGATATTCAGGGGCTTGGTCCTCTAAATTAGTGTGTGTGAATATTTGATCCACTCCCATCACTCCTAATGGAAGCAAGGGAAGGGGCTCTGTGTCAACCCATGATTTTAATATCAGGACTTTCAGTTTTGCCATTAAGTTCAAACTGTCAGGAAATACTTCTGTTTAATTAGGATGCTTGACTATGGAGGTTGAAAGTAAAAAAAGTACCCAGCAATTTGGTTGTCTGAAGTTTACCAATAATTTCATAAAATCAGTTGTCTTACATCGGGAGTGTTTTGCCCAAGTGTTTTACAGAAGGTAGGACTTGCAGATCTTAGTGGTGTAGAGAATTCCTTCAGGACTTCTACATTTTATGTTTAATTTGCCACTTCATTTTGAAATAATTATTTGTTGCAAAAATCTCTCTCTGCTGGCAAAGCTAAGTCTCCAACTTTTTTTGTAGCTTCTCGGAGTAAATATCAAACAGTAATGTAAAGTCAGATTTTTCATTGAAAGCAATATCCACATTTTTAAATAAATTGTTAAATAACTAATCAATTTTCACATTAAAGCAAGACAGTGTCATTTCACATATTTACATGTAAGAGTTGAGCTAACCTGAAAGAGCATAAGCTTTCTGAAGTGGAAAAGCTTATATCTTGTCATAAATCTGGACTTTTTTACCAGCTTTAATGACTGTTTATGTAAAGTATGTTGGTCTTGAACAAAGGATAAATATGCTTTGCAAGCACAAACATCTGCTTTTGTGAAGGTGTGTTTAAAAAATCCCACCGTCTGTCACAGTAGAGAAGGGGTCTGAAAAAGGAGAGGGGAACACGACAGGGAAAAGAAGACAGGAAAACTGTAGACCTGCTTTTTGCAGGGGCAGATTGTGCAAAATAATGATTAAAAAAGTAATACTTTATTTTTTCTGGAACTCAAGCACCGGGAAGTTTATACGGGATCCCTTGAGCGCTGTGGGATTTTCCTCCTCAGTCTATAGGCCTGATCATCATCTGAACTGCTTTCAAGGAGTAGGAGCCTCCCCGGTACTCAGCCCAAAATATTCCATCCTGGTACTTGCTCCTGTAGTGGCCTCCCCTGTACCACACCCCGTTGAGGTTGGAGTGGGCACACGCGTTGTACCACCAGCCGCCTTTGTGGAAGTGGGCACAGTTTCCTGTGGAACAGAGGGAAACGGGTGAACTTCGGCTCTGAAGGGCAGAAAAGGAGATTACTAAATGTTTTTTGGATTGTGGCTTGTTCTCAGAGGGCACTTGGAAGTACTTCACAGCCTGTTGTGGTCACTTCGGTTTCTGCTCCTGCTTGAATTATAAACTCTGTTGTAGCAGCAGCCGTTGGTAGAGGGGGGGATTATTGACTCTGTGTTTAATGTGACAGCTGAAAATAAAGGAGATAACTCTTCTCAGGCTACCAGCACTGCTTCTCCATGAGCTAACATCCCAGGAACTTGGGTTATGTGCTGTTTAGAAATACTTTAAGGGAAGCCATGTGAGCTGATACAGCCCCAAGCAGCACACGGGGCCGCGGCTCCACAAAGACTTGCTTGTAACTTGTGTTTTTACTGTTACAGGCTTGTCTAAGAGTTTGCAGGATTTGTCCAGCTTTATGGTTACTGACAGCTGAGGAAAAGCAGTTGAAGTATTGCAGTCCCCAACCTTTCCTTTACTGCTAAGGGGAAAGCTGGAGGAAAGCAGCAAAAAAGTGTGCTTTAAGGAGGACAAAACCAATGATCTGCCCCTTTCTCAAGTATTGGTACGTAACTGAGCCTCTGCACACTTGCAGTTCCTTTCATGGTGTCCAGAGGCTTTAGTTCCTGGTGATTACTGTTGTGGGAGCAGCACTACTTGGAGATCACCTGGGCAGGGATTCTGACTGTGCAGTCACATGGAAGTGATGAGATGTCCTTGAGCTAAACAGAGTTGCTGAAGTGTGTTCTCAGTGAGGGTAATAGAATTTGAATTTCTGACTGGTGCAGGGCTCAAAGGGAGCGCTGCCAACATGATTTGTGTCATCCCGGGTTTGAAGCATCTTTCAATAGAGTTTCTCCATCAGAATTTACGTGCTGGTTTTGGGTGCTATATTGCGTTTTAAAAGCTGATATTACTAATGGAATGCACGTTCCTCACATGTTCCCACCCACACCGGTTTCCTTACCTGAATACATGTCCCTGTCTCTGTCCAGTGTGGTGAATTGCTTCCCGTTGTGCCAGATCATGGAATCGCCGGCGTTCCCTTGGTACGTCCCCAGGCGCAGCCTGTAGAACTCGCTCTCGGGCTCCAGGCGGAAGCTGCTGTACTCAGCATAGACCTTCTTGTTGCTCCAGTCCTCCAGCTCAATCAATAGTCTGTAATTATCCTGATTGCTGAGCATGTAGATGTTTTCCAGTCCCAGCCAGTACTCTCCATCAATGTTTCCAAATCCTTTCTGTATGAAAGAAGATCGGAAGGGGGATGTTGGCTTAGTTTGTCTTGTTTGTCAAAACACTCAGCAGCAGGAGTGTTATAAACCATTGGAATTTGGGCACTGAAAGCCTTTAAGCTTCTGGATGACTGCTCAACACATGCACTTAAGTGCCTTATTTTGCTGCACTTGGACCGCTGAACTGCACGAGATGCTGCCAGAATCAGTAAAGGCAGCAAAATTTCTGTGTTCTGGGCTGTCCTCTTCTTTTTAAGGTAAAGGGAGTGAGAACAGGGAAACTGAAACAATATATTTCTTGACAAAGCTAAGGGAATCTGTAAGAATGGATGAATAATGGAATTTTAGGGATATATTTCCAGGTTGAAAAAGGCATTTATGGATCAACCGTGTCGTTGGTCAAGGCAAATAACTTTTTGTTGCCTTTGTATTTCAACTAGTGTTGGGTTTTATTGTGAATTTAATCACACAATTCATCTGGGCTCTTTACTGGATTTATCAGAAATGAAATATAAAGGCATCTTTCTTTTCAAATCACAGACTGCCAGCACAATAGATGTGAAGTGATATTTCCTATCTGCTCTCTCCTCTGCCCAAGTTTGCTAATGTTTGGTGTTGCATTGTGATCAAAATGTTTATGGTTACTTTATGAGGCACTCCATAACTCCCTGATTACATTTTATAACATTTAACAGCTCCCAAACCAACCACATACTGTTCTGAGAAGTAAGGACTTTGAATAACTGTTGATTTAATGATTATTGATTGATTGATGTATTGAAGAATTTATGTATTCATTATTGATTTAATAATTAATATTTGAACCATTAAGTTCAGGAAGCAAAAATCCGTATGCTGATTTTTTGCCAATTCCTTTGTATATATGATACTATTTTTAAATTACTGATGGAGTTGAACATGGCTCAGTTCTCTCTACAGATAAAATGCAGGTGGCAATTGCAAATCCACTTCAAATGAGCACAACAGCATAGGGGAAAACTGTGTCCTGTATGTAATGTGTGAAGTCAGCACATTATTATTTAAAAAACCCAACCAAATGGATTTTCAAATTTCCTGTTCAGCATGTAATTACTCCAAAGCAGCATCCATTTCTCATCCTGGGCATTCTGCCTGGTAGTGCAGAATATCACAGTAACACACAGGAATGTGTTTCCCTTCACCAGCCTGACATCTTCAGATTTCTAACCTAAATTTACAAGTGGAGATCATTTCCTTCAGTTCATTGTTAGGACTGTTTTTAAGTTGAGGCCCTGATGTTGCAAATCTTATAATGTGTTTAAATGAATAATTCCACTGGCTGAGTTTGCCTATTCATAAGGGAGACAATTAAGCTTTACAAGTACTTACTGTAGTTCTCAGTGTGTTAATAAAAGTCATGTGCTTAGTTAGAGCTTTGTAATAAATGGCTTCCCAGTCACTGTCTAGAGCAACATGTGTCTCCCAGTTGTGCTGTGCATCACAAATAGAGGCTATTTCAGACAAACTGGTTCACACAAACTTAACTGTGCCTTGAGGGAAAATAGGACCTCCCCTGTGAAATATGTTTGCCTCTGAGGGGTGGCCATTCTTTCCAGTTATCCTTCTTCACCCACTGATTGTTGCATTCTGTAATTTACCTTGTAACTGTCCCAGTTCCTGAAAAAGTTGACAGATCCATCTGTCCTCTTCTGAATAACTGCCCATCCTCCAGGGTCCAGGCTGTTCTCACACCACAGTTGCATTGGCTCGTTGCTGTTTTCAGGTTTGATCATGTAAATCCCGCTGTTGGAATGTCCAGCTTCCTTGGCTTGTTGGCAGTCTTTGAATGGACCTTTTGGATAAAAAAATACTGTAAGCATTCAAACTTGGCTGTGCAGTGCCCATTGTTGGGGAATATTTTGTAATGGAAAGTCAGTAATTCAATTCAGGTGTAAAGCTACCATGGAAAACAGTGCAAAAAGTTACTGTCTGAGATTAATTGTCTATATATAAATAAACATGTCACTATCCTCTCTGTGTATTTTTGAACAAAAACTTCATTTTGCTGAACAAATAATAGACTTTGTTTACCAACACCTAAGTTTTTGTCTACTGTGTTCAAGATTTATACTCTGGCTCTTGATATTGAGGTCCATTATGATTTTTATTAATTATTTTCTTCTTTTTCACAAAAGGTAGACATCAAATTACTTCATTATCGTGGTGCATCAATTTGAAACTGTTGGAAGTTAAAAACAAAACAAACTCGGGATACCCAACCAAACCTCTGAATACATAAATAGTTTGAGAGCTGCTGTAAGAAATATTTACTGCCAGAGCCTACAGACATGGAATTTAGTCAAAGAGAGTCCTTACACTGCACAATTTTTTGCCTTTATGTATTTACCCAGTGTTTTGGATGGGGCTGTCAACTGTGGGTAGAAATCTCTTTAAGTTTCCTGTGTTATCCAGGCGTGATACACGTAGGTGGGTACTGATGAAGAAATAAGCAATGGAGAAGGATTTCTGAGGAGCTAAAAGGGCTCATGAACTTGTTTTTAGGGCTGTGGCTCTACAGAAAATGCTGTTCCTGTTGTCAGTGCTGCTTGAAAGCTTTATTTTAGTCCATGTGAAGTGGTTTTAAAAATACTACTTAGAGAAGGGCATCTGGTCATTGTGTAAGAAGGGTGCAGTTTGCATATCTCTGAAAACTTTGCCTTTCATTTTTTCGGTAATATTTTTATTTTCTGCTTTTTAGAAAAGAATTTGTTTGTCTATCATGGCTTCAGTTGGTTTAGAGAGACTGGTTATTTACTAATGAAAAGCAAAGTGTGTTCTAATGACCGGTTAGTGATGGGTGCCCCAAATATGTTTGAAAACTCAGTATGTCTGAAAATAAATTACCTACAGCTTTCCTCTTCTCCTGGAAGGCTCATTTTCTCAAACATCCTTGGAAGTTCAGAGAGAACTCATCAGTCACAGAAGCAGCTCATGTGCAAAGCAACACAGAAGACAGTTGTTGAGGTTATTCTTTTATCAAAAGTAAAGGTTGAGGGAGATTGACCTTCACTGCAGATTAAGGTTGTGTGACAAAAGCAAGTTGAAAACTGCACTTCTCTTACATTTTCAGGTAGTAGTTGCCAGTTTGACAAGTATATGATTAACAAAAAATCCTTAAAGCATTTCATATTAATTAGAGTATATAAAGCTTATGTATCTAAAGAAGAGAACTTGGAGCTTCTGGCCATGGCAGAACTACCAGGGATGTCTCAGACATCGAGCCATCATTGTAAGTTCTGCTGCACTGTCAGGATTTGTGGTGGTTTTCCCATTCTTCCAGTGGAAGAATGGGAGTTCAGGGAAGAAATCCTGTAGCTGTGGTATATGAATGGTTTTTCTCTTGTTCACAATTATTAAAATTTCCATGTAGATTGTGAAAATTGCAGAGTTTGTCCACGGGATAGATAATTTTGTGGGTTAAGCTGGGTCTCACTTCCTTTCCTTGTACTGTTTAAATTAAATTTGGGTGCTCTATAGCTGAACAGGGATGTTGTTCCAAAACTGTTATTGTAAAACAATTATTGCTTTAGAAAAAGTGTAAACAGACAAGTCTTAATTTTTTGTAGTGTTATTGAACAGTAAGAGGAACTCAATTAGATCTGCTGGATATTATCTACTGTGATTTCTACTGGAGGAGGAATTGAGGACCCATTTTTCCATGAGAGACCTAAGCAGATGTTTGGATTGGTTTTAAGGCAGACAGAATTGTACCAGTCTGTTTATATAATGCACTTGAATCACTTCTAAAATGCAGCTGGCATTACGGAAACAGGATGCAACTTGTCTGCTTTGCTGCTCAGGTTTGTCTGTGTGCTTATCATGAGTTAATGTTTTGGTAGGGGTGTCAGACTTTTGCTGTTAGTGTTAGGAAATCCAGCATATCCCATAATTTTTGGTGTGTAGCCTTGAATCTTTTCTGGATAAGTAAATTCTTTGTTAATTATTTCAAGTTCGTGCTGTAAGAACCGATCTAGTTCAGTGGAAATGCTGACGTTTGTGAAACAGTGGAAGATTCTCCACAGTGCTGGTGTGAGTGGAGGCTCTGACTAATGAAAAAAGCATGATTTTCTGCTTAAATTCTTACAGATTTTATAGATGATCTATGTAAGGAATAAGTATCTCATGCACATCTACTCTTTTGTAACAGTCTGTGTACACTAAGTCGCTGAGACAGTTATAAGGCAGAAGTAGTCTGAGAAGATGAGCTGTTAAATATTTCACTTCTAAAATTGTGGTTTAGATGTATGATTTAGTGCAGATGATATTCTGTGGTAAATTAAATGTGGTAGAGAAGGAAAGGGATTAAATATTTTAAGTTGAAAGCTTAATAACTTGGTGGCGTAATAATTTTAGGAGGCCAAATGTTATCTTGAGCAGATGATATAGAAGCTGTGCTTGTGTAAGCTTCATATAGAGGATTTGGGGGGGCAATAGTAGAGGAAAAGTTCAAAATAAAACTGGACTATTAATATATTATTAAACTTAAGGTAATTGTGACAACTGTAATTCACAGTAAAGTTATCCTTCCTCAAATTTTAGAGCAGTATTTGTGCAAATTACCCAAACTACCCAAAAATAGAACCTCATCCTTCTGTTCCCCATATATTTTGAGTTTTACTCTCTACCCACAATATCAAGATGTGCATTGACCCTCCTGTAAATTTATGTTGTGTGCAAGTATTTTTAAGGAGCTTTCACCTCCTGTGTCTGATGAAGTTGTACCTACTTGTTTGTCCAGGTTTTTATTCTGACATAAGCCTTTATCAGACCTATTTTTAATTGGGTTCTTTGGTTTTCATTGGTCTTTTTTGACATCTTTATACATTATAAATAGTCATTATCTTTTAACTGTAAAGGTGGCTTTTCTATGGCATAGTTTTCGTTCTGTGCACTGTTAAATCTGCTTACCTTAATTTTAAAAGTCAGAGATAATAACTGGGCATTGTGTTGCAATTGGGGGTTTGATGATTGACCAGCTGTAGCAATTCTCAATTCTCCTTTTCTCAAGGCACTGCAAGAAGCACTTAAACTTCCAACTCAAGAAAACAGTATTAAAGGAAGTTGAAGAACATTAAAATAAGTGTCCTAAGATTTCTTTGTGTTCCCCTGCAAGAACAGCTTCAAACTCTGAACTTTTAGAGGTTAAGGGGTTAGTGAAAAGCAGGGTAGATAATTTAGGGGATAATACTCCTCGTTTTGTATGTGCAGCAAGCATGTATTGAGGGAGAAGAAGATGCATTTAGAACAAAACTTTGAAGTGAGGGTTTGCTGGGAAGCAGGAAGTTGTGTTTTTTTAGAATTATACTTCTGCTGTCTGACCAGACATCAACGTGATGCTTTGGTAAGAGCTGTTTCCTTTGTGCCATGATGTGCAATTGAAATTCCTGTGACATCTGGCATTTTAGTTGGGCTCGTGCCTGAATTTTCTGCAGGCCTGGAATAAAAATAGTTGTTCTTTACATCAACAACTGGTTGGTTGTAATGCTGCAGAACAGTCACAAATATTTGGCTTCATCTTAGGAACCAAGTTAACTTTGAACTGTGGCTAAAGGCAATTTGAAAGAAAAAAACCCAAAATAACCTAAACCCAAAAACCCCTGACCAAACCCTTTTGCTGTGCTGACAGAAGCCAAGAGTAAGCACTTGAATGGGTGTCTGAGAACTTGTTTTTCTGAATCCTTGGACTTTTTAAAAAATCACAATTCTGTCAATATTTTAATAAAGTGAGAAACATGATTTCAGGGCAGCTCAGAGGTAGTTAATTATCTTGTCACCAATTTTGATTTCTAGTGATAAATGAATTTATCTACTGACCCGAAGAATGCAATGTGTGAAGATATGATACAGTCTCCTGAATATATGTTCATAATATTTATAGTATTAGTTTAACTTACCATCCCCTACTGCCATCCAATTACTGGGAATGTAGTTACTGATTTTAAATTTTCAAAGCTGAGTGCATCTAATTGGATCCAACCTTGATTCAATTATCCTTTCAAACTTATCTTTCTTGAATATTTCAACCAAACACTTACAGACTTACTGCACAACTGTGATGGTGGATTTGGATGTTCATTTTAAAGCAGGTCAGAATAGAAGGATGAAAAGTCTTCTAGCAGGATTAGCTTCTGGCAAATGTGTATATGTAAGAATAAAGAAGAACTGCTTAAAATCACTTCTTTTGTTTAAGATGAATTAGTTTCTCTTATTCGCCCTTGCCTGCTGCTGTAAGATGTGGCTGACAGGCATCATCAAAGAAACAGGTAAATAGTAGAAAGTTTATGCTAATACTGAATTTTCATTCCTGTAACTCAAACCCAGCTGGAGAGAGAAACCCCCCAATATTTTGTGACTTAAAGGTGTAAATTGTTCAGACTGAAATTCTGAGTATCAGCCGTTTCAACAAATTCATCTTATGCAGAATTAGGCTGTTTGGCAAACTCAAGCCTTCCCTGGGAGGTGGCAGGGGGAGAGAAAATCAGGAGCAAGGGCAAGCTGTACCAGGTACTTTCAGTTCTTGGTTCTGTGTTTGCAGTGGGGACAGTTTCCCTCCGAAATGGAGAGATCTCAGGTTAGACAAGCAGCGACAGGAACTTACCCTCATTAATCAGAGCCAGTGGTGGCACTCTGAAAGGACTCTTTGTAGGAGAAGTGGCTGGATCAGGTGGTGGCCTTACATCTCTGGGGTATCCCGGGTCTCTCTGTATCTCATTACCTCCCAGAAGGACGGGAGTGTAGGGCTGGCTGTTGGGAATGTGCTGTGGCACCACTTGGACGAGGGGTGGGGACCCGTGGGTGTCCTGTCGAGAGAAGATTCTCAAGCACTGCTCTTCCAGCAGCGAGATAGTCACAGACTGGTTGTTTACCAGATCAGTCAGTGCTGCGTATTTTACTTCAAGCTCTTTGTATTTCGTTGCCATCCTCAGCATTTCTGTTGTGACGTTCAGGACTTTGTTTTCCAGTTGGGAAAGCTCAAGTGAGTTGTCACGCTTCCGGATTATCTCGTGCAAGAGTTGCATGTACAGTTGGGTGACGCGGGAGTTCATGTTCCGACTTTCCTTCCTCAGTAATTTGACTTCGTTCACAATGTTTCCATCCACGTCCACCACCAACTGCAAAATGTCAATCTCCCGCTTTTGCTTGGACAGCACATCCTTCAGGTTCTCGATGTCCATCCTGGTGACTTCGTCCTTCCTGTTCCCGGCAGCCGGTCCGTTGGTGTTCACGCAAATTGGCCCCGTGATTTTTTGTTCTGGGACCAAGAAGGTGTAACCGCATTTCTTCCCTTCCTCTCCGCCCTCTGCTGAACGAGGGTGTCTCCGTTGGGGCGTCTTGCTCGGCGTGGATTGTTCCGTGCAGCGCCCGATGGACAACAGCAGGAACAGCAGGACACCCAAAGTCCACTTGAATATCTTCATTTTAACACGAGCGCAGTGACCGGCAGGAGGCTGTTGAACAGATAAAAGATAAAGTCATAAATTAGAGGCAGAACTAAGGTTCCTTGACTGTTAAACTACCTGAATTGGTGAGTTTGCCGTGGTGTGGATCCAAGCCTTTGGAATCCCTCACTTGGAGTTAGATTCCATTAGATTACTGTCAAAGATTAGCTTTCTGGTTTGAGCAGCAAACACCGAAATTTAGATGCAGGATTTAATAGAGAAGTTGCAACGGGTAAATGTTCAGAAACAATGTTCTGCTCAGATTCTGTGTTATACTTTCAGTGTCGACTGGACTGCTCAGATCTGTGCTCACTGCACAGGGTTATAGAACATCCAGTGCTTGCAGAATACCTTCATGGAAGGGAAGCAGAGAGAAAAAATTATTTCTATAAATGTTAGAATTTGGATTATATAAACATTTCTGGTCCTCTCTTAGCTTTATAGACGTATGCATATAGATGTATAATTTGCTAATTACAATATAAATACCTATTTATATATAAACCCATTTTTTTGAATTTATATATACACAGGTGTAGTAGATACAGATATATTGAAAAATATATCTTTAACACTATTTTTGGACACTGGTGTTAGGCAGGAGATTAGCTTAAGGTAGTTGTCTTACCCATTGACAATTACTTATTCAAGTAACTTCACGTTTGTAAGAAAAGCTGGGGGCACTGGTCTGGATGTGTGTCCCTATTTGGTTGCCTTGAGATGCACATTTCAAATTGTTGTCACGCTATTTTTGTGTTTTTGAGAAGATTTGTATCCAAATAATAGTGAAATATTAGGTGTGTTACCACTATAAATACCATACTGAAGTGTTTCATTCATCTTTAAAGGAAAATAATTAGTTTCTCTTAACTTTGTGTAAAGACTTAAAATTATAAAAATCTGGGAATTTTTTTGAGGCGTGTTTTTAGCTTTAAACATGTGAGATGATAAACAAAGGTAGCACTTAAATAAGGGGGGAAAGCCCTCTTTTTTATGTTTTGTTTGCTTTGTGAAGCAGATCACTGTTCTTATCTCAGCTGTTGATCTGGCTTTCCTTGCCAGGCTACTTCTACAAGCCCTTGTACAGTGGCCTTTGGATAATTACAGGGAGAAATACAGTAAGAGCAGGGAAAGTTAATTATCATGCTGTTGCTGCTAAGTTGGAGTGAAGTGCATTTGGCAATCCTGAGACATGGCCCTGAAGGAGAAGCAGAGCTGTGCTGCTTCCTTCACATTCACATTTACAAACCATAAGGTGACTTTTGGATCAGGTCACTTCTCCCAGTTCTGTTACTGGCCTTAATATTATTGCTACAAATGGTGTCTGCTCAACCTCAGTAAACCTGTCAAGTCTTTCTTTTTCTGGCTTCACTAAAAGCAGTTACAAGCTTCCAACCATGCTGCACATGGAGTTGGATCTAGGAATCTTGATTAAATGTGCCAGTGTTGCCTAAAAATTAACTTTTTGTTTGGCTGAAGGTTGTATTGCAAGCTCTGCTTCTGGGAGGGGAGAAAACACTTGCACTTAACACATACTGAAAATCCTTTTTTACCCTGCATGACTGGAGGGAGCACATAAATTTGAGGAAGTTTATTTCAAAACAGTTATTTCTCTTAGTTTGTAGTAATAGGCATTTTGGTGTCTACTAGTAAATTTTTTTATTTTTTTTTCAAAAACAGAACTTAAAATTATTGTTGATATTTCTCTGCTGAAAGTGTTCTGCTTAAAGAAAAAAAAAGATAGGAAAAAGTATCACTTTTCTCTAGAGCTGGTTGTGTTTTTCTTTGGTAATTTCAGACAGTTAAAATATTAATCACTGGAACAGTGCTCAGATTTGGAAGTTCATTAGGTTAAATGTTCCCATGAATCATGGGGAAACACATGGGGAACTGCTCTGTGTGTGGTTTCTAAGCTGACAAGGATGAGCTGAATTAATTGTCTGAAGCTTAAAAACTCTTTGCGTCTCCTAAATTATTTTTCAATACTTTTATGTTCAGTGTTTGCAGATTGAGGGAGAGTGACTTCATGGCATCTGGTTGGGGATGAAGCCATAGCACAAGCCCAGTATTTTACTATTTTCACAGTATATAATAGCTACTTCATAGTCCAAGAAAGTGAATAGCACTTTAGTTCTTGGTAGCTTTTAAATACCCTACAGAGTTACTGAAATAATGAATGGCTGGGGATTTTCCCCACAGCAGCACATTTTTTCCCCTGAAATACATTAAAACTTAAATGAATCTTTCAAAACCAAACACTTTGCAACACAGCCCACGTTCTGACCATGTATTCTGCTGCAGTCTGCTTTCTGCATTTCTTTTAATATTAAATGTGTTCATTTTGAACTTTTACCCTTATGTGTTAAAGTTACAAGTTCTGTGTCTATATATGTGCTGTCAGACCATTAAATGAATTACAGGCTCTAGTACAGCATAGCCAAATGCAGCAGCTGCATAAGATTATGCTCTAGAATTTCAAATGATTCAAATGTCTTGCAGTAAACTGAGACATTCAGATAAGCAGGGATGAGTTCCTTCCAAGAATCTACCTGGTAGGGAATGTGTATGTCCCCCTGGAAATTTTGATGGTGAAAAAAATTAAATGTCTTAAAATGTTGCTTGTCATGTTTAAGCAGCTTAGTGCCTAACTTGTTATACAAGAATAGGTTCTGAGCAAGATATTTACCTGGAGTTTTAATCAGCTTAGAAGGAAATGAAAATACTGTTTCAGAAATTTCCTGATGTTCTGGGCAAGCAGCTTAAAAAAATAGGAGCTGTTTATCCAAAGTATCACAGGATGATAGCCTTAATATGTAAGACCTAAACGACAAATTAAAATTAGAGTTGGGAAATAGTTTTAGGGTTTTTGAATCAGACACGTTCTGCCTGCATTCCCAGGTTTAGATGTTTAGGTGGTGGCAGAACTGTTAGGAGATGGTTGAGGCTCAGGGATCAGATCACAGAGAACCACAGTCTCCAACCCCCCCTGTAAGTCTGGAGTTGCTTCTGTTGAGTGGGGCTGCTGGAATACCTGGTTGCAGACCTTGGAAATGAGGTGAAGGAATTTGTGATTGCAGATACTATTGCTTTAAAATACGTTATTTAACTCCTTATTAACTGTCATGTTTTTAAATTGGAATAAACTGTCGCTTCAGTTGGTTCTGTCATGTTTCTGTGCCACCCAGTTTTGGGGCTCAGGTTTCTGTAGAAGTTGCATTACGTCTGTTCTGACACACTGGTGTTTCATGACTTCTGCAGGGGAAAATGTGCAATTATTCATAGCAACACAGACTTCTTCATCAGCCTGTCAGAAACACTCAGAGCCATGGACAGAGTTTCAGTACCATTTTACATTTAATGCTATTTCTTTTCTTCTCGTTTTCTTTTCCAGACTGATCCCCGTGCAAAAAAAACCTCAGTTTGTTTTCAAAATTAGTCTTGGACTTATTACTTTTAAAAGTGCTTAAAGGAACAAAAATTCTAATTTAAAAGTGCAAAACAAGCCAGTAACTACTATTTTTTTACTACTGTAACACAGACTGTGTTATCCCCCCAAATATTTTATCTCAAAGACAGAGTTGCAGGGATGAGGGTGTGTGGAAGTTGGTATATATTTGGCATTTTTCAGCTTTCTGTACAACAAACTATTATACTGCTGTGACTCAGGTTCAGCAGGATGTAGAATTTGGAAACCCACAACACAAATTGGAGTCTCTTCTTCCAGAGCTGACGAAGGCTCTCGTTCTCCCTGGGCAGTGTAGGGTGTGATGGGTGAATGTAACAAAGGTGTCGCAGGTAAATGTGAATATAGGATTCCCTTTGTATGGAAAATGCTGTATCAGTACTTAACTTTATTCAGAATAATTATTAAAAGGATATGATCAAGTGATAAATAGCAGTGATGCCCTGTTATATGTAACAGGAAGAGAAACAGGTTTCTCTGAGAAAGTAAATTTATAATACTGAGACTAAAAATCCCCTGAGACCAGTTATTGATGTTATACATGCTTCATTTTCTTTTGAGCTTTGCCTAAGCAGCTGAAATCAATAAACTCAGCTATGTTCCCCTATGTCTACACAGGATAAGTGAGGATTTCTGTGGATTTTTTTGGCTTAAAACTGGGCCCATAACATTAGGAGGACCAGTGATGTGGGGAAAACAATCTTATTATAGGAGAAACATTCACATGGGTTTTCAATATATCTCTGTATTTAAGTAAGTTACTTTTCCCTGTATAAACAAGTGCTTTTCCGGCAAGTC
This sequence comes from Corapipo altera, assembly GCF_003945725.1. Taxonomy (NCBI): domain Eukaryota; kingdom Metazoa; phylum Chordata; class Aves; order Passeriformes; family Pipridae; genus Corapipo; species Corapipo altera. The sequence continues at coordinate 895,240 of NW_020884927.1, forward strand.
CCTCTACCTCTGCTGAAATAACAGGATTACTTTGAATTGTATTGACTGGGATCCAGGAATAATATGTTCTTGGGTTTTGTTCGTCAGAGACGTGATGTGTTGAGTCACAGAACTCGGCCTCTTGGAGATGAATGTGAGCCTGATTCCATTTAGGAAAGGCAATCGAAAAGTCATCAAGGGCTTTTGAAGTAGTCATTGAAAACGTGTCACTTTTAAAAATGATGAATTCTTAGAAATTCTCTGCCAAAGAGGTTTGTAGACCTTGTCCTAGTAGGTATTCCGAAAGCACAGCACAATTTCATAACGTTTCCAGATATTTTGGTCAAGTTTTTTTCAATGTGAGAGTTCCTTTACATGTGTTGGTGGCCACTGTGTGTGTTTGCACTGTTTGAACAGGCAGGTACAACGAAATGATGCGTTTTGTCTCTGGAAATGTGTGATCTGGGGGCTCCAGAGTTCTCTTTAAAACAGATACTGAAGATATTAAGCATCTAGCTATGTTTGCTGTAGGAAATTTTACTTCATTCATTGGTGTATAAATGTTAGGGATCAAACCAACAGGGCAGATTACCAAAAACAAAGCCCAATAAAACAGTAATTAAGACCTGATAGAACCATGTGGTTACTGCCAAAGTTTAAAGGTTCAAATTCCTTTAAAACTTTAAATAGTATATTTTTCCACCATACTTCAGATCATGCTTTTGGCAGCAGCAAAATATTAGTATTGCATTATTTGTTTTAAAATAAACATTTCAAAATTTGAACTCCAGAGTTGGAAGGCAGCAAAGGGGAGAGAGTTAAAACCTTGCACATAGCCAGTTTATTGCTTTAAAATTATTGACTCAGCTGTTTTCGTTTGTGGGAGATTTAGGAATTGTTCTAAGCAGCGTAAATCGGAGCCTTGGCTGATGATGAATGAACGGAGCCTGGTGGCCAGAGCACACCATGTGCCTCAAATGGGGGCTGTGGTGCTGTTGTTGTTTGCATTGTTCTCCTTCATATGTAAATAAGCACAAAAGGGTAGTAAGGAAAAGGGCTCAAAAACCTGGAAAGGATCCGTCTTTCTTGTTTGTCAAGGCTGCTTCAGACTTTTTTCCTCCCCTAGCTACCAAATCTTAGTTAAGTTTGCTTTCTGTAACACTTTGCTGCTCCTTTGAGCATCAGCCCCTTCGTTCTCTCTTACTGTGTCAGACATCTCTGAGTTTGTTCATACAAATACATAACTTAAATTTTAATTTCCATTGTTCTGGATTATTTACTGTATTTTAATTTTCAAGTCAGCATGAAGAAAGGAAGAAAAAGTAGAAAATTACATATTAGCAAGTCTTTTTTTGACTTTATCTGTACTTCTGTCTTCTGTTTGTAAACAACTTCCTTGTTTTAATCATTGACTTGCAGCAGTGTCCTTCCCCCTCCCTCTCCCCAAACAGCTGTAGCAAACCCCTCAATTTTCCACTTAATATAGTTTTTGCCTTGTACACTGCATTTCATGTTTACAAAATGGATCTTTATTTAGAAACAAACTGCAGTTCAGCTGAGGTACAATTCACTTCCCAGAAATTGTTGAAAGAAGGGATTAGTGCCTGTGGCAGCAATGTCTTTGGATTTTCAGCTGCACAATTGCTTGTGCTACAAACTTGATTATGTTCTGAATCACTGTATGACTGGTTTCTTGGTTGGCTCCATAACTCGGGCAACTTCCACTCCTCGGAAGTACCATAAATAAAAATGTACTTGAAACGGTATACAATGATTGCTACTTACAGATGTGCATTGATTTGCTTGGGACTTTTCACAGTGGTTTTATTGAGGTATCCATTTTCTAGTTCTAGTAATGCTAGGTCTATGCTCTGGTGTTGGGTGAAATCCAGCTTCCCTGAAATCGATAGGGGTTTTGGCTTTTGCTTTCTGGTAGGATCGGAATTTCACGTTCGTATGTTCACAGTACCCAAATTACATGCTTAGCAAAGACTCTGGGAGTGCTAATTTTCTGTAACTGTAGATAACAATACAGCTAAACAACTGAAACTAGTTCACCCTTATAACTGGAACGAGTTAGTCTCTGCTCTTATGCAGAGTCCTTTCTAATGCTTTCCAAGTTTCCAAAGTCTACCAAATGCCACAAAAATGAGTTTTAATGTCAGTTGTCACATTTTTCTCAGGCTGAGAAGGATTTGTTTCTTCACAATTGTGTGTTGAGGGAGATGAATGTAGCATTCACAAATAGCTCAAAATGAAACTTGCAAGTAAGAATAACTTTAAAACTTACCAAGAAAAAAAGTCTTCCAGCTGGTTTTGCTTCTGTGGGAGATGGAAAATCCAGAGGCCAAGTTGCTTTTTCTTCCTGTATTACCCGATGCTGTGGATTGTTAATCTGCAGTTGGAGCTGAAAACTGCTTTTGTCTTTCTCTGTTAGATCCAAGCTGTACTGAGGAATTGGGTTTCTCCATACGATAACCAAACTAACTGATCATTTAAAAAAGGGAAAAAAAGTAATGCTCCGGTGTGCGTTATTCCAGAAGAGAGAAAGAAATGGTTTTTTGAAACTGCAGTGTTTTATTCTCACAGAATAGAGCAGAAGTGCTCTAACCAGCTCCAGCTGACCCAGATTCCATATACATCACTTTTGGACAGTGTTTTTTTTAAACAAACACACGCTCGGCTCAGCCGTTCGGCCCACCTATGATGTCACCGCGAGCACTCGGAGAGCAGGAGAAACTCCTCCTTCGGATTTCCTATCCATACCCTCCAGAAAAGGAGGGGGTAGGGAGGTTGAGAAGTCAGGAACAAGGAAAGATTGTTTGCCAGTAGAAGGGAGGTACCATATGGCAACGGACTGTGCAAGAGTTCAGCAGGCAATTACAAATCAAACATTTTTACTACGCTGCCTAAAGATGCCTTTCAAGTTATTACAGTACTGGGCTTCATTTAGAAGAAAGATTCTTTCAGGCTGATAAAACTTGATTTGTGTTGCTGGGAATAAAAGGGGCAGCCTGGCTGGATACAACAGGAAAAATGAAGCATTTGTAGTCTAGAAGAATGTTCGACAGAATGTCGCGTTCAATTCTTGACGTTCACTTAATAAGAAACAGCTCCGGTTGTTAAAGGCACGAAGCCTCCGATACATGTGGAAAATGTTAAAACTCTGTGTGTGTGTGTGATGGTTTTGGGTAGGTATCAGAATGTTTGATAACATCTGACCAATGTTAGAAGTAGCAAAAGCCACAGAGATTACGCTCCTTGAGGAAAGCAGAGTCTGGGTTGGGTTCTGTCCATGCTCAGCCAGCACTTGAGTACGTTCCGTTTGCTGCCATTGATCCTTTTGGTTTCTTCACAAAGGCTGTGCCAGTTATGTTTGAAAGAGAATTACCCTTGTGTGCCTTCAGAATTATTTTAGATTTCATAGACATGCATCCAGTAGCTTCAGAGAGCTGCTCTCCACAGGAGAGTTGTTGACTTAGCTAAAAGAAAAATTCTGTGCTTAATTGAGCAAGTCGTTCAGAGAGATAATCCTACAAATACAGTGGTTTATAAAATCCTGCATAATAGTGCAGGTGCCTGTTACAGGGAATTTCCTTAATTATAGTTAATAAGCATGATTTACTTCTTTCTGTGGAAGACTGAGCAGGTTTGGGATTTTTAAGGCTCGTTTGGACATAGCTTAGTACAGTTAGGTTCGGGACAGCTTACACACTGTAGCATGGCAATTAAAGGGGACTGCCTGATGGTTCTGATTATCCTTTCTGTTTTTTAATAAACTCTTTCTAGCAGAATAGAAAATTGAGAGATTTAGTAGCGTATCAGGTCATGTGTAATACCTTTTTATTCACTTTTTTTATATATCACCTTTCAACCACAAGTATTTTAATTTGTTTCTGTGTGTGCGCACACACGCGTGTGTGCGTGTTGATTTTGGAGGGATGCCCAGAGTTTCCCAGCTCACATTTGAGGACTGTACTGGTGAGGTGCTATACAAACACAACTGCTGTTCTTGTGAGGTTGCATTAATAGTCTTCCACCTGTAAAGCCAAACTCCTTGTTATGATTTTGGTTATACAAGGCTGAGAGGTGAAGCAAAATATAATTTTAAAACTTCCCTTTAACAGAAGTTGGTTTTTTTAATAATATTATTTGTGTATTTTTTTAGTTTGGGTATCTTGTGGAAGATGCAGGGGATGAAGAGCAGTTCCTCTTAATAGCAGGGTTGGTCAGGATGTGTTTCATTTAGTTGAGGCAGAATGATCAGTCTTTGGGTGAAGTTCAAGAAATGGAGTTGCATTTAGAAATAAAAGTGTTTTATCTACAGCATTAGTGTGTAAGGAGGAGGATTTTCATCTGTATATGATCAGGGGATTGAAGGAGTAGTAAGATTACAAACAGTGCAGGGGGAAAAGGCAGGTAGAAGACTTAAAATGTCTTATCTGTAAGGCTGTTGGATTTGTTCCACATTTCAGTCTGAGTGCTCTTTTTCCCTGGTTATCTTTTCCCACGTTGCTGCAAGTTGAGTCCGAGTTCTTCTTCAGCTTGAAGGGTTATAGATACAATTTTTCCTTCTAGTATTTTTTTAATTGCTGAATTGGAGGAAAGAAGTCATAAACTTCCTAAACAATTAGTAATTTTGATCAGGTGTTCTGGCATTGTGTGTTCAGGGTGCTTCATATTTGTCAAGGGAATTTTCATTGGTGCTGTGGTGAAGATGGGGTTTGTGAGTAGTTGTTCATGCCCTGGTAATTACTTTTAGATTTAGAAATTATGTTTGCAGGTCTTTGATAATGTCATTGTCAACGAAAGCAGAAATTCTTCACAATACCGTTGGTGAGTTTTTTCTGCTAAGTATGAGTGAGACACTTAAGTAAAGAAACTTTTCATTCTGATCTTATTTCAGGTATTTATCTGTCAGACTTGACGTATATTGACTCTGCCTACCCATCCACAGCGAGCATTCTGGAGAGTGAGCAAAGAACAAACTTAATGAACAACATTCTCCGAATTATCTCAGATTTGCAGCAGTCGTGTGAATATGGTAAGCTGTTGTGGAAACACTGCAGTATTAAACAGAAGAACTTTAAAAGCTTCAATATTTGTTTGCTGTAAAGCAACTTAAGTAAGGCCCAGCTCATCTGAATGCCATGAACACCCTCCCTCATCCTCTCACACCAAAAGTCAGGGTTTAATTTGGTACTGTTGTTTGAGACAGAGCATCAGTGTGAGGAGACAGAACAAAATTGCCCTTTTCTTACATCACACACGTTTTTGCAGGACATATTTCCTGTGATAAATGTGGAGTACATCCTATTTAAAACAGTAGTTTTACTGGTATGTTATAAGCTTGTAGCCATGTGCTTCATAATTTTATGACCATGAATTTTAAAAATAGGATTGCTTTTGGAGTAGTACTTTTACAGGAGGTAATAAAATACGTTCAACTTGTCTTTTGGACATTTATAGTTCTGTTCGTGGATCAGATAATTTATTTTTTCTTCAAAGGTCTCCCTCACAATCCCCTTCATATTCTAGCAAAGTCGTAAGGCTGTGTTTGCAATGGTGGAATGTGAATTAACACAGGATTGTGGCTTCTCTGAAAGCTCAATATCAAGAGAATATGGGCTGTGAAGGAGTCCTCAGACAGAGCCCTCCACATTCCAGGTGTAGGCTTTCAGTTTGGCCTGGGAAGTTGTCTTTCTTTTCCCTTATATGTGCTCTGATAAGCAGCTCTGAGGTTTGTGGATGTGGGGAGTGTCAGCTCAGCACATGAGATTTGCTAGGAAGTTCTAAAATTTCAGTATCACCAGAGGCTGTAGTTTGTACCTTCATCTCACAGAAAAGGTCAGGAGATCTGAATCTGTTTAAATAGTTTCTGGAAAATTGCTTACCAATGAGTGGTGTAGTAATAATAAATGTCATCTGTTCTCCAGATATTCCTATGTTGCCTCATGTCCAAAAATATCTAAACTCAGTGCAGTACATAGAAGAACTACAGAAGTTTGTAGAAGATGACAATTACAAGTAAGTACAAAATGCTACAACTGACTGTAATTCATAACAAAATAACTTCTATAACACAAAACCTGTCACTTGTAAGATTGCACTTGTGTCAGGGGATTGTATTATATTGTATGGGTGTCCCTGCCCATGGCAGGGGTTGGAATGAGATGAGATTTAAGGTCCCTTCCAACCCAAACCATGCTGTGATTCCATGATTGCGCACCTCAGATGAACCAGTTGCAAGTGGTTGAGGTTCCAGAAGGATCCTGTGCTCCAAGACACTTTTCCACATGCTGCATGGCTTATCTCCTTCCTTTTCTATGCCAGAATGTACCAAGCCCTTGTTTTCAAAAGTCTGATAAAGACTTTGTACACCTGGCTCCCCTGTAACACTGTGCAGTCAATAAGATGGATTCCATAATTGGAGATGGGTTACAGTCATTCTTCATCAGAACACAGCCATCTGTGCACCCAGTCCCAGGTGTTTACTGAGGGTGACTTAAGGCTTTCACTTGCATGTATTTCATTTTATATTTTGCTCTTTGATTAGGTTATACAGTGTGAGTACCTTGTAAGCACTTGATTTCTGTCCATCTCTGTCTCTGCCTGTTCCTCCCAGCCTCCCACCTGAGGTTTCTACCTCTCTAATTAAAAGATTGCTGTAATAAGTGATTTGGCATCCAGTAAAACTGAGGGAGGGAAATCTGTGGCAAAAGACAGGAACTAGCCCTGAGGAGAGGAAACACCCTACAGCAAATGTGCTGCCTATGAAGGAGGTTTTTGTTCATTGGCTGATCTGCTGGAGGAGGTTCCCCACCCATTCCCACCCTCTCTGCTTCTTAGTGATGTTGTTTTCCTGCATTCCACGCTCCACCTTCCTCCACCTTCGCTAGGTAGGACTCACTACCAGTGGGAATTTTATTGCTGAAGGAGCTACAGTCTCTTCATCCTGTACAATGCATGTTTTGGTGGCAGGGCAGTGAATGGAGGCAATGGCACGTGAGTCAGGAGCATGGCTTTTACACCCACGGGTTTTGTACGTCTCCAGACTCAACGTTTTTATGGTCAAGGAGTGTATTTTGAAGAACTGTTCTTACTATAAGTGACTGGTTTATTTTTTTTTATCGCCTAAGGTGTCTGTCAGCCAAGAGGCTGAAGTTAGAAACCAGCCATTGTGACTTGAATACGTGGATTTTATTTAAAAAAATTAAAGGATTATATCTAAAACAATTAAGTTATAAAATTGTAATGGTTCATTACTAAACTGTTTGGGAACAGGAAGGAGAGGAGCTGTCAAACTTCAAATTTTTTCTCCCCACAATGCAGTAGATACTTTTTTGACCTTGCTAATTTCAAAGATTTTTAATTCTGGAAATTGTGTGGACAAGATACACTTGATCTTCCTGGAGTTCTCTGCCCCTGGAGTCGGCCTTCTTTGTGGGACTCTTGGAAATGGCATTAAACAGTGCCTGTTACAGAAAAAAGCTTGAATTATGGATGAAATCAAGTTGATAATGTGTTTTCCAAGACACAAAAGGATCTTGGCTTTCGGACCAGTAAAGACCAAAGGCTTGGTTGGCACAGTAGACTTTACAGAAAAATTTAAAATACAGAGTGTGCCAGGAATAAATATTTTAGTCAAGGTGGGGGGGGAGCAGTTGCATGGTTTTTTTTATTCTTCCCAGGTTTTATGGTGGAGTAGCAGTATCATCACTGAGTTTATGTATCTACCAGAGGTCCCTGGGCCATGGAGGTCATCGTGGTGTTGCAAACCTGGCCTGCTCTGTATGAACCAAATAATAAAGTTTGGAAATGGCATGTGCTAAAGATAACTCTGCACAGTTGATATTAACTTCATAGTATTTCTTGCAATTATAGAAGCAGACAGCTTTCAACTGTAAATTTAAAAAATACTTCTTCACAGGCTTATGTTTTGATTTCCTGATGAAGTAATTTTTAATGTTTCTTTCATGCAGACTTTCATTGAAGATAGAACCAGGGACCAGCACCCCCCACTCTGCTGCTTCCAGAGAAGATTTAGTAGGTAAATGCTTAACAAATGCGAGAAGACTTGAGGTTGTCCTGTGCATTATTTTTGAGTTGTGAACGTGGAAAATATTTGCCTGAGGCTAATAAAGAAGTGTGAAGTTTAAACACTGTATATTTGTAATAAAAAGTCTAAAGGTGATCTGTAAAGAAGGAATTGAGTCATTTTTTTAGGTTCTTGTATGTATTGTGGCACTGACTTGTTAGTGTCACTTGGGGTGAAGAGCTATTAAATATTCATTCTTTGTTGTGTCTAGACAGAAGGGCCTTCATCTAAACTTTTCATGGTAGGATATACTTCTTGGTCAATGCCAGAAGTGGTTGAAGGCAGGAGTCTGAAAATGTAGAATCATTGGGATTTTCCAGTGTAGCAAATGCAGCAGCCTTTAGGATTAAAAAATATTTGTAACTGGATGGTCTGTTTGAACTAAGGCTGTTTGATTTTAATCCTGTGCAAATGCTCTGAAGTGCAGGGGTTTTAATTATCGATATATCAATGAGTTTTATTGCAGGCTATCCCTTATAAATTGTGTTTAGGAAGTTTCGTGCTACTTTTCCCTGATTTTCTGAGAAGCAGCCCCGACAGTAATTCTGAAGTGACTCAGGAGTGATGTCTTTTCCCTTCTCAGGCTCTGAAGTCGGAGCATCTCCACAAAGTGGACGGAAAAACGTTGCAGCTGAAGGAGCTTTGCTACCCCCAACCCCCCCTTCTCCTCGGAACCTGATACCCCACGGACATAGGAAATGCCACAGTCTGGGATACAAGTCAGCATCTTCTTTAATCTGAAAATCGTCTTAAACTTCGTGATTGTGTCATGTTTCCTTACAAAAGCTGTGCTTTTAAAAAGTAGCATGATTTGTACACAGTACTTTGCTTACAGACCAACTTGTGGCCAGGGAGCAAGCTCAGAACTGTAATGGTGGTATCCCAATCCAAGAGAATTAGTCAAAATAGGAAGACTGAAGTTATGATGATAAGACTAGTCAATGAGTTAACCAAAATGGCTCTTTCTGAATGACAAAGCTATCACTTTTAACAAATCGATGCCAGTGTAATTCTTTCAAATTCAAAATGAAATAACTGCTTTATTGGTATTTTTGTAGAGAGACCTCCTTTGTAGACTTTCATATAACTTTGTGTAGGAATGCCTGCACTAAAGTCTACACCTTTTTCCATTCAGGTGTACTTCTAATTAATATCTTGATCATTATGTCATCACTTACCTTGTGATCTTTTTAAAATGCCAGATTGTAGCTATCCAGTAATGAATAACTTCTAATGTGTAAGCTTACCTTTAATGAGCTAGAATGCAGTCCTACAGTTCGATTATGTGTTATAAGAAGACAAAAATGCCTTAGGATATTGAAAGTAATTGTTAATGTACTTCTGAGTTTCTCTTTGTTACATGATTATGTTGAACCTTTAAAACCATCAATTCCTGTAGTTTGGGCACAATTGCTTGTGACTCGGCCACGATTGAGTTTGGCATGAGAAACACACTGCCTGCAATGCTTCAGGGTGTTAAACAGCTCCTGAAATGTATCCCAGGTAATGCTGTAACAGTTCTGTCCTTGCTCCTTTCCAGTTTCATACACAAAATGAACACGGCTGAATTTAAAAGTGCAACATTCCCCAACGCAGGACCAAGGCACCTCCTGGATGACAGTGTCATGGAGCCTCATGTCCCATCCCGAGGGCAGGCCGAGAGCTCCACCCTTTCCAGTGGAATTTCAATAGGTAGGAACTGAAAACATTCCCATGCCGTATGTGTTCCCTTAATAAAGATTTTAGCAGTATTGGTTGGTGATTGTACCCGCAGCAGAACTGTTCTAAAATACTGATTCTGTTTTAGAACAATTTTGGGAAATGTAGGTGGAGGAGGGTGGCATAATTTATGCACCATGAACTGGGAAATTATAAAAAAGCACTTTTTTTTTTTTTCCCCCTCCCCTTTAATGATACACCATCTGATACTCCTCTTCCTTGATGGGAGGTGGAAGGAAGTGCAGGGTGTGATTTTTCTATTCTCTTTTTTTTTTTCCCCTTAAATCAATCCAAGTCTAAAATGTCTTTTGGTTGTATTTCTGTTGAAAATGCCATATTGACTTGACAGTGAGAACTGTAAATTGCTGACAGTTTTAAGAGCATAATTTCTAAATGCTTCTGACTTGGGCAGGTGTAAATAGAAATCTAACCTTCAGATACCTTGAAATGTCAGAATCTACTTAATATTGCTAAGTTATTTATCTTCATATTTTTAGGGTGATAATCTTTTTGGGGAACCTCTGCTTTCTGAGTGTCTTCTGTGACAAGAGTTTCTCTTTTTTCTTGTTGTGGACAGAATCCTTTAAGTGAAGAGGGGGCAGGACAAGTGCTTCTCATGTCCACCTCTTTGCAGCCAGGGCTAGGAAACAGAACCTTTATAACAGTCCTTTCTCTCAGATTTATTAGCTTGATAGAATTTTGTGGTGTTATGCATTTCATTGGAGAACTTAATTTTAAAACACAGCTTTGCTTTTTAGCCTTCATGGAGAGACACAAGGTCACAGATTTTCAGATGATGCTGTTTTCAGGAGCTGTACATCTATTTTCTTGAGGAGAAGGCCGTATCATGAGAAAACATTAAATATTTCATGTGGAAAAAAATCGAATATCTAGAGGCAATAATTTAAAAAAAATAAATTAATAGGTGAATCTGTGGAATTAGTCCAAATGTGTGTCACCTTTATTGAGATGTAGCATTGCCCTTTTCTCAGGGCAGTGTTTTACTCATGTTTTCTGTCTAAATATCTAAGAAACTCTCTGCAGTTGATCCTTTTTTCCAGGGTAAATTATTTCTTTACCTCCATTAGAGCCTAGAAGGGAAGGTTTGCCAGAGCTGACAGGCAGTTTTTCACAAGGTGCATGTGAGAACCAGTCACCATCCAGATATTTTAGAGAATGTGGGGTTTTCCTACTCCATCTCATCTCCGAATTTTTCAGTTCTGTTCTCTAGCTCAGCCATGACCTTATTGATTTGATGCAGTAGGGACAAAATTGCCACTTTACAAGACTTGTATAAATCACTTGTAAAACAGCAACCTTTATGCATTTTTTGCAAGATCAGCATTTGTGGTTAAAACTTCCTCTCTCCCATTCTCTTCCACCTCCAGCCTCCCCATACTCGGACACTTTAGTTTTATCCCTGTTTTGACAGTCCAGCAGCATTATAAGTTTTGCTGCTCTTGATTATGAAAATCTCAGTGACACAGAAGATTGGTGGAGGTGCTAGAAATATGTTTGGGGGAAGAAAGGAAGTTTTGGAGGTTTGCAGTATCTGTTACTGCAGAATTCTTGGAAGTCTAAGTTGCCTGGCATTCTGTGCTGCTGCCTCAGCAGGATTTAAGGAAGTTGATTGAAGCTGCTGAGTTCCTCCATCATGTTTGAAGTAGTCTGTTTACTCAGGACTTGGAAATAGTACAGTCACTGCAGCAGAGAGGAGGTTTATGCTGTTCTACAGCACAACTTCAAAAGATGGTCAGGAAAATGTCTTCTGAATGTGTGCACTGAAAAGAGTGTTATTCCTCACCTTGCCCGTAAACGTGGATTTAAACCTCTTGCTCTAGAAACAGGACTACCTTTTTTACATATAAGCCTATATAGGACTGAACTTTTTGGATAAATGATCCCTCTTCAAAACATGGACAGACTTTCTGCTATGCCAGCACCTTGAATGTGCCTTTAAAGACATCTGTAATACTTCTTTAAATCGCTCTTGTGTTTCGAGGGCTCAGAGGTGTTCAGGCGTTTCCAGTCCTTTCATATTGGAGGATCTGATATAATCTGCCTCTGTGTTAACTATCAAAGCAGCAGCAATGTAACATCAGTGTCTGTAGGAATCCAGCAGTGTGTGTCTCTAAACTAAAAACACGCCTTCAAGGGATAATGGATTGTTTGGTTGTGTTGTGTTGGGAAGGACTGGCAGTCTGTTCTGGGAATGGTGCAGAGAATACCCAAAATTTTTATATCAATTAATCTTGCAGATATGAAGGATATTTTTCATTGCAGTGAACGATTCTTAAAGCAGCAGCAGTGCAGAAAGTGAACCAGGCAGGGGATTTGCTGAAAACAGGCCAATCTGTGACATGACAGCCACGGTCAGAGACCTTTATGAGATTCTTTTCTTCATGTCAGGGATTGGAGGCCGATTGTGTGCTTTTAACTCATTCTGTAAATAACCCTGGAACTCAAAAAATATTAAAGATATAGCCCCTTTTATATTAATGTCTTGTGCTTGGGTCAAAACAGCTCTTGTTCCTGAAACCATGGGACTGTGTTCCACAGCTGAGGATGGTGTATTATGCTGGAGTGAGGGAGGTGTACATCTGGATCTCTTGCCATCTTCCTTTATAACATAGGTGCTTGTTAGCTGAACAGAAGTGAGAAATCTTTTTCCAGCAGTGCCAGGACTATCCTAATTAGAAGGAAGAAACACTTGTCCAGTCCTTTATACAGTGTCAGATGGGAAATGTCCTCTTGAGTTCAGGAATGTAGCAAGAGGAAATGGTCTCTTGTAGGTTTTAGATGTTCATAATGTAGACAGTTGCATTTGAGCTGGGGATAATTTGAGCTCTTCATAATCACAGAGAATTATGATCTCTAAGGTTATGGTTCATCTCTTTCTTAGGTGGCTGGCTAAAAAGAGGTTATATGACTCGAGTCCTTAAAACCCCACTTTATTTCTTTTGGTTGCAAGCAGACTTTTGAGGGACAACGCATGAAAACACAGAATAGTGCTGGAAAAAATGTCTGTTTTGTGCAGACAATCCAGAATATCTGCTTTCAGTAAACTGGGACAGGTGCTTTTACTTTGCAGTGAGAGGTTATTGAGAATCCCCACTCCTTGCTATCAGCAAGTCCTAAAGCTACAAGGTGTCTTTGTTCTGTAGTGGCTGTGTTTGTTTTGATGAGGTCACTGTGTTTTGGTGAGGTCACTGTGTACACTCTTTCCCTTCCGAGATCTAAGCATTGCTCTTGGCTGGGTTCAAGGAACCACCTGCATCCTCCTAACACCTGTTCTTCTGCCTATATTTGCCTGCTGTCACCTCCTCACCCAAAAGTAGGATAAATTAAGATGCTTTTGCTAGATCGTGGTTCCACTCAGAAATAGCCTGAATTTCCTTTATTTCGTAAGATATTTTTCTTAAGAATATATGGTTTTCTGTTACTTTCTGATTTTCTTATGCTTTTAAAGTATTTCTCTGTTGCTTAAGGGGTGCTCTTGAGTATCTTTGCAGCAGTGAGATCATTTCATTATTCTCAGAAGCTTTGGATTTCCACTGTTTCTTACAGTTCAACTCTGCTACGTTACTGAATTTTTTTTCTCAATCTGAGTGTGTTTACAGTGGCTAATTGTTCAGATAATTCTGTAGTAAAGGGACAGTGTAAAATAGGCCCTTCTTTTCATATATTGCTTCTGTGTGGCTTTTCTCCTCCTACAGCACCAAACCTACAGGATGCAAAGTTATTTTGCTAAGGAGGTTATGTTTTTTAAGAGTGCTGTCTCATGTATACTGCTTAAAAACAGGTGTCTCAAGGTGTGAACACAGAAATACTCTGCTGAAACTGAGAATGTAACTTCAGGTGTTCAAAAATTCAGAGGATGGATTGTTTTTGTAGCAGTGTTGGAGGCAAATTCTATTCTAACTTCGGAGTGTTTTCTTTCTCAAACTATTTATTTCTTTTTCCACTTTTCCTAATCTACAGTGATATGGATGAAAGCTCTGGAAAAACTAAGGCTTTTGAACACTGACCTTTGTTTGTGTGTTGTGATCACTTGAGAATAACTTTAGCCTTTGTTCTAATGCAATCAGAGGAATTAATGCTGCAGAGTCAAAGGAAGGTGTTTTGAATCAGTGTGAATTAATGTAAGAAAGTGCCTTTGTATGAACAGTGCATTTCCAAACCTAAACTGGCATGAAATGCATAAGAGAATATCAGCATTTTAATGAAATTCTCTATTAAGTAACCACCTCTAAGTTACTGAATCCTACAAGGGATTATATTTCTCTTTAAATAAATGAAGTATAGGTGTAGGTATATAGTGTGTGCATTTACCTTCAGGGGTTTTGGCAGCCTATATAGTAGGGAAGACCTGTGCACAGCCAGTGGGTGTGTTTGATTCCTCACCCTGTAGTTTGCTGTTCAGGTGTTTAGGACTCTGAGTGATCAGATCAAAGTTTGGGTAGGGTTTCAGGAAGAAGAAATGTATTGGGGTTTTTAATATATTTCCTTTAAATATCCCTGAATGTGGATACCCTGGTCTGCTATTGTGAATTACTTCATTAGTGATAAGGTAAATGATAAAGCTGTATAATATTAGAGGTTAAAAATACACCTGTAGGTGCCTGAGTTTGAGAGGAGGAGAGGGATATATTCTAGCACCCCAATTCTTCCCCAATCCTTATTAGTGTTGTTTGGTCCAAGGCTTGTGCTCTGGGTGTGTTGCAGTTAATGCAGTTGTACAACTCCTGTTTCTGCCCCATTTTTATCCATTTGGTTATTTGCTTTTGTTAGTTTTTCACAATGAAGGTCATTATCAGTGATGGCAGTAAAGGTTTCTGTTGATTCTCTGTCATGATGCTGCTTGAGTCTTCCCACCATCTTCCTTTGGTTTAATTAGAGAGCCAAAGCTGAGCTACTGAACTTTAGAGTGGTTGAATGGTAATGAGCTACATATGAGGATTTTCAGTGTGATCATGAACCCAACAAAGCAGAACAGAACTTTCAGGGCATGGAACCCATCTTCATGGTGTTAGCTGGGCTGTGTTGTGCTACAGCCACTGATGTTCAGGCCTCTTGACCAATTTTTTGTGTTTTCACATTAGAATTTCAAGCTCTGTCAGGGCAGTCACCAGCCCTGGAAACACGGTGTAGCTGGAGCCAGGAGGGTGTCAATGACAGATTTGGGAAGGGGAAGGAATTTTTAGTCTGAATACTTTTTAAACTCTTTGGGGTTGGTTTGTTTATATTAACACCTGTTTGACTTTGGGGACTAACTTCTGGATGAAGGAAGCCTGTGTTAAGTGTTCAATATCCCCAGACTTGGGGCAGTGAGTGGATGCCCTGACCAGGGGAATGGGTGTGGAATAGTTCAGGCATTCCCTATCACACAACTGGGAACCTCAGGCTGTTTGTGTGGCTGGAGCACAGACAGAGCATGTGCACATCTGCAAATGTGAACAGAAAATTCACATCTGAACCGAGCTGCTGTGCTGGAGCTCCATGAACAATCCTGAACCTTCTCAGATAATCACCAGCACAGTTAGCAAAAAAACCCCATTTTACCAATTGTGCTGTTATTCCTAAACTAGGAAAAAACCTTCATATTAAGGAGTAAAGATAAACACAACCCAGATATTTTTTTTTTTAATCCTGCACAAGAGTTATTTAATTTTATTAGCAATGAAGAAAACCAGGAAGATAGTGACCTGTGTTAAGTGGCTTCTTACATGAAGCCAAAACGTGTTTAGAGCAGTAATAGCAAAGACTTACACTACCTAGGATTTGTTATGAAGTTTAACCTGAAGACTTGCTCGAGGATGTTGGAAAAACTCAAATATTGAGTACATACTTGAGAAGAATTTAAGAAGGTGATATATTTTTAGAGTACTGAATGAATGAAATATTTCCAGTTGAGGTGACAGTCAAATAGTGCACTTAATGTTTAAACAGAACTTGGCTAGACATCTAACTTTTATTAAGTTAAAAACAGTCTCTTTTACTTCTGTTTTGTTTTGGAAGGAGGGTGTAATGTATATTCTTTTGGTTTTCGGGAAAGGGTTTTTTTTTTTTTTTTTAGTGTCAGAACTTTTGTTGTGCAAAATACCTCCTGTAGTTTTTTAGAATCTGGAGATATTCTATATGAATACTCTTAAAAGTGTAATTGGAAATTTCTGTTTAGATTAAACTTTTAAGTGAAACTTTTTGTTTACAAAGCCCCCAAATTCATTCAAGTTTTCTAATTGTACTGATACTGTAGCAAGGATTGTCACTTGGTGACAGATGACATTTCAACTCTTCCTCTAAATTGCTTTGCATTTTTAGAAAGCAGCTTTTAAATCTGTCTGTAGTGTACTTAGTACAGCAATTGAATTACAGCTTTATTAGCCAAGCTAATACAGTTGCCATCAAAGTGTCATTTCAGGTAGAATTTTAATGTATCAGCCTACTTTAAATATAAAGAATGACTTCATAATACAGTCTTATTACTGGGGTTTAATTGTGTGGATTTCTATCACATGGGCCTCAATTAAGTAGAGCTCATATTAAAGTCATATTAAAGTTGCACTTCTTGTTAGTATAAGTTAAATCTAAGCAGTAATAAGGAAATAAATAAGATTCTAAGTGTCCCTAATAGCTTCAGTGTTGGATGAGTGACTTGACAGGAATTGCTGCACCATTTTGCAGGACAGATTACTCCAAGTAGCCACAAAGAAAATCTCAGTTACGTTCAAGGAAAACTTCTTTCATCCGTGGTTGAAACCTCCCTTCCTGATTGTCATTCCACCTGCTGGAAGGATCTCAGCACTTGAAAATCTTCCTGTAAGAGATTCTACTACAAGACAGTCAGCTGGGAGGTCTTACCCCAAATATCTCCTTCAAGTTGTCTCTGAATTGTTACCTCTCGTTCTGTTTCTTCATCCCCAAACCATGTTACTTATTTGAAGGGACTTCATTTGTCACCTTACAGAGGAAGGCAGCTGTGGTTTTGGTAGGGTGAAATAAATCACTGAGTTTCTCACTGTGACATGGATGTAGAGTTTGCTGAAAATATTAAATGACAGGTTTTTTTCCTCTCAGGAAATGATGAGCATTGTTCTGGAACTTTGCAAAGACTTTTGCTGTAACAGCAGGTTCCACCTGAATTGGTTGGTTACTTGTTGGATATTATTACTTCTCTTCTTGCAGCCCTTTATTCCCAGCTTAGGAGTCAGTAGCTCCACTGGAATGTCACTTTTATGTCTCTCAGCTTCTTCCCCTATACAAATCTCTTTTACTGTAGTGTTGGTGTGAACCAGGTTAGGACTTTGCTTTGAGAAAAATGCAGCATAAACTGGGACCAAGTTATCTGCTATCCCTTAGAGATGATGTTAATATGAGGATGTTGAGCTAATGTTTGCACAAGAGGCATCTCAGTCGAGTTGGCAGATAAAGGCATGTCTTTTCTCTTGGATTTTGCACAGAGAAAACTTGAGGCCATGCTGAGATTTTCATGGATCTTGGCTGGAATTATTCCTGCTGTGTGTGACACTTTATTGCCTCCATGTTTACTCTGTATTTACTCAGTGAATATCCAGACTTACTTTGTACTCGTTATTCTTCAGGGCACCGCTTTTCCCTGCTGATTTTCTGCATAAAATTACTGGGAATTTGTTCCCATTTTCAGCTGCTGTTTCTCTGGGAGAACCCTTAAGTAAGGTGCATTGATTTAGATTTTTTTATTGATTTTACTTTCTGGTTTGTTTGAAAATAACTGAGTAAATTCTACCTTTGAACACTGTATAGTACAGTTAGTAATTGAAGCTACTGAGTTCTGTTAACAGTATTTCTATACTGATATATTTGCTGACTTTTAACAACATTACAGATAACACCCACCTTGTATCTGTACTTAAATAGTCATTTTCAGCCTAATGGGATTTACTATAACTGTAAAGTTACTGTTATTTGTGGGCATGCCAAGATAAATGCATTAGATACTGGATTTTGTGATTTTTTTCCTCTACTGTCAGTGTTGAAAATAAGATACTTGTGGTAACACTGGATTTGTTTACAAAGCACAGAAGGAAGTAATGCTGTTGTGATCTGATAAAGTGGGAGATAGCTTTAAAAAGCTGTTTAAGGCTTCTCAAATCATGTTTTGGAGACTCAGCAATGAATTTGCACTTCAGTGCTGTGACCATGTGTGACTTCATAAGGAATTATCTCAATAAGTGACCTTTTCTTTTTAAATGCTTGTTGTGTTAATCAGACAAATCTTCATTTTTGGTGTTCTTTAAATTTTGTAAACACCTTTCCCACTTATTAGTGCTCCTTTTCTTCAACTTCTTAATATGCACCTAGACCTTGTCCCTTCAAATCTCTGCCTCAGTTCATGTGAAATTCCTGAAGCAAATTACGAAGTATTTTCCCTGCAGTGTTTTACTGAAGCGTTTTTACACATTTAATCTCAAATATTGTGTTGAGAGACATCGTTGAAATGGATCAATTGTAGATGATGAAATAGTGTCATTCATTTTTATCTTTTTCTAGGTAGCAGTGATGGTTCTGAACTCAGTGAAGAGACTTCCTGGCCAGCATTTGAAAGGTAAGAAAACCCCGTGTTTCTCTATTCACATTGCTGCCTAAAATCTCTAACTCAGTCCTCAAAATGATGCTTTATTTTGAGGATCTTCTAGATCTCTTAAAGCAGAGAAGTACCTTTTGCTCACTAGTAGTTAACAGGACTTTTGTCTAATTGGGTGTTTACTCACTGCACACATTCTTTAAGTAGCTCGGCCAGAGAACCCTTAGACCCCAAAGCATTTTTATATATGTGGGTATCTTGTGTGTGCTGTTCATGTGACCCATCTGGTTTTCATTTTCACTTCCCCTGAGACACTTCACCCATTTGTGATCCCTTTGCTCTCCTGTCATTGACATTGTCACCTCTTTTGCCTCTGCTTTTCATGTCATGTTACACAGGGAAACACAGGAATGCCCCTTGCTGATGTCTGGCTTTGTGCTCCAGAATTAACATGTTGCTCCTTATCCAACACCTTCAAAGGCCCAGGTGACACTGACCATGAGCCCCTTTCCATGTTGTTTTTGAGAATGTGGAAAAAGACCAACAGCTGTAGTTTTAATATAGAAAAAGGTGGAATATTCACCTTCCCACAGCTGAGCAAGATGCACAATACATTGTGTTGTTTGCTTCTATAATGCAATTTCAGGTAACCCATCAGCCTCAGAGCTACCATGGATGACCTTTCCTACCATGCTTTGACATTTTTAGTAGGAATTTTTGTCAAAGAACTTTATGGTCGGTACCACTGTTACCACAAACCTTATATTCTGCTTGAAATCACTGAAACAGTTAAAGTTCTGTGCTAATTTTGGGAGAAGCCTTTGAAAATCTCTGTGCCAAAGGTGAACTCTTGGATGTTTCATGCTATAAATATGGATACATACATGAGGAAAGGCTCTTATGATTCCGTTAGGTTATCAATGGGAATGTTCCATGTGAGCATAGAAGGAAAACAGGGTCAGAAAGGAAATCTCAGACTTGGGGGCTGCAGCACAGGGCACGTAAAACATTCAAAAGGTTTTCTCCTGAGTCAAAGCAGAGGGTTTTCATCCCTGTCCTAATGAGAACTGACAGGCCCAGACTTCCCCAGTTAGAAGGTTTACTCCATGTGAAACAGTTAAGTCAGAAGAACCCTCCTCCAAATTCCACTTGCCTTCCATATTTCCCTCTTTCCTGGGAGAGCTCTTTGGGAACCCTGTTTGAAGCTGCACGTGTTTCAGGGTGAGTTCTCTTGCCTGATTCCAGGGAAAGGGATGGGGTTCCTTACAGGCATTCCAAACACAGTGTGGGAAATTCCTAGAGATATGCAGCAACCTTGAGTCTGTTCCTTCATTTATAAGATGCTGAAGCACATTTTGGAATTTAATACACTGCAAGCGTTAAAATTTAAGATCACTAGAGTGGGTGTCTCTAGTTTTGGTCTGTACAGTGGGTTTCTATTCTTTATAAGAATCTTTAAGTGAGGGAGAGGCATCAGTTGTCTGGAATTAACAGCTCTGGCAAAATTGGGATAAATCCAGTGTTATTAATGACTGCTTTCTATGCAGCTTGTGTGTGTGTGCATACTCATAGAAATTGAAACCATTTTTTCTAGTAACATCTAAAGTCAGATTTAAAGACAAGTTTTATTAGTGTGGTTCCTTTGCATTGATTTAATCTAACAACTAAATGCAGGCTTTGCTCTCAAAATATATTATTCTTCAGTGCCAATAAAACACTTCAGTATTATGAGTTCTGACAAAGAGAACATCTGATGAAATCAAAACCCGTGGTGTCTCTCTGCATGCGTTTTTCTGAACAAAATTATCCTCTGTTTCTGATGTGGAAGAAGTGGCTTTGTGATATGCACACAAAAATAGTTCTGTGCTGTTTTAGCAGTCGTGCTGTTTGTGTGGATAAAAGTATATGTAATACATACAATTTATAATGGAATCCAACAGGAACAGGTTGTACCATTCTCTCGGTCCGGGGACAAGAGTGTCACGAAATGGCCATCGAGGCCACATGAAGGCCAGCAGGTACAATCCCACTGCACACAGAGGTGTCCAACCTTCCCTCTGGTGTTGGTGATTTGGTTTGGTTTGGTTTCATAATTAAGTGGGTGTTTTCTGATGTTACCTTTCTAACTTACGTGTCAAAATAAAAGGTAGAGACCTTTTTCTTCAGGCTTAAAAACTTTTCTGTGCCTTTACTCTATATCACCATGAGGACTTTTGTTCATTCTGGTCTGCAAATCCAAATTCTGAACCGTGGGATCTTTCTGTCAAGGCTTAAAGATGTTTGGCCAGGGTAGCTTTTGCACTGCCTGCCCACTGTGGAGCAGTGCTGGGAGTTCCCATGGGGACAGTGAAGCTGCTTCTGGTGCTGATGGATGGCATTCCACGTGTTTTCTTTGCTGGCAGTTCTGCATTGAATTTCTTTGCTCCTCTTCACTGAAATCAGAGATGTGCCTAAAATAAGTAACACATTCAAATTGCCCCCAATTTATTATATATAATATTATTTGCAAGCTGACAGAGTAACATAACTGATTATTCTGACAAATTAAAGTACAAATCCTGCCTCCAGCTGTGTGTCACTCTAGTTGGGAAAGAGATGGCCATTAACCGTGAAACCTTTGTCACATTAAGAACCAAACATTGTCTCACTGAATAAACTCATGTTTGCATCTGTCAGTGTCCAAAATTGTCTCCATATCATCATCCTCTGTAGGTGCTGCAGTGAAAAGGTTTGCCAGATTTCCAGCTTACTTTGAACATCTGTGAACATTAGGATGGATGAAACAGCAAATCCTGACTGACTTGGAAATGATTTTTGGGTGCTGTTCAATCTCTTGGCTTTTCTGGAAAGCTGTTGGGTCCAGCACTTCAGCCACATGCTCTGATTGACATTTGCTGAAATGATTCCTCGTGTAACTTTTCTCTGATCGAAAATGGTTTTTGAGCCAGTCAGCTTTGTGATTTTAATCAAGCTTAGTTTTGTTTTCACAGTGCTGTACCCTGGCATTTGTTTCAGCCTGTTGCTCTCAGATCCTACATAGGGCAGGCAATTAGAGTTACATTAAAACACCTTAAAGCTGTGGTTTTGGTTTCTACTCTTTATTCCTGCTCCTGCCCACTCTTCCTGCTTTCAGATATTTTAAAGACTCTGCATGTTTGAGCTGTGCTTTGGTTTTGATGTGCTAATGATTCCAGTGTTTCTAACCAAAAACTACTCAAATCTTTCTTGCAAGGGCTGAAGGAGAGGTTTAACACGTACAACAACTGTACAAATGCACTTCAGACGTTTGCTTTTTAAGATTAATTGTTCTCGTCTTTCAGTTGTGTTTTGAGATTTTAGTTTTTTTAATTAAGGATTTAATTACCTGCTTGGCTAATTAATTTTTCTGATCACATTTGCTTGCAAGTGTAAAATCCACAACAGCAATTCCTTGTAACAGCCAAAGTCTTTTTCCACAATGAAGTCCAATAAATAAAAAGTTGACATTCCTAAATTACAATAAAGGTACTTGCATTAGTTTTTGGTAATGGTTGGAAAACTACTTTAGGAAAAATATTTTTTCACACAAATCTTCACGTGCTCCTTTCAGCTCTCTAGAATCTGAAGATTTGGCTGTTCATTTGTATCCAGGAGCAGTTACTATTCAAGGTGTTCTCAGGAGGAAGACTTTGTTGAAAGAAGGCAAAAAACCTACAGTAAGATACTTTTTTTTAATTAATTTTCTCACCTTCTTCCTTTGCCCAGTTATAAAATAGTAAAATGGTCATTGGGCAACTATTTCAAGTGTCTGAGGTCTCCTCTGCCTTGCTGGTTTAAGATTTAGGGTCACTGCTAGAGTTTTCATTCTTCTGTTTGGTACATTTATTCAGTTTATAAGGCTATACTCATAATCTAGGGAGTAGGAGAGAAAGAAACGCTACATAAAATTTTCTGCAGTTACTGAGGACTTTAAAGGAGAGGACTGTGTTTTGTCTTCCTTAACAGTAGGTAAATCCTAACAGTTTATCAATTGATAGTAACCATTAGCATTTGATAATAACCATTAGCATTTGCTCTGCAGATGCTTGATTATGAATTATAAGTCAGAGTACATATTCATGAGAATACCATGTGGCAGTACCCAAAATGGAAAAGAAAATGGACAGATTGACTCAATGAAGTGTTCAGTAGGGGTTGCAGGAAGTATAGAGTGAGATGCAGAACATTTTTCTCAGATTAGTGAGGAAAGGCACACGTTCTTTCTGCTCTCTGGATTTTTCCTGCATTCATAGGCCTGCACGAATAACAAACAGCAGCTTTGGAGACGTGGCTGATGGCTTGGCTGGGCAGTCAGTGCTGTCATGTTCTTGCAGGATGATGTGATGCCTCCTGTTTTACAGCTCAGTGTTATGAACCGTTTCACTTACCCATTGCACTTGGCTTTTTTTCCTCCTTTCTCCCCAGGTAGCATCTTGGACGAAATACTGGGTAGCACTGTGTGGAACCCAGCTCTTCTACTACGCTGCAAAATCCCTGAAGGCCACAGAGAGAAAACATGTATGTAAACCAGGCCTGTTCCAGTATCATCTGCCAAAATTAAAATGTGATTTCCTGATGTAAACACTGGGAGTAGTTCAGGCCTTGCCTGATTTCTGGTCAGCACCATCCTGTCTCCCAGTCACTCAGTCACCTCATATGGATATACCCGAGGGAAATATCATTTACATTTCTGTGCTACACCAAGAACATCTGCTTCACATCTGCCGTGTGTCTCTTTGAGTTTGTTGGTCTGTAAGGAAGGGAACTGTGTCCTTGAGTCTGTCCCTTTTCTAAGGTAGAAATCCTCTTTTGATGATCTGAGTGTTGCAGCAACTTGAAATCCAAACAAGCACCGATGAGGAAAGCCTGGGAAGTCACAGCATACAACATTAAACATGTACTAATTTCATGTGGTGGAGCTACACTGTTCTCTTTTCCTGTATAATCATGTATTCCATTAGCAAAAAACACTTCATCTGTTCAGCAGAGAGCTGAATGATGCTCCTTTTACTCGCTGCAGCTTTATTTGAAAGAAGCTAAAAATACTTTGCTTATGTGGGGAAGGAGTAAGAGGATTTTCTGTACCTGTCCCAGGGATGTTATGATGTGCATGGTTCCTGTTTAATGCTCCTGGTTAATCATAATGATTCTGTTAAGAAGCTGGATAAAATTTGAGTTACTTGAGTCTTTTTCTGAGTTCATTCACTACTCAGAAAATCTTTACTAACAGTTCCCTTGACCTGTGTTTCAGGTTAATTTATGACAACTGTCACTGAAAAACATTTGCTTTGCATAAAGCTTATGTAATTTTGCAAACTGAGATGTGCTCATGGAATCCTTGTGAAAGAGACTTTATTTCTTTTTGGTACAAAATACTGCTTTCTTATCCCAACATTTTCATACTCAGAGGGTAGAGATTTGAAGCTTAAGATTTCTGCTTAGTAGGCTCCTGGATGGTTGAAGTTGCTGTGTGGAAAGTTTGTGTGTAATGTTGTCTTAATCTAAAAAAAAAAAAAAAAAATTATTGTTTTCCACTTTTATTGAAAATTCATTAGGAAACAGTATTCTAATACTCAGAGTAGTTCAGTAATAGCTAATTACTTGTAGAAATATTTGTGTGGTTTCTTTGCCATCCACTCCCCACTAGCTTTGCTTAGGTGAGGTCAAAACTACTTAATTTGTCTTGCCAGTTAAGACAACACTAGCCCAGGCTAAAGGTCTGTTAGCCAGGCATCCTGTGTCCTGGCTCTCCTGGGAGAATTGTTTGGATGTATTTGTCTCTGGTTCCAGTGAAAACTTCATGGAAGGATTCAGTCTCATTAGAAGGAAAGGTAGCTGCAAAGAGCAGACTAGTAAGCTCTTATGAGCAGAAATGCCAAGTATTAAAGAAAAAGTACCAGGAGAGAACTGGTGCTGGCATTGTGTCACTCACAGTTAGTTGCTTGTTTTTTCTGGAAACATTGAGAAGTGGAAAAGAAATTTTTGGTAATGTCAGACTTTGTGTTCCTGTTACTGCTGTGATTCCTTCAGGCTCTGTGCCAAAATTGCATTTTGTTTCCTTTTAAGAATAGAATGTGCATTTGTAAGTCTCTCTTATCCACTGTCCACCACAAAATTATGGAGGATTTTACCAGACTTGTATCTGTTCATTCAGAAGCTTCTTTTTCACTTTTCTGTATTAACATTTTAAAACAATCTAAATAACATGCAAGTTTAGAGACCGTGGAAAAATTGCATAGTGGTTAGTTATATTGTTTGAAAATTAAGTATACTGAATTTTTGTTGTGGTCCATTTGCTTACACGTTTCCTTCAGAATCACAATTTTAATCATTTAAATGGTCCTGCCCTTTCTTTAGACAGAAGTAAATGAAGGAAAAAAGGTGCAAAGTCTGGTACCTGATCCTCCTGAGTCTGTGTTACTGCAAAAGCCTTTCCTTTGGCTTGAAATGCTGTCAAAACCATTTAGAGTGCTCTTTGAGAAATTGTTTTCTGAACCTCTTGAATTGACTTTTAATATTCCCCAAGTCACCGATGTGTTGTGATACCCACAACAACTAAACTGCTGGTGAACTGGTTCTTAGGCTGGTGCCTAAGAAGCCAAAATCTGTCTCTCATCCTGGTGTTTTCACGTTTCTCTGTCCAGGGATGATCCAGCAGAGCAGTTGAGGGAGTTTGCAGATAGAGGAGAGGAGGCATTTGAGTCCAGGATGCTGGCAGGATTTCCCACCAGGAGCCTGCCAGCCTCGTGGCTTGCAAACACTGAGTGGAGTTTGAGCAAGGCAATTCCCAGGAAAGGGAGGAGCAGGAGTGGTAGTTAAAAGCAATGACTACTGGAGCAGATTAATTTTTTTTTAATAGTTGGCTCTGTGAGGTTGGATTGAACTATCCAGCACAACCTTGGATTTGGCTGTACACAGCTCATGTCTTGCTTTGAGGTTTTTAGGGCAGTGAACATACTTTGTTCTGTTTTGTGGATGCAAAGCCTGTTGTGAATTCTCAGTCTGTGATCTGGTTTCCCAGGCGCAGTCAAGGTGAAAATATTGTAGTAACTATTAGCTGTGGTTTGGGTTGTCTTTTATTTACACAGATAGTTCCCAGTGAATGCTCACAGTGAACCAACCTCTGCTTCAGAGGTTATTATAGCACAGAGTACAATCTTTATGCTGAAATTAAGGTGGAAAATAACCTGGTAACTGCTGTAGGAACCTGAGGTTGAGGGATTAAGGGGAGAGGCTCCAGTTTATTAAACAGCCTGATAGTAAGTGGTCAGTGATTTGTCCAGCTGCTCTGCCTGTGTTGTACTTTGAGCCTGGCTATCCATGGCATAGATTTCCATGTTGCACTGCAGGGTAATCGTGAAAAGCCTCACCTTTTGTTCTGGAGTCTTGTGGTTGCAGTTTCAGAAAGAAAGTTAATCAGGAGAGAATGAACTGCAGATGGTCAATCATCCATAGATAGTTGGAGCATGAGTATATCCTCCAGATACTATCCAGTGATATTCCTAAGAGGTTTGCTCTGCAAAATACAGAGATTCAAGGTTAGATCTAGATTTGGGGGTTTTTTTTTACTGTCTGATGCTGTCTACTTGGAATCAGGCTTCTTTTTCAAAGACCGATACATTAGAGATTTACCTCAGCAAAACATTCCAATCATCTTCTGGAGCCATTTAAAGAACTGTCTTCTCTGCTTCCTTTCTCAAGGCCTCTGTGACATGGAAAGGAACACTGGCAACAAAAGAGTCAGTCTGCTATATAAAGTTTCCTGGCTGGAGCTCTCATGGTAAACGTGTCTTGATTACAGGCATGCTTTTGACCATTCTGCTGCTGCAATTGCTCCAGGCACTTGGAATGGTCCAACAGTCAAAGCTCTTCCAGGCTTATAATAGCCAACCTCTTTGGAAAATTACATCATTAAAATCCCTGTGTAATTCAGCAGAAAGGGCAAGAAATCCCCTCCCTTTAGGACACAGGCAGGCCAACTCTTCTTCTCATGCCTGTGGTCAAAGACTAAGGAGTGCATCCAGTATTGTGTGTGTTCCAGATGTGAATCTGGTTAAGAGGAAGAGATGCTGTAATACCTGCCTGTGACAAACTTTCTTGTGCTGTATCTCCTAAGAAAGGCTGCTACATATAACGAGCCTTGATTTTAAAAAGTGAACAGTTCTCAGTTATTACTGCAGTAGTGGAGAATTGTGTATAATGAGCATGTTTATAATGAGCACAGAGATGTGGTACAGCACAGTCTGACAGGAATGTGTGTACAGTGCTTAAGGTTTTATCTCATATGCTGAAATGATACCCACAAAAAAGCCTCTGTGGCAGAACTGTAGCACTGATGCACCTTTAGAAAAGGACAGTGTGAGGACAGCCACTTGAACTTAGTCTTAAAATGAGCATTCACCCTGAAACATGTGAATACACCCGTAAAATAACTGTTTAAAGGGATTAGACTGGAGAATCTTGCCAATTTCTGTGATGACATAGCGTGCATGAGAGATTTTTCCATGTTTGTAGGTACTTGGAAAGGAAACAGAGACTTTTGGAGGCTTCACACACTTGAGCACGAACCCTTGTTTGTTCCAAGCCTTCCACTGCGTGTTATAATCAGAATTAGATCCATTTATTAGCAGTCTAGAAAATGTGGTAGTTGTAGCTCAGGCACTTTCACAGAAATACCCTGAAGAAGAATGCTGTTATTCTAATAAGGATGTTCAGCCACTGAGAAAATGATCTGAATGTTAGAAAGCTGTAAAATCTCAACAGGAGATGTGGGGGAGGAGATTTGTAGGTGCTAAAAGGTTGGAATGAAAAGTCTGTTCACAGATTAATTCCGAGGTTTTGATTCAAAGATTTATGTCTAAATGCCTTTGAGCTCAGAACAGCAGCCACAAAACTCAGTCATGTGAAGCCTGGTGCCAGAGCTGTGCAGTTTTCCGTGTGTATAATAAGCATCATTCCAGTGGCCTATATTACAAAAAAGCAAATAAGAACCAGGAACATTAAATTACAATGAAGCTTTCATTCCCTTCATGTTAACAAAGCAGGCTTGCTGTTAGCAAGGCTCTGTGCATCAGTGGAGAATGAGCTGCCCTGGGGGACTGTGTAAACATGGAATACAGATCCAGGGATGGAAAGCTGACGTGTTTCAGGCGATGACGGACTGATGCTGGCAGGAAACTTTCCTCGTGTGGAGCTTTTTGCTTTTTGGAGAAGTACCATAATTAACTAATTGTTTTGAATGAAATTAAAAAGCCAGGGACTCCAGCAGTTTACATTGCATGGCAATGCCACGTACTGGATACCTGTTGGGATGTGTAACTAAGATAGGAGATGTGCTGTTTTCATGAACTCTAGAAAGGAGTGCCATTCAAAAGGTTCATTGTTGATCTGTAACCTATTAAAACTGCTTTGTGACTCAAATTTCCATCTCTGAAAAGGACCTAATGCTCTAGGACTGCTTGGAAGTTTGTAATTTGCAGGTCCCTTTAAAGTATAGGCTGTGTCATCTTTTTTTTTTTTTTGAGGCAATGTGATCAGCAGGCCCATAGCAAGTTCTGAATATACAGTTTTTTTAAGAAGTCATGGGTTACATCCTTGTTTTATTCCATTTCCTTGTCTATATTCCCTCTTTCAGATAAAATACTGTAATGTTTTTCATTACAGACTGACATTACTTACTGACTCCTCAAAGAAATTGTAGTTTCTGTTTGGAAAGGAGTTGTTATCCAGCCCTCACAGTAATGAAATGTTGTCTGATAGAGCTTTATAATTTACTTCCTCCTCTTCTGAGACATTACCACATGTGTCCACCCCCCAAAGACAGTGAGTTACTTTATACATATATAGAGAGACTGGACTCTTAAACTATTTTGAACTTGGTTAAAATGCTTTTTGTTTCAAATACCAGTCTGACATTTGCTCACTTCAAGTCATGGATTTTAAACTGAGGTTTAAAATGTACATGGTTGAGCAAGTCCCAGACAGATAAACTTATCTGGACAGTGGCTTCAAACTGACAGAAGGCAGGTCTAGATTGGATATTAGGAAGAAATTCTTCCCTGTGAGGGTGGGGAGGCCCTGGCACAGGTTGCCCAGAGAAGCTGTGGCTGCCCCATCCCTGGAAGTGTCCAAGGCCAGGCTGGATGGGACTTGGAGCAACCTGGGCTAGTGAAAGGTGTCCCTGCCCATGGCAGGGGTGGAGCTGGATGATTTTCAAGGTTCCTTCCAACCCAAAGCATTCTGGGATTCTGTGATGATTCTAAAACATTCCAGGTCTTCAGTTAATCTATAGCACAGACTAGAATAACTGACATTAGACTTGCAATGGAACTTTATAAATAAAGTAATCGTATTCTCATGCAGAGAACATTCTTACAGCCTCTTACTTTGCTCATGATACCCTCAAACTTATTAGCAGTAATACTTTCTTTGGTTGAACCAGAGCTCTATTTTAGTAATATTAAAGCAATATTTCTAAAATGGAAAAAAAAGTAACTTGATGCTTAATGCTGTGCGTCAACCATGTGGCATTAGAATGAAGAATAAAAATATTTTAGAACTACCAGGTTAGTTTTAATGACTTAAAACTAAAACAGTCTGAAGAATGTTTTATGATTTCTAATAATATAATTAAAGAGAGATCCAAATTACTGTGCTAATAAAGAGGTTGGGATGGGAATCCACAAGGCAGGTGGAAAACATGTCTGATAAGGACAAGGATATAGCAGAGTTGGATCTGCTGTGCAAAGGAGTGAAGTAAAGCACTGCAGAGGGTGGGAGTGCTGGGATTGATGGAAAAAGTCTCTGTTGGACCCATGAATGCAGGAAGAGGAGACCTGGCAGCAAAAGTCATGAGAGAACAGAATGAATTGGGGTTGGGGAGTGGGTGGGACTGCCTGAGCCTGTAAGGAGAGGAGATACTAATAGATGAACAAGGAGACCTGGGAGAAGGAAGCTTGTGGTTTGGAGATAAGTTGGATTTAATGGGTGAGATGAGCTTGGAACTCAGCCTGAGAAGTAGAAAGTCATACTGACCAAGTGAATGAAAAACAGTGGCATCAAGGAGCTGTCAAGAGAGGGACTAGTGTAGCAGAGACAGGTGCTGTTATCTGTCAGTGTGTGAGTAACACTTTGAACAGGGGAGCCCCAGCATTTTGAACATCTTGTTGATAAATGAGCATGTGATGTTCTGGGCACTGGTTTATTGAATCTGCATCTTCATTTGATCCATTTTCTTCATCATGTCATAATATTTAATTACACAGTTGTGTTATCTTGTCCCCAGAACTCATGTTATGTGTAATTACAGACTTATTATAACGTGTTAATTTTGAATAGTTACGGCACAGACAAGTTCAATTCTTCTGTTTGTTAACAGTGGAGGGATTAGCTTTGCATTTATTAATACTCTTCTTTTGAATTATATTGTACATTCAAATGTGCAATAATGTGGCGAGGAATTGTCTCCATGCAGTGCAGTTCAGAGGTCTGACAAGTTTTTGCAGATTGTGATATTTCTTTTAATTTCTTTTGAATATCATTAATTGTGATAAGTTCTGTTTTCACTAATTTCATGTGAATTTTGTTAATTAACTGTGTGAAGTGCTGTGCTTCATTTGAAGTTACTCAGTCTTTGACAGTGTCACTGAGAGGAACTGGCTGAAGCCTCTTGGTTTAATTCAGTTTTACATCTCTGGCTGTATTTCCAGTTCAAATCCACGCCCAGCAAGAACGTGTCAGTGGTGGGCTGGATGGTGATGATGGCAGATGACCCTGAGCATCCAGATCTCTTCTTATTGACTGATTCTGAGAAGGGTAAGAGTGCACTGATTCCCAGAATAAGCATTTGCATTGCTGAGGTCATTTATAAGCAAGTAAATGAGCAAGTGAAAGGTAACATCCTGTTACATCCTTCCAATTTCAACTGCTCTCCAAGATGTCGTCTTTGCCTTTAGAATGCTGTGGGAACAAGAATCCGTGGAGAATCTTTACAGTCTTCATTAAGTTCTGAGAACCCTCCAAACCCTTAACAACTCCAGTTGTGATTTTTATTGGAAGTATTCCTCTGCATTCTTTCAAACTATATTTAGAACACTGAGGCATTTTCACAAGTGTGAAAATGGAACTAACAATAAAAAAAAAGAGATTCAACTAATACTACCTGCTTGACCAGTCCCTTCTCCTCTCACATGAAAAACAAAAATCAAACCATCTGTTCAAATGTAGTGCTAGTACCAGGAAAAAAGCCCTAAGAGATCTTGGCTGTTTTGTGGATTTCCATCACTCCAACACAGCACCCTGCTTTCAGCTTAAACTTGGAAGAAAATGTTACTTTTCCATAGCACTTCAAACTGTGCAGAAGGAGCATTATTAGAAGTTCTGAGAAAGGAGCTTAAAATTATTTATTGCTTTGTCTGCTTCAAGTCTTAGTGTGTTTTATTTCCAAACATCCATTTTAGCACCACTGATATGAGGTGTAAATACTGAATGCTTGTCAGCTTAAACTCTGCAACAGCAATCTCAAAAGGTTTTGTAACACATGACCTTGCTGAACCTAAGCAAGCACTGTGTAACACCAGGCACTGAAAACACTAGTCTGAAATGTACCAGTAGGTTCAGGAACAATATTCAAACATTTTCAAGTGTAGCTTTCCAGAGAGCATTTCAGTGATATCTTGCACTTCATTAAAAAATTATGGTATTATAAACAAATTGCAATAGTGGGCAATGAGCTCAAACATTTCTGTGCAGTTCTAAGGAATGTTTTGTTCTTTCTTAGTTGATACTGGCATTAGTTGAAATCTAGAATGTTGGAAAGGAAGGCAGGAAGCTGTAGCCTCCCTTCACTAGCTCAAACAATTGCACCTATTCCAGACAGAGTGTAAAGTTACATGAACCTTCTGTTATTAAATCTTTTCATAATGTCTTAAGTTAGAGGTATTTGAAGATGGGTAGGATTTAAGTGTGTAGCATTGTTTGTGTTTCCTCATCAGATTTTTTTTTTCCCTTTCTCACTTAGGAAATTCATATAAATTTCAAGCTGGGAACAGAATGAATGCCATGCTCTGGTTCAAACACCTGAGTGCTGCCTGCCAAAGCAACAGACAACAGGTGAGAGCAAGATGCTGCAGTGGAATGAGCTTTTAAGAGCTCAGAAGTGACAGATCTTGGAGCTGCCCAAGCTGTCACTGAGGGCTTTGTGTGAGGAGCAATGTACCTTGAGCAGCCTCTGCCTCCATTTCACGTGCTGGTTGATTTGCTTTTGTCTTTGTCCCTTTGAAGACTCTGGGGTAACGAAGAAGGATTTGGGGCTATCTTGAGGCTCATTTAAAGCAATTGGGGAAATGCAAGGAATGCTCTAAAATACCTGTCCAAGTGGCAGTATTTTTGTATTGCCCATTTGAAAAGGGCTGTTTGTACAGTTACATAAAAGCTGTAAACTGTAGCATTCAATATCAATTCCAGGTAACTCTCCTGTAGTGCCATTTTTTTTCAGGTCGTGGACGTGCATATTTTCTGTTGGTTGTTATGTATTCCTAAAATGTATAAACAGTAGTCTAGTCCTTGGTACATTTTGCAGCCTTTGATAGCAATGGTAGTATTTTCCATGAATCAAAAAGGAAGATAGACTGCTCCAACCCCTATTAAATGCTGTTCCCATATAAATTCTTATTGATCTTTTTTATCAGCAAAATCCTTTTTAAGTTATTTTGCCTCCCTGAACTCTCCCTTTTCTTTTGCACATTTGTTTATGGAGTTTCCAGAGCAGAAATACCACTGAATTTCAAGGGGAAACAAAAAAACCTTTCCACATCTTTCTGTGCTTTCTTGTTCAGTTCTGCTTCTGAGACAGATCTTAAGGAGTAAGGAGGGTTGCAGAAGCTCCTGTGAAGGTATTTGAGACAGTGCAAAGGAGAGGAAATTGTGTTCCTGTGGCTGGAGAATGTGGGGATAGTGGCAAATAGTAGCAAAGAGTTACAAACAAGTGGTGACTTCCAGGCAAGCCTGAAAACTGCCCCCTGAAGACAAGTTTTATTCAATAAGATTTAACAGTACTATCTATTACTGTTAACAGTGTGACTGCCTTAGAAAAATTGGATGTTTAAATGTGTTTTCAATAGAATATAAACACCTACCCAGCTGAGTAATACTGAGAACTATTTTAATAGATACTATTTTTGATTTTAATGGTGAAACTTTAGCCCAGTTGAGCATTCTACAGGTAAATGATAAATCATGGAATCATAGAATATGCTGAGTTGGAAGGGACCCATCAGGATCAGATGCAAAGCAAGAAATGCTTGTTTCAAATCTGACCAAACTGGGTATTTATTGAGTGTCATCAGGAATGTGCTGGCTCTTTAATAACCTGAGTAAACAAGAGATGCTGCTGTCAGGTAAATTCCTGATGGGGGGAAAAATGGAAATATAAACTAATGTATTGCAAATTAGCTTTAATCTTCATGAAAGGGAGTGATATCTGCAGCAGGCAATTCAGGTTTCCTATGGGAAAAGCTCAGGCAAGTGTTGATGCCTCGTTTTTTTTAAATTAATCTTAAAAATACTAGAGGGCCTACATCAATCACTGCTCTGTGTGCCAAGAGTTCTCTGGCTGGGGCTTGTGTAGTTCGGTGCTGAGATTTGTCATGGTTAAGGTTCTTTTGCTGACAAATCTTAAATGTCATGAAAGTTAAAAGTTCTATGGCCATATAATAAAATTATAACCCCTGAAACAATTTAATATTTTAGTTATACCTGTTTTTTCTACAGTTCAAGGTATGTTTTGATAGTTGCATTCCCCCTTTCCTTTTTTGGAGACAGAACAATGTACATTTGAACAGCTGTCTAGTGTGTGTAAGAGTTGAATGTAAGTAGCTACTACTTGAAGTAAATTCTTCTGTCATTTCCATTTTTGCTTTCAGGTTCCTGCCAACTTGATGACCTTTGAATAACAGGCTAATTCAAAACAAAAAAAAAATAAGAACAATTTGAACCATCTCATAACTGAGAAGGAGGTCCTGATGAAAAACGTGCCAGCTGTATCTGTGCCAGAACAGAGCCTGTCCACTCGATCTCTGAACTCTGGAGCCCTGAACAAAACCACTAATGGCTGGGGAGCAGAGTCCCCCAGATGAAAAATGGAGTTGCAACATGAATTGCCATGGACCGTGCTTCGTTATGTTCTCTGAACTGACCTGTGGAAACCACTGCCTTAAAGAGTGAAAGGAAAAACAACATGAAACACCAAATAGTGTGTGTGAAACTTCTGGCGGTGCTGTGCTTGAGTTAAATAGATTGTAGCTAGTTTGAGTTTCTTTTAACTTTATACTAATTTTGAAAATAACTCACCTTTTTAGGCATTCTTAAGAAAACAGGTAAACTGGTATTTAAGAGCTGTATCTAAAGCTGTGTATGAACCGGGTAAGAGAGGTACTACGTGTCCTAGAGATGTTGTTTAGACTGTACCAGGAGTTCTGGATGGGAGCTTGTCCCAGGCACTCTTAGCCTGGAGCAGTGTTATTTCTCTCAGACCTACAAGTATAAAGTTTGAAACAGCAGTGAGTTTGCAAACCTTGGTCCTTCCTGCACAGGAGGTGGGTGCCCGACAGCGGCACTTACACACCAAATACTGCTTTGGTACGTCAGGACCTCATTCCTGGTTAAAACCACGTGGTTTGGGTGGTCAAGGGGTGTGTGTAAGAGACAAAACTCAAAGCACTGTTGGGTCAGCACTGAGTATTTTCTTCCCATTTGTTGAATGACAAAACACCAACACCCGGGTACAGCTCACCGAGACGCTTTCCTTCTCTGGGTGTCTGCTAATGACCAGTTAGGGACCACTGTTAGTGTGTGGTGTTTCCTAATATCACTGAAGATGGACATTTTTAAGAAGATACAGGCACAATTTCAAAGCTTTCACGTTCTCATTTGGCAATAATTGATTTTAGTATCTGTCTTGGTCGAAATAGTTGACGTTGTGTGGTGTTGATAACGTGGCCTAAAGCAGACCTTACGTGCAGAAGCTCTTTTAATCTTCAGGCAAATAACTAATTTATTAGAAGGTAGGATAACCTAAGGAGAGAAAAGGTGTGGGACCATCAAAATTCTGTCCTTGGCAGGAATCATTCTTGGTCACTGGAATTACTCACAGAGAAAAACATTATGATTGTAAAAAGGGAGCTGTGCTTTATGTGTGTGTTTGATGCTTTTAAGATTTTGATTCTCGCTTTCTTGGGGGTTTCCTTGACGTCACCTAGTTTCCTGGATGATTGGTCTCTCTTTAATCTTAAAAAATGTGATCTTTGTAAAGCAAGGAAACGTTGTCCCAAGATATGACTCCGATATCAGAACTTTGAAGTTTGTGAAAAATCAGTAACTGTTCCATTGGCATTGTGGTTTAGTGGCCGTAAATACGCTTGCAGATTCCACCATGAATTCTCCTTTTTAAAAAGAAACAAGCTACCTACCAGTCTGTTTGAGAGTTCTCTGACTATCTAATAAAGGTTTCTACTAGTAGTTGTTATTTTGAAAATGTATAGTTTGTTTATTGCATCTGAGTAGAAGCCTATAAATTCATTTTTGGGCTGGTTTGGGGTTTTTTTTCCTCCGGAGTCAAATTAATCTCATAATGGAAATGATTACTTTCTGATTTCTGGCGGGCAAAAAAGAAGGCTAATCCAGTCTCACAGTAAAAACAAAAACAAAACAAAAAACCAAACAAAACATACAAACCCCAACCACTCGGTGATGTAAAGGGTAACAGGCTGGTTTATGTTTCCAGGAATTGTTCTGATTTGGCTCTTGGTAGAAAGAAAACACTAGAAAGATGCTTCTGTCGGAATTACACCACAGACACTCTGAGAATTTGAGACCCTTTGCATTTTTTTTTGTTGCTGGTTTTTTTTACGAGGAATGAATAGCCTGTTCTCATCCTGAAGTCATGAACTTTGGGAAGAGGTTGCTTGTGCTGAATCCCTGTGCAGTTCACACATCTCCCAGGTTTACCCATGTTAGGTGTATAGTAAAGACAACATCTTCAGAGCCAGCAGTGTTACTTAGTAGACTTTGCACAATTTAGTTTGGGTTTTTTTCTGTTTTAAGAATTACTTAGTGTGTTTCTTCTCAATGACTAAGTGGGTTTTTGTTTGTTTGTTTGTTTTTTTAATAACGTGTGTCCTTTTTTTAAGCATTGTGGATAGTAGCCTGTGGATTTTGAATTTTTAAATAAGCTAATCTGGGTTCGTTGCAGCATAACTGTATCTGTTCTTTTGTTAGTGAAAGGCAACATGCAATGGGGAGCCACAGCCTGACAGCACACAGCTTTGCTAAGGACAGAGCCAGGTCAGGACATGTCATTTATTACTGGGTTTTTTGTATTTTTCCAGCTGTTTTGAGTTAGGTTTTATGGTAGGAGGAGGGTGGGGAAAACAGTTTGCAAATCATCCTTTAATGAATTGTTGCTGTTCCCAGTTTTCGTTGTCCTTGGGCCTCCTACCCTTCCTTGTTTTCCACCCTCCGATACGGGAGATTCATGGGAGAGATGGAATATTGTGGGAGGAGTTCCTTAAAGTGTGTGGCCACAGTAACTGGAGTGAGTAATGACAACACAGAAAAGCATTTTTGGCACTTGTTACAATGAGTAGTTCAGTACTTTCCCATTGTTGTCCTACTGGGCAACACAGAAACACTGTCACGTTATATATTTTAAGATAAATGGTGCTCAGAAAGAGGTGGAGGGTTTGTTCCCTGAGGGAAAGTTGCCTCAGCTCAGCTTTGGAAAGACACAGACAAGTCATATACACTGTAAAGAGCGTAGTAATGCTCCTTTTTTTTTTTTTTAATTACAAAAGGAGGTAAAAAAATTAAATAACTGAAACTAGTGCTGAGAAAACAAGGACAGCAACGAGCTCATGGTATTCAGGTAAGACTGTCATCTAGACTACTTCAGACAGTTGGCAGGTTTTCTTTGATTTTTATTTTCAAAGTGTTGCTCTAATTCTTTATCTTGTTAATAACTGTTGAAACACTTCAGCTAATATTTGTCACTGTGTTTTTTCTGAACATTTTGATTTTGAAACTAAAGATGCCCATTGCAACTCCTTGTTTTGGTGGCATTTGAGCAAAAATTATTCAGCGTAGATCTTCTAGTGAGACTTGGCATGTAAATGTGAATCAGTTTCTTAGCCAAACTAAAAGTTTTGGGAAAGATCAAAACCAGGGAATGTCTGGTTTATGGAACTGGTGCAGTGCATTAGAAATACATAACGTTGCACTGGTGGTTGAATACTTACTGCTAACTCTTATCTCATTTAATCCGTGCTAACTTTTGGCTGGGATTTTCAGACCTAACTTCTATCCCAGTGTTCTTGGAAAGCAAATGAGATTTATTTTTTAAAAATTCGGATAGCTTGAATAAACACAGCTCACTCCAGACACATATTTCCTTTTGCAGACATTTTCATGCCAGAGGAATATTACTCAAGCTATTATGATTCATTAAGTATTTAGGTGGAAGTTATAGGCATTAAAACTACAAATACTAAATGAATGCACGTAAATACTTAATGAATGAGCTTTAACACCCAGCTCTAAAATTGTGTTTAGAGATGTGTGCACATTTGAAAACATATTGGGAGCAGAAGAAAGCATTAAAAACCACAGCAGGGTTTTATTAGTTATCTGTTCCTCACTGGAAGTGAATTCATCTAATCTAATCTTGCAACATCAGCCTCCTCTATTTGCATCTATACATTTCCAACAATAGTCCTCCTCTGCTGGAATCAGACACAACACATGTTAACAGCAGATCCTTTCCCTCCCAGCAGAAGCAGTTGCAGGTTTTTTGTGCTGCTGAGGCACGTGAGAAGTTGAGGTCCCCTGTGACAAAAGGCAAGTTGATCTTGTGGTTTTGGATAACTGTAGTAAATCTTATCCAAATCAAGATAAGGTAAAACATGGGATATTGTTTCTTCTGTCTCTCTCAGTGGCATTTTTCTTTATTGTTTGTTCCTTTTTTTTGATATTCTAACTCACCAGCATTGGTAGTTCCAGTATTTTCCATGGCCAGCTCTGTGTGCTACCTGCTGCAGCATCAAGACCCCAGGAGTGGTACTAAATCACATCAGTGAATTGCCTATTCTCCTTACAAAGACAAGCTGTGAAAGTTTTACTGTTCTTTTTAAATGTTACCCTTTTTCTTTCGTTCTTCTCTGAAAGTGTCTTGTGCATGAAGTGGTTTGGCTTGGGAAAGTTGTCACTGAAAGGATCTGTACGAGTGGACGTGGAATTTGTTCATAGGGGGTTACCCCTCTTTTTTAAAACCCATCATTCTGATATGTGATGTATCAGGAGGGTGAGTGCTTGGATTTGAGGAGGACTTTTGTCAGTGCCTTATTATGAACTTGGAGACCAATTCCTTTATTTCAGTGCTGAGAGTCCCACCAGGGCAGACTTGCAGGCTGTGTCCTCAATGGACCAAGGGGTGACATTCCAGGCAGTCATTGCATTTCTGCAGCAGACAGTTGTTTTGGTCAGTGTAAAATAGCTTGGCTTGAGTTTCTTTACTACTATTTTTTTTTCTGTGTTTGTATAGCCTCTTTTTAGGAAAAATGTAGAGGTATTTGGTAGCTTGGGCTTGTTCAGCTTTTGTCAGAAGTAGCTCAGACCTCTTAAAAATTAATTTATTTTTATTTTGGTGTGTCTCTGAGTAGATTTAGTAGGGGGGGAAATTGAAAAGAGTAGTCCAAGTCGTGGTCTAGACTACATGAGCTGAAGAGCTCATGCTGTTAGAAAGGAGCTTGCTTTTCTCTCTCCCATTTGAATGTAAACACTGAAGAACATTCTTATGAGAAGATTTATTCCTTACAGGCTTTTTGCTAATGTGAAATAAATACCACAGGAAAAAACTGTTTGGGGGAAAGAGGGGACTTGGATTAATCTTAGTCTTAATATCCCAAAAGCTCAGTTTTATATATTGTATTTCTAATGCCAACACTATGTGGAGAGCACTGCCCTTCATTGAAACAACTGCAAGAGGCTGTTTTAGCAGCAAGGTTTCAGAAGCTTTGGAAGGGGAAATGAAAGGAAGAATGTGTAGTTCTTATGCAATTAAATATTTGTTTTCCTGGAATACATCCTTATAAAAACACAGCAGTTTCAATATAGCCTTTTTGTAAATTCAGATGTTGGAAGGATTATTTGCAAATTAGTCTTATGCTTTCTAAGAACCTTCAAAGACAACAGAAGGGTTGGGTCCAAGGAGAGAACACAAATTACTTAGTTCAACTGTGCCTGTTGCAGAACTGGGCTGGCGAGTTTCCTTGAAGTTATGTTGGTAAGAAAAAGAAGGTGCATGAGATGTAATGAAATGCAGGTTCCTGCAGCTCCTGGCGTGGCTCTGGCTGTCAGCCTGGTCCTGCTCTGGAGTGACTAAAAGCACCATAAATACTCCCTTTCCTTTGTGTGTTTGATTAGTGCATTATTTCTCTTTGTTTGGGTAGGTTCTTGCCTTCACCTGTGATTCCTGAAGGAATTTCTTACCATTCCAAAGCTGTTCACAGCTGAAACTGCAAAGCAGAAAAGCAGTTAATAAATGGATTAAATGTTGAAATAAAGGGTTCTGGGGTGCCTTGTTTACTGGCACTTCTGGCTCCTTATGTTCAGGAGTGTATCCATTCAAATGCTGCTGCACTGAGGTGGGAAAAGCACCAGGAAACCATAGATATGTTTTATAATAATCCTGTAAGGACCAACCATCACTGGGAGGGGGATCAAGGTGTCATGCAGTAAACACAAGCCATTTTTAATGTTCCCTGCCGGCATGAGGCATTCTAGGGATAGAGGGATTGCACTATGATCTTGCTGAGGGATGTGCAGTTTGTCCTCTAGCCATTTTCTTCACCTTTTTTAATACTTTATTCTGTGTGTGCGTGTGAAAATTGTGTGTTTGCATAAGCTAGTTTAAATGAATTGAAGAACAGGTTTCAAAAGTCTTTCCTACTGAAATAAATGATTTAAAAGATGGCCTGTGTCTGAAGTTTTAATTTCTCATTTGAAAATCTGCATTGAGACTGCAACCAGGTTTTGCAACGTGGAGTTTGACTGTCTTTGGGAATGGTGCTGAGATCAGCTGGAATTTTAGTGGCTTTTTTTTTTTTTTAATAAACCTCTGAAATGAAGCATGTAAAGATACCATTGTCTGCTGGTACAAAAGAAATCCAAAAACTAGCAGGGAAATACAGTTCATTGAAGAGATTTATGTTTGGTCTCAGAGATTGTTCTGTTAAATGATGTGGTTTTTCTCTCTGTGGTAGTTTATCAGATTCTTTTCTGTTGTCTCTGTATTTAAAGATGTGATAAATTTAAACTTGCTGAAAGCAGTGATCAGGCAGATTGGCTCTTAAGGAGCAACTACATGGAAGATAAACTAAAAATGAAGAATGAATGAATAGCATGCAAAGCCTTGTATTTCCTCAGCTCTTTGTTTGGTGTTGCTTCTCTCCTCTCTGTGCCTTTGTTACTCTGTGAAGCCTTACTGAACTGGATTGTGCAGCCCTGGGGGAGATGCTGTGGGGTCAGGCTGTGAAATGCTTGTCAGAGTGTGAGCCTTGGGCTCCTTCTCCTTTTCTCCATGATGGAACAATTTGTTTCAAATGTATTTGCAAAGAGAGAAGGAATAAAGTAGATTTTTGTAACCCCCTCCTTTATCTTTTTTCCAGATTATTGAGTTTGAGGAAATGCTTTGTGCTCAATAGCGTGAAAAGAAACACAGAATTAATTAGCTGGTGATTTCTGTTTTCCTCTTTTTTTTTTTTGGTTCCTTTTCAAAGCTCTTTTTGTGTGGTCGAAGCGAGAGTTCTTTGGAGTATTTTTTTAATTTATGGTTTTTTTCCTAAATCAAGGAACACATCAAGGAGTCCTTTTGCCTCTTTTCTTATGTTCCTGTCTCTCAGAATGCTGTTTACAGGAGAAGGCCTCCAATCCAGAGAGTGAGAACACAGGTGGGGGAAAGGCACCTGATCTCTTCCTTGCTTCCCAAGTGGAATGATTTTCACTGTGGT
The DNA here is from genome assembly GCF_003945725.1 of Corapipo altera. Taxonomy (NCBI): domain Eukaryota; kingdom Metazoa; phylum Chordata; class Aves; order Passeriformes; family Pipridae; genus Corapipo; species Corapipo altera. The sequence goes on from NW_020884927.1 coordinate 935,675, forward strand.
TATACTTCCTGCTGTTTTTTACCAAGGAGAGATGCTGAGTCCATTAACTGAATGTTAAAAGATTCTGAAAGAATGATTTGAAAGAATTGAAATTGCCTTGATTTTGTAACATCATCTTTAGTTTGGGCTGTTGTTTTTTTTTTTTTACATAGGAAGGAACCACAGTGAGGGGAGAGGGTTTAACATCTGTGGGAGAAGCAGAAACCAAACCACAGATATATGAAACAACCAAAGCTGAAAGGAGATGGTATTTCCCCCCTCCCCCTCCTTTTTTTTGTATATATTAAACTTAGTTTTTGTAAGTGAGAATGTTGGGTAACAAAAAATGTAAGCAGATGATACTGTTTTGGCCTTGACAGAACAGAGGAGAGATATGGTTTTTATAACAGCAAATAAATTGAATACACAAGATTGAATCCATGCTTCCAGCTTCTAAGTAATATTTTTATTAGTTTTTCACTTAAATTGAGCATTATTACTGAAACACACATTCTTACATGGGTAATATTTACCTTTACACTGATATTTGCCCCTTTCATTTTCAGTTCAATTTGGTACTTAAGGACAAAATTCAGATCCAAAATAAAACCTTCAGCTTATCTTCCTGGGCTGGTACAAGAGACTGTTGCTGCTGTGCAAAACTGGCCTTTACTAAATTACTTTGCTCTGTAAATTTATCTTGCTGTGTAAAAGAGCTGGGTTTTATATGGTGTGTGTTGTGTGATGGAGCATGTCAGACACCTGATGAAAAATTCCAGTGTATAAAATCATGTAGTTTCGATTCTGAAACATTGAAAAGGGTCTCTCGAAGGAGATCTGCAAAGGGAAACTTGAAAGTGTATTTTTTTCAGGTTTAAAAAGTAGGGGGTTTATCTGTAGGAAAACACAAAATGAGTCCAAGCCATTTATTAAACTAAAGAGAGGCCTTGTACATGAACACAGCCAACAGCAATGTGCTAATCTGTCTTTCATTTTCTTTTCAGGTAGGAAAATGTTTCCCTTTCGTTATGGAAAAGGGATAAGGAGCTGAACTGTTTTTTAGGTCAAGTAATACAGCTAAACATTTAACTAATTCATTGCTTGTTGAAGATGCAAGCCAAGGGCAAACGTTGGCCTCTGCTGCTCGTTGCCTGACTGCAGATTTAATGTTTTAGAGTGACTGGAATACAGAAACAGCTCATGAGAAGAGGGAGCCGTTGCCTTGTACAGGAGCAGTCCCACAGCAGTGACTCGGAGACAAATTGATGCTGGTGTGAGTAGCTCAGTAGTGTTTTATGACAGAACTGGGAACAGCAAATGCAAATCCTGAGTTCCTGGTGCTGAAGCAGCAGGATGCTCTTTAATGAGTATAAACATGTATCTAAGATTTACTCAAAGCAAGCCAGTCTAAATGGGATAGTTGTGATTCATTATAATTTCTTGATTTGGGGATATTTGGTGTTGGCAAGCATTTCATAAACTTTTGATTTGCATTACATACCAAAAATACTGTAAGCTGTTAGTAAGCCTGAGTCACACTCACCTCAGTAATCAGCTCCCCATCAGTGTTAAATCTATAATGTTACACTGCTTTTGTTCTTATTCCCTGTCTCTGACACCTGTATCAGAGGCTTCAGAGGAAGAAGTAAACCTACAGCGTGCAGGTGAGTGAACTTTCAGCCAGGTAAGTAACTCCTGACTCCTAATGACTTTTATGTATTGAAGGCTTTACAGTTTCATTTTCTTAGTTTCATTCAACATGGTGATGGCTTAATAGTGAAAGTGTTTCTGCTAATCTTTCCTCTTTTCCAGAAGAGGTTGTAACTATGTATGTAAGATGATAAAGAGCAGAACCAGGGTGGTGTGAACACACCAACACAGAACCAGTGTGAAATATACCCCAGGCTTTCTTTTAAATCTTGTCAGAGACACCTGTATATTATTACTTACTTTTAGGAGTCAAAATGTGTCGTGGGATGTTGACACACAGGGTTATTGCTCACAGCTTTGCATTTAATTTCATAGAATCCCAGAATGGTTTGGGGTGGAAGAGACCTTAAAGCTCATCTCATTCCAAGCACCTTCCACTAGCCCAGGTTGCTCCAAGCCCTGTCCAACCTGGCCTTGGACACTTGCAGGGATGGGGCAGCCACAGCTTCTCTGGACAACCTGTGCCAGGGCCTCACCACCCTCACAGTCAGGGATTTTTTTTCTAATATTTAGTCTAAACCTACTCTTTCAGTTTGAAGCCATTTCCTCTTGTCCTGTCACTCCAGACCCTTGTAAACAGTCTCTCTCCCATCTTTCTTATGGGTTCCCTTCAGGTACTGGAAGACCACAGTTAGGTCATTTGTGAGGTTCCTTCAGAGAACCTAAAGGGAATAAGGAAATTCTTTCAGGATAAATCTATTGGCCATTTGGATATCTGAGAGTATCTCCTAGCCATTATATGTAGACATATCATGCTTGCTACTATGGCATCTAATGAATATTTACCAAACAACATCTTGTTTAAAGCATACTAATTGTGCTGCTGTGCTACCAGTTCACATTTGTTCAAATGAGAGCTGTCAAATTCAGTACCTTGATGGTTATAAGGTTTCAAGGGGAGCTGTTCCTCAGGAGTGTGGTGATACCTTACTGCCCAGTTTGGAACATCAGCAATAGTGCCAGGCTGGAGAGCAGGCCAGCTCTGCTGATTGTATCCAGTGCACTTTGCAATGGGTCAAAAATGCATAAAATAATCAAGGCAGAACTTGTCAGAGCACACTTGATCCGGTGTTTCTGGCAAAACTCTATCTGTTATCCTGAGTTAAATCACTTTTCTTGACACTGATGGGGAGGGGGGGGGTACAGCCCATCAGTGGCCTGGCTGTGTGTCCCAGACAGCCCAAGAAAAATGCAGGGCAAACTAAATCATTTAAATCCTGGTACTGCCAGGGCTGTAGGTGGTTGTCTGTGATGTGGAACCCCAGGGATTTCGTGGGGCTCCAAGCAGGCAGAACGATCTCTTGCACTCAAAGAAGCTTATAATGTCAAAAATCAAAAAAAAAAAACAGTCTCTAGGCAAAGCTTACTGAGCTGAAGAGTTTCCAATTGTGCATCAGTCATGCTCCCAAGAAGTGGTTTATTAAGATTAGTGAGGCATTTGGACAGCTGTGAGAGAGGCCACTGCTCCTGCTGAGGCTTCTGCCAGTCTCAGAAGGGGGAACCCCTTGGTCCTCTTGCCATTCTGTTTGCCTACAAGTGGCCAGGGAAAATATGAGTAAAATAGTTTATTTATAAATGTAAGGAAAAATGGTTTGTTAGGTCAAAGCATAAAAAGGGAAGTACACAAAACTCTTAATTCACCCCTGTATTCTGGTCCTTTTCAAGAATAAAAGGAGGTAACAAATCCTGCAAGGTTTATACATCTATTATTTTCTCTAACTCAGTGCTTTGTGTTGCCATTTGATCCTTGAAGTGCTGCTTTTTCAGTGCTGAATGTAAACGAGCAAATACAGTGGATTTTTTTTCCTCCTGCTCTGCATGTGGGAAAAGCTTCCAAAGGAGGCTTTTGGGATGCATCAGACCAGTTCACCTTGAGCTCATCCAGTCTTTCAGCTAAGCACAAGTTCTTTAATATATTGTTCTGCCTGTCATTTCTGGTTAGATAATGACACTGAATGCTCTGATGGTATCAGCCCAGCATTTGTTCCTTCAATGTCAAGGATATGCAATGAAAATGTAATAGGCAGTTAGATTAAAGTAAAAATATGCTGCTGGCAAGGAAATAACAAATTGGATTAAGTCAATGCTGTTTTGGATGTTGGTAACTAGATGAATTTTAATTTCTCATGGTTCTTTAAAAAGAGCCATTTAGGCACACAACACTTCATATTTTAAGGTTATGTTACTGTTTTAAATCTACTTCCTAATTCTCTTTATTATTTCAAAAATGTATTATTCCCACATTGTGAAACTTGAAGCTGCTCTTTAGCCATATCCTGGAATGCAAGAAATGGAAAAGAAAAAGCTAAAATAAGAGAATATTGTTGCATGAACAAATGTGCATAATCTGACTGCAGATAAAAGGTTTCACACCACCAAGGAGGGCAAGTTCCTGTTACAGCTCCTCAAAGGAGCAGTGTGGAACAAACCCCTAAATGTTTGGGGGGTTTTTTTGGTGGGGTTTAATCAGATCATGAAAGAAATTACACTACTAGTTTTAGTTGTCTGCAGTGTCATGAGACATAACTTGGTGATGTGGGAAGTCTCTTCTGGGCTCTGGTGTCTTATGAACAGTCTCAGACTGTTAAATATTGAAGGAAAATTGATCTTCTAAAAGTACTGTTTAAAACAACACCTTAGTACTAGTTTGTCAGCAGCACAAAATATTAATTTGACTCCAGTTGTACTCTGAAATCTGCCACTTACACTGAGTAGCCCAGAATGTCCTTTGGTTACACCTTCTGTCAAAATTCGAGTTTGCAAGATGAGAATTTTCAAGCTGTGATATCTGAACATCAAAGAATCTGAGGCTTCAAATGCCTCTGAGCCTGAGTTTGTCATGATTTAAATTGTAGGGGTCTCAGCTACTCTGAAAATACAAGTTTAACTGATGCAGCTTCTCCAAGTGTGGGCTCTGCTTCCTTTGTTGGTATTAGAACATTAATCAGAACAATGTATAAACAGATGTTTTGTATAATTGATTTTGTATAAATAAGTACAAGCTACAGAAAAAATGTTCTTTTAATTTTTCCTAAAAGATCAGCCTGAAGTCATAACACATTTCTCGTGGTAACCTAAATTGAAGTCATGTGAATGGAGAACTGTAAGGCTTCCATTAGCACACACGGAAAGTGGGATTGGATCTGTAAAAGAATTGACAGTATGTCCTGTTCCTGTATTATTTTTTTAAGTTAAAAATGAAACAAAGCCTTCAAGTGGCTTTACAGTTAGTTGACAGTGCCAGCACACTTAAATTTCCATTAAAACTGAAGTTGCCACGCTCTTCATTTTAAATGGAAATAGTGTTCTGCTGGTGTCAGTAGTGAGCTTTTTTTTTCTGCCACTAAAATATTTGGGTTAAAGTGACTTTTGACAAGAAATCCCTGTGAATATGTTTGTCTTGGTGATCTGCTGCTGCTTTAGATGAAAATTTCTATACCAGTCAGCATGTGGGAGGATAAAAATTATTTTTTTTTTAATTCTGTCAATTTAAACCCAATGTATGCTGCTAGATACTGGAATAAATGGGGCTTGTTTCCACTTGGAAGCCTGGTCTGGGAAAGGTGTCTCATCCCCATGCACAAAGGCTGTTTCTCATTTTGTTGATTTTTTTTTTTTAAAGCAATATATATCTTTTCTGCTGGAATATGTCCATGGATACATGTGTATAAACAAATTGGGGAAATCCTCTCTAGTACCTCAGGCTTCTGCTTCTCCTGTTTTTTTCCCCAGCTCTCAAGGAAGTCGAGTAGCTGTGCCAGGATACCCTCAGGGCTGCTTTTGGGGATCCTTTTGGTTGTTGTCTTCCAGTCTGCTCCAAAACCTGTCCCTGCCATCTGCTCTGTAGCAGCCCTTTAGGTAGAACCCCTCCAGGCATTCAGGGAATAGGATAAAGTCTGTTTTTCTGTTGCCACGAGACTTAAGTGCCTCATCAGCCTGCAGCAGTCCTCAGTAGGACCATTCAGGAAAACGTTGTTCCCTGTGTTTTCCAGCATTACTGATCCTAACTAAAAAAAAAATTATCAAGTTTAGCTAATGTGGAGCACTTTCCTTGTTGATTCCTGAGAGATTGACACTTCAGTTGAGTACAGTAATGTTTTTTTTGTTTTCCTTCATACAGCTTTCCTCCAAAAGAGATTGCCAAATGCTTTCTGGATCACACAGAAAAAGAGAAATTCTTTCTGGCACCTGTTGGATCAGCCAACCATAAGCAACCAGTTTAGCCAACACTGAGCAACCAGTTTACCCAACTCATGAAATACAGAACCTGATTTTGTTAGGAAGTACAGATCTTTCAGCCATCAAGCAAAAAAAAAAAAAATCTATCCAGTTTAACCTGCCACTTACCAAATTTCCTTCTGTTCTTCCAAAAATGACCAATGGGTTTCTAGTTATTTCAGTGGGCATGACTTATTTACATTTCAGGTGGGAGGTGGAGGTGCCTGTGGTGTGTATTTCCACACTAACTCTGCCCTTGTGTCAGTGATTTAGAGGGCACCTCACTGTAGCAAAGTCCTTGGAGAAACAGAACATCTGTAAGAAAATCTTCCCTCCCTCTGGAAGGGCTGGGAAGCACCAACTCCAGGAATGTATTTCCACAATAGCCAGTTGGCATCTGTGTCTGAATTGGTGTGGGATTAAAACTCAGTCACGCTCTCTCTGGAGCTGCACTTCTGCAGCAGGTGGCAAAACAACCCCCTTTCTTTTGAATTTGAGCCCTAGGAATGTAGTGACGTTACTTCCCAGTGGGGTTTGTGCCAATGAGCCACAGCTTCTGTGGGACATGCTAGCTCTTCTCCAGGGACGGTTTTCCTTGCTGCCTTGGATCACCATTTCTCTCCCTCTTGGAGCTCCTGGAGACCAAGCACACTTTGCCACATGTAGGGGAGTGTAGCTGGTGAAGGGCAGTTACACAGGGTGGGCTGTAATAGTGAAGACCCTGAAAGCCCAGCTTAAACACACTTCTGTTCATTTATCTTTCCTTATTTTTCTTCTTGTAATTTTTTTAAGGCTGGTTTGATGCAACATTTCAGATTGACACAATTAAGCAAAATTCCACTTCGGATTGCTGATGATCCCCCCTCTGTTTTATATTAACACTGAGAATTTGTTGTTTTAGTGGTCAAGAGGCTCTTTTTTTTCCTCCTGCCCTGCCTGAGATTGTTCAAGACATGTTGAACGGAGTGCTTAATGATTTCCAGTGCTTTCTCTTGACGTTTTAGTTTTGGAGAATGAGCAATGCCTCCGCTGGGGACTTCCCTGGCAGATCCATGTCTGAACAGCCAGGGCTGGCTTCCAAGAACATTAAATTCCAGCTGCTTTTCCATCCAAGGCAAGGTTAGTTTAGTATCCCCCTTCCTCCTGTGTCTTTACAGCGGGAGATATTCTGGCCAACGTATTCGTCATGTTTCTGAGCCTCCCTGCTGCTTGATTTATGCAGAGAGGACTGGAGAGAGAGATTCCAGGGCTGTGGGCTGAGTGTGGAGTACCTGCAGGTGTGCAGGGGGTGGGATGGTCCTGCATGGCTGGGCATTCCCACACAGACACAGGGCTGAGGTTGTACCCCACACATCCAGACACGCAAAACACGGCAGCGTGGGTGCCATTCCAGTTCTGTGGGTGAATGTGGTGGAATGCCAGAGGCCTTGCTGCATGGAGAGGCTGGATGGGGTGAGGGATGCTGAGACAGAGCTGATTCTCACATCTGATGTCGCTTTCCTAGTCTATGAAAAGCAGTATGGGGAGATACTAAGTTAAATTGTAGATAAGGTGTTGTAAGGCTTCAAGAAAATTCACATTATCTCTCTATAATGCTCCCTGCTATTTGTTCATGTTGTGCAGTTTATTCACTATGTGAGACAAAGCAAGTGACTTATGCCTGTGTGGTTTTGGGGTTTTTTTAAGATTAGTTATGCATATTTGGTGCCTGGCTTAACACTTGCAGAGACATGATCTTCAGTGCTACAATGGACTTTTTGAGTCCCTCTTGTCAAGTGGGAGTTTAAGTATGTGGCACATTTGGAAGTTCAGCCCATCCTGACCTAGCAACTGGCACAGCTGAAATCCAAACCTATCAGCTACTGTTTAATCCTGAGATGTCTGTGTGCCCGTGTCTCATCTGAGCAGGGTGAGATGGACCTCGAGGGCTCTTTCAGAGCTGGTTTCACGTGGGCACGATGAAAGGCACCACAGTGTCTTTGGAAACCCCAAATGTAGCCGGTGTCCAGCTGGTAAAATTGTCACCGTTCACAGCCTGATCAAGCTGTGGAAATTTTCCCAAGTGGAGGATCAGGTCCAGTGTACACAGCTGGGAACCAAGCTGAGCTCAGTAACTATCTGTGCTCAGCACTAAGCCCAAGCCAACAGGGTTGCACACAGATATTTCTGCTAGATAGCAGCACATGGATCAATGTCCTCTTATTTGCTTATATCCATGTTGTCCCCCATTTTCCTTCCCCTTCTAACTCAGCCGTGCCTGACACAAGAAGAGAAAGGCTTCATAGGTGAAAACTGATCACTGTTTTCTGGTGATTCAGAGGGAAACTTTACTGCCTTTACACTTTAACTGTGGTTATCATTTGCTGCAAACTTTTTCATGAATGGTTGGGATTGGAAGGGACCTTAAAGCTCATCTCATTCCAACCCCCTGCTTTGGGCAGGGACACCTTCCACTAGCCCAGGTTGCTCCAAGCCCCATCCAACCTGGCCTTGGACACTTGCAGGGGTGGAGCAGCCACAGCTTCTCTGGGCAACCTGTGCCAGGGCCTCCCCAGCCTCACAGGGAACAATTTCTCCCTAATATCCCATCTAACCCTGCCCTCTGTCCATGGGAAGCCATTCCCCCTTGTCCTGTCACTACGTGTTCTTCTAAGTAGTTTCATTTTCCTTGTTTGAGAAATGAGTATGAATTATGCTTGGCGTGAGTAGGGGAGACAACAGCAGTAAATATTTATGGGTGTTTGTTCTTCATTGACAGCACTCTTACAGGCCAGAAAACTTAAAAGAGGTTTTGCTTGGGTCTGGTTTTTTTCTGTGACTTTGTTTCCCCACACTAGTCTGCAGATCTGTACTAGGACTCAAACCACTTAAATGCTTTCAAGTCAATCCTTTTCTGCCCCTGTGTATTCAGCTAGTAGGGTAAAATGTTTTGGTTTTCTTTTTTTTTTTTTTTCCCAGAGTCTATGAGATCATTCAAGTATGGAGACTTGGCAGCTTCTCTGTATGTACAAAGACGGCTGTTAGAATGTCTGACTGAGTGTCTTTCTGGCTGAGGATAAATTATTTGGTGTGTTAAATGAGAATTTGTTGCTTTATCTGGCATGAATAAGGTTCGTTTATTATCAGTGTCCCATCATGATTTACACTGGACTGCAGTTTTCTATCTTTTGGGGGGTTTTCACATTTTATGTAGTAAAAACATAGGTCTTTCTTTTAAACAATTTGGGAGTAAAAAAGATTGTAGTAGCAAGTTAATGTGGTTGTAAGACCAAGAAAAGGCATTGCAAACCAGAAGATAAATGGGAGTAAATACAAAAGCAATGGTGAGACTGGAAAAACAAGATGGATGTTTGCTTGGGCTTAACTGGTCATTTACACAGTGGTCTGTGTAGAATTGAATGGTCACTACAAACAGTGTAATCTATGGAAAAGATATACAGGCAATTTTATAAGGACTCTTGGTAAAAGTAGAATTTACCAGAAAAAAAATGGTTAGTACTTTTAAAATTCAATTTTGGTATCCAAACTGCTTTGTAACTCTTAATTGAGAGAAAAAAAATATATATTTGTTTCTAAAAAGATATACATACATGGTCCAATACTTGTAGCTCTTGTAAGCAATCCCTGCTCAGGGTGGGTGCTCTGCCCTGCTGAACTGCTTGGAATGCTGAAAGGACGGAATATAAATGCTTTTTTTGAAAATACATTTAATGAGCATTACAGCTTGATTTACACCATCTGGGTTGAACCTGAAATAGTGTTACAGAAAGTAAAACATATGTACATACAAGCTAGAAAAGATTAATAGGTGTTATTTGCTTCTAAATCCTCTGCCATAGATTAACAGGGTACACCACCTCTCTCTCCTCTTTTTTGTTTAAGTTACATAGGCAGCCAGTCCATCTCTATTGATGCTATAAGACATAACTGCCCTGGTTTGGGCATCTTTGTTTTCACACAGGGCACACAAGTGTCAGTCAGTATTCATCTACATTTCCTAATCTGGCCAGTCCTTGTCTCTCACAGCAACTGTACACGTGCTTCTCACAGGGCAAGTCAAGCTTGTGTTTTGATCAGTATTTGAAAAATGCTAAAAGCAGAATAATATGTTAAATATATATAGTTTCCACTGTTTCGTTGTCTGGTCCCATTCTTCATGTTGAAAGAGTCCAAGATACTACTGCTAATCACAAGGTGGGACACGTTAAAGCCTTGTGCTTACCGAAGGAAAAGCTGTTCATCCTTTGACTATGTTTCAAACCAGAAAGTAGGGATGGCAAAATCTGTGTAAAAGAGCCTCTGCCTTTGCTGGTAACTTATTTAGGAGAAGTCAAGTACTCATTTTCTGTTTGCACAACCAGCGTTGTGGTAAAGTGCTGGAGTAGCATCCTGGCCTCTGTGTTTCAGGAGCTGGAGCTGCTGCCTTTTTGCTTTTCTTTTTTTCTTTTTTTTTTTTTTTTAACAGCTGAATTTCTTCAGCATCTGTGTGGATTAATTTCCAACATACGGTGCATTGCAATTGAGTTAATGTTGGAGGCTGGAAGATGAAAGATAAGCGAGTGGGAGGGGAAAGAAAAATAGAGCAATAGCCAAGAGCACTGCCAATAAGAACTAAAGAAATAACACCAAACAGTTGGCAAAGTAGCCTGTGGCTTCTTTGATAGTCCCTCATCACGAGTAATAAAACACCTTTTGAGTTGTTCTTTACCTACTGGTTGTAAATCCTAGTGTAAAGCTGCCTGTGTTTCCCAGAGTCCTGGGGACCTCACAAAAGCCTCTGCTCTCCTGGAGTCCAGCCTGCCCAGCACATGGAGAAGCAGAAATATCAAGGTGGGAAAGGTGGGAATCACTGAATTTCTCACTCTCTCCTTCAGGTTTCGCTGTTGTAGAGATCTCCCACCTGGTTGTGAAGTCCATATTTTAGAACAAAACAGTAGCACATTCAGCCTGCCTTACTTTTGCTCCGAATCACTGCAGCTGTGGTATGTATGAAGCTGGTACTGCTGTGTCTTTTTTAATGTGTTTTAAAATGTGCCTGGAGGTTTGGGGAATTTCTTATTTCTTTTATTTGTATTTTTTTAATTCCGGCTGAAATCCTCTGCTGTTTATATTTAAGCAAAAACCTCCAGCAGGAATGAATAAAATCAAAGAGCATCATAATGTTGAAAGGCAGGTTGGAGGCTGACAGATAGGCCTGGCTGAAGGGGCCTTTTCAGGAGGGATGGGGCAGGCAGGGGTTTGGGAACAGAGCAGCCCCTTTCCCTCCCTATCTCTCTCCGTGCTCCTTTTCCCCATCATCTCTCCTGCCCCACATCTATCTCCTCTGCCTGAAGCTCCTGTCAAAGCCAGGGTTTCACCAACAGTGGCAAGTTTCAGCAGCATCCAAAAAAAGTGAGGCTTGTTCAGCCTGTCCAGCCCCTTGGCTGCCCGCTCCCTCTCGCTCTCCAAGAGCAGCAGTAGCTCTGTCTCACACTTGGAGAAGCTGCTCCTTCTGTTTTCCAGTGGAATATCTGATGAAGTTTCAGTTTCCACACTATAATGCTCTTTAATTCGAGTGCAACTTTTAGCAGCCTGTTTTCACTCAAACCCACTCTGAGGGTTTTTTCCTTTGTTGAGCTCCCTGCGTCAAGTGACCTGGTGTCACGTCATTGGCTGGGGAGATGCTTCTGGCCACGAGTGCGTGGGGTTTGGTAGGAATTCCTGCCTTTATCCAGGATAAATCCTACAGAGTGAGGCTCACTTCTCACTGTGCCTTTTCTATAGCCTCCTCTTCCTAAAAAAACACAAGCCAGGCTGGGCAGCAGTGCTGCAGCAGACCGGCCTCACAACGTGTCTATGACAGGAACATGATGGAAAAAGAAGCTTCATCTCAAGAAAAAGCAACTGGAAGAATGAGTTAGTGTTTTATTTTGCTTTCTCGCATTGTGTAGTGAAGACCCATGAGAATTTTGGAGAGAGGAGAATAAAGGAAATGATACAGACTTTTTTTACAGTGTAACATGCCAGGCTTCCTTGTCTTTTTAAACCCAAAAAACTGGACCCCTGGCTCTCTGAGGGAATTTTTTAAAACTTTCCAGCCAGTGTTACCCCAGGTTAGTGGTGTTACCAGCAGCAAAGAGGAGTCTGTGCTTTTATGAGACCATCAGTTTCTGGCATGTATTTACTACCTTGTCAAATAGTTTTAACTGATTGTAAAAGAAAAACTTGTGGGAGCTGCTGGGACCTTGTTTAAGGTCATCTTCTGGTGCTGGTCTACCAAGGGACTTTTGCAGTAGGTATTTTCTCAAATTCAGTCTGGTAAATGAGATATGTGGGTGATTTAATAACCTAGTATTTAATTCAGGGACTGGAAATATGCCTCTTCACTTTTTAGATGTGCAAAGGGGAAAAAAAAAGTCATGCAAGGACAGTGGAGGGAAGAAGTCTTGATAGTCCTGCAGTATGGGTTTGGACAGGGATATGAGAAAAGGGAACATGAGCACATGTATCCACAACACAGTGTTTCTACCATCAGCCTGCTTGTGGTGTCTGCTCCTGTCCCAGGCCAAGCTAAAAGTATCTCTCTGAAATCTTTCCTGTAGGAGACCTTTGTACATGACTCCTCTGGGCCAAGATCAAGCTGATTCCCAAAAGCCTTTCTTCCAGGCACGGCTCAGTGTTGGCTTTCAGGCAGGTACAGACACAGAGCAGCAGCCACTGTCTGCTGATTTACACTCTTTAGCACACCCACAAAATGGTATTTAGTTGGATTTTAAATATCTCCTAATGCCAGGAGATGAACCACAGTTGGAGTTGGACCTTTGGGTCTTGTCCATGGTATTCACATCTGGTAGTTTCAGCTGATGTAGTGCTACTTACAAAACTGCTGAGGATCTGTAGGGAAATACTTCCTTCATCTTTACAAGTAGCCCTGCCCTGTAATATTCTGATAGGATTTTCAAAATGTATTGATGTTTGTCACATTTTCAGCTTCAGGTGTCCTGTCTGTTGATACTTTACCTTTTTTGAGCAGCAAAGCCGAGTCCACTCCTTAGAAGAATTATGTGTGACAGGACAAGGGGGAATGGCTTCACACTGAGAGAGGGTATTGGATATTAGGAAGAAATTCTTCCCTGTGAGGGTGGGGAGGCCCTGGCACAGGTTGCCCAGAGAAGCTGTGGCTGCCCCTGGATACCTGGAAGTGTCCAAGGCCAGACTGGATGGGGCTTGGAGCAACCTGGGCTAGTGGAAGGTGTCCCTGCCCATGGCAGTGAGGTTGGAACCAGGTGAGCTTTAAGGCCCCTTCCAACCCAAACCATTCTGGGATTCTATGTCAGAATGCCTTTTCTCTAAGTACTCTTTGCTGTCCATATTTCTGGCCATTAGATTGAGCAAGATGTGTCCATTATGCTTTTCTTTTTTCCTGTTGATTTTGAAGGGTTAAGTGTATATATATGAACAGCTGGTTTTATTGGCCTGGAGTTCTAAGCTGCCAAGGAGCTTTCCTACTGATTTTAACTCTTGCAAGCATTAGTTATTCCAAGTTATTTATGGTTGGGCTTGTGTGCTTGGCTTTTTTCATATAGGGAAAAAAAAAAAGAAAAGGAAAAAACCCCAAACTCTTGGCCTGGTGTATCCCTTTTAGCTCAAGCAGCAAAACCAAGTGGGAATGTCTGGGTTATTTCTGAACTCCACTAATGTGGACCTCCTTCATGAAAGCAACAGGATGATGTCATGTTCAGGAGAGGATCAGAGCATGCTCCTACCAGTTCAACACATCCCAGAGCTAATATCCCAAAATAAGGCAAAGAACTACTTGATGCTTATTTTTTCCTTTTTGTATATAAATGTGTCACTATATGTATGTATTTGAAGAACTTCTTGTACAGATTCTTAGAAGAACAGATTTTTTGAAAGGAGTTTTGGTTTCTTGGGAATTTATTTTTAATATTTAATGAGTTCCCTTCATGTTTTGCTGCAGAAGGTGAGGTTTTGGCCACGGGCTCATTCAGAAGCTTCACACTTTGCTTTACTTTGCATTTCTAGTGTTTCAGTGGATCAGAAAAAAAAAAAAAAGCCAAAACTGTAATATTTGACCTTCCAAAGCTGGAAGGTCCCTTTTCTCTTCACGGCGAGGAAACAGCGTAAAACATTCAGCATTTGTTTCCAGGCAATCTGTTCTTTTTCACCCTTCTCCTCCTCTCCCTGGAGATGGAGGCCCCTGCCATCCTTTGAGATGTCAGGAATTTTAGGAGATGATTTATGCAGCAGCATAAAAAGGCATTGGACCATGTAGCAAGGGTCAGACATATGGTAGCAATGATCATACATGATATATATATGCCCAGTAAAGCAGCTTCCCTGCATGGATTTGAAGAGGTTACGAGACTCTTTCCTGGGCAGAAAAGTACTTAAAAATGCACCGTGCGTTCTGATCCTGCAAAACAGGAATGGGAACAAATAAATAACTATTTTTCTCGACCAGAATAAGTTAAATGCCTCTGTGTGTGGAAATGAGATTACAGTCCTCATTTTCCTTCTGACTTGACTGTAGCTGCTGAGAATAGCGGCCCCTCAGGTCTCTGGTAATGCAGTCTTCACCTCAAATAGGGATTCTAAAATATTCAAGCGTCTCTCTCGTGAGGCTTCCTGTTTCCTATTTGTTTTGTGTTGCTAAGCAATGCGTTTAAACCCCCAAAGTTAAAATTTACAACTCTCAAATTGTCCCTCAGCCTTATTCTCCAAACCTCACATCTGTAATGGGTTTTCCATCTGCCAGTTTTCCCAGGTCGCCCCATCCATCCTCAAGTCTGCAGAGGAAAAAGCCTTGTGGTTGAAAGTGGGGCTTTCTTCCCTTTTTTTCAGCCTCCATCTGTAATTAATTTCTTGCAAAGCCACATCTGTCTGTTCGGGGTAGGGGAAGTGGGGAAGGGGAGGTAGAAAGTGAAGTCACTCTCTCCCTTCTCCAGTAAAATGCAGAATTTGGCAAGTGTGATTGTAGTTCCTCGGGGCATTTTAGCCTCTCCCTTCCACCCTCCAGCCCTCACCACCCCAGCTCCAGTGCACAGTCAAACATCTTGGGGAGGGCAAAGTGCTGCTGTGCTCAGCTGGAAGTTCTCCTGCCTGTGTGGAGCGTGTGGGTTTGGTCTGTGCTGCAGCCCACATCTGACACCGCAGTGTTTCTACTACTGGGGTTGCTGCAAAAGCTGCTGGCATCCTTTGGAAAATTTCCTTCTGTCAATATTTGAATTTTCAAAACCCATACTAAATAGCTGCAATGATGTTTCATTTTTAAAGACTTAAGAAACGGCCGCAGCGGTCCCAGTCAATATTCCTTCTCTGCCATCATCTAGTGCAGCTGTTCCAAAATATTTTTATGTTCTGCAGACCACCAGGTAGCTTCGAGCAGGAGCTGGGCTTGCTGTGAGGCTGCTCCCCTGCCTGGTGCCCTGCCCTGCTGTGGAAGGGGAAAGCAGAAAGAACCAGCTGTTTTAAGATCATGGAATCGTTAAGGTTGAAAAGACCTCTTAAGATCAAGTCCAATCATCAACCCAGCACTGCCACCACGTTCTAAACTGTGTCCTCAAGTGCCACATACAGAAGTTTTTTGAACTCTTCCAGGGATGGCGATTCCACCACTTTCCTGGTCAGCCCATTCCAGTGCTTGACAACCCTTTCCATGAAGAAATTTTTCCTAATACCCAGTCTAAACCTCCCCGGGCACAACTTGAGGCTATTTCCTCTCATCCTGTCACTTGTTACCTGGGAAAAGAGCCTGACCTCCATGTGTCTAAAACCTCCTCTCAGGGACTTGTAGAGAGTGATAAAGTCCCCCCTGAGCATCCTTTTCTCCAGACTGAGCCCTCCCAGCTCCTTCAGCTGCCCCTCATCAGACTTGTGCTCCAGACCCTTCCCCAGCTCTGCTGCCCTTCTTTGGACATGGACTGTTTGTTGCCCTTCTTTGCTTATGTAAGAGGAACATGAAACCCCTGAAATCTAGGAGGAAAATCTTCCCTGTCAGGATGGTGAGGCCCTGGCACAGGTTGCCCAGAGAAGCTGTGGCTGCCCCATCCCTGGAAGTGTTCAAGACCAGGTTGGACAGGGCTTGGAGGAACCTGGGCTAGTGGAAGGTGTCCCTGCCCATGGCAGGGGCTTGGAATGAGATGATCTTCAAGGTCCCTTCCAATCCAAACCCTTCTGTGATCTATGGAAAATTGGACTCTTAGGTATTTTTGGAGATCTGGGCTTTCACCCTCTTGTTATTCTAAAGCAAGTCAAACTCCAGAGGCATAGACTGAACATTGCTGTTATTGACTGTGCCAATTAGAGTGTCCAGCACCTCCTTCCCACCCACCACTCCTCCCATATTCATCCTGGTGGCACAGCTACTGTGCAGTCAGTTGGTAAATATAGATGGGATAATTAATCTGAATTAAATATATACTGACTGACTTTGGTGCCAGATTATTTTTAATTTAAGTCAGTTCTGCTGTTCAGCTTATTGCCATGGCATTGGCACAACTGCAGGGCTGGCAGAGGGATGGGAGGATAAATAGCGAGGAGCAGGGCAGGGGCAACTTAAATTGATGGTTCTGCTGAAAAACACCCCTGTTTGTCAAACTGCTGTCTGATATCTGAGGCAGAACTTGTCCTCTGCAGGGCTAACACACAATATGCTGTCTGTCATTTTACAGGCACGTTCTTGAGTATTGCTTTCAGCAATACATCATCCTTGGGATGATGTCCTTAATATTGATAAGAAATAGCACATTTTTGAATAATATGATGACTGAAATGCTGAGTAGTTAGTAATTGCAGAAACTTCCTGAGCCAGGATTCATCCCTGTTAGACATCCAACCATTTGTGCCTCCAGTAACTCTCTCATAATTACAGGTTAGAAGGGGAGCTGTTGTGTGAGTATTGTAGAAGGTAGGCTGGACCAGTGGAAGTTGAAGAAAGGTGCTGGGAAGGGGAACCTTGGAACTGAGGGCATCCCAGCAGAGCCCTGCAAAGAGCTGGAGCTGGCCTGGGCAGTCACCCGGAGGGGATATTGTGTGTCACACCACACATCTGCCACAGCTGCCAGAGTACAGTGGGACCTTGTTTCAGCACAGCCAGGTTAGTAACGTGTCTGGAAAATAATTTTTGGCAAGGGTCAACTTAAACAGCTTTGTTCTGCCTCGGAGTCAGCTCTCAAAAGGCTGTAAAACACAGAATGGGTCGTGCCAGAGATGCTCGTGGTGGCCACGTACCTGTCAGGGAAAGGAGGTACAGCCCTGGGTAGGTGCTGAAAGGGTTCTGGATCATCTGCTGAAAGACCATTGTCCTGCAGCAACTGGGAATCCCACCAGCAAACTGGTAGCAGATTTGTAGTGGAGAACATCAACCCCGTTGCAGATCCCTCTGAAATCTCCCGTTGTCCCCAGACCACCATGACCGTGTGTTTGTCTCCCAATTTTAAGAAATTTCATTTTAATTAAACGGTTTTAATTTAATTTGAATGAAAAATATGGGAGGAAAGGGGGAGCTCTGTAACAAGCAGCCTGTGGTGGCAGCAGCTCTCTGAGGAGCAGACTCATAAAAATAATGTGGTGAGAAAATTAGTCTGATGCCAGCATTAAATGACCCAAATTTGAAATAACACTGACACCCTGTGGAGATGTGTGGAGGGACCTTCTGCAGGGCTTGCTGAGCCTTGTTCCTGATATTATAGGCTATTAATTATATTCCTTCATGTCCTCTTTTAGAGAAAGCTTCAATTTTTTCCAGTGAAAGTTTTGCTATCTTCTAAGATTAAAAAAAATATTTTTAACAGAAAAGATATAAATGATTTTTGGTTTTTAATCTTGTACCTAAAGGCACAAAAGCTCATTTGCCAAAAAGAGGATGATGAGGAATATTCTATGAGATCTGAAGAATGTGCCTGCAATGGGTTGAGTTTTCCTAAGGACTTTGTTCTGCTCAGCTGGAAGCATTGGAGGGAGCTGCTCCGTGCTGAGGTGAAGTCAGGATGCTAATCATTTCCTTCCCAGTCTGGACTGTTGTTGTTTAAAAATGCAAAAGCGAAAAAGCTTAATGGTAAATGTGTGTTTTGAATATTCAGAGCAGCAACTTAGCGTTTGTTCTTGCTGCAAGTCACTGAGATGATGGTCTGGCTCTGGGGAGTGTGTCCTTCTACCTTCCTGTGCTTGTGCTGACTCTGGGCAGAGGGCATCCCAGTTGAAAAGGGATCGGTTTCCCTTTGAGCACAGGATCCCCTTTATCCTTTAGCCCAGGACTGAAGATCAGAAAGAAGAGGATGGTTATGGAGGAGGCTCCTGGTGACCTGAGTGCAGCCAGGCATTGCAGGGGAGGTGGTGGCAGTCTGGGAGCTCTCACGTTTCTCATCCTCTGTCTGAAACACCCGAGTGCTGCAAGTGCACTTTTCACCTCAGGAATTACCTGGTCTAATTAAATTCATCCAAGGCTGATAAGGTGTTCAATTCTGTGATGTTTACATTGTCTGCAGAAGGGGAAACTGAGACAAATTGGGGTGAGCAGAGACAGAATATGCAGTAGAAATGCATTGTCCCATCAACTCAGTTTGCTAGAGCTGGAGTTGTTGATCTTTGTGGGTGAGCAAGGTTGGATACAGTTAGTCTCACAGTTCAGGAATCATTTTCCTACTGAAGGAATGATGTTGGTTGACCAGCCTCAGTGCTAGACCCTCACTCCATCTTTGGAGATGACTTCCATCCTGGAAGAAGTTTGAGCTCCACTGTATCGATGGCTATAAAGATCCCATCTCGCTTCTCAAAATAATAGGTAATTTCAGGGCTGTGGCCAAATTGCAGCATGGTTTTACTTCACTAACTTGCCATGTGAACCCTCCCTCGAGCTCTGTGCTTTCATCTCTGCTGAGATCACTATTTGATGTGCTGTGCAAAGCTGCTGCACATCAGGAGCAGTGACCTGGCCAAGCAGCCGCTTGGTTTTCAGGTGTGAGCCCAATCCCAGTGATCAAGGAAGGGATTTCTGCACAGCCCCAGCGTGCATGTTCATAAGAACCTTTGAGATGAAAAGCATTTGTAGACACTTAAAAAATTCTTGTGGACAAGTCCAGCTTCCAAGACAGGAAACGTTCGTGGGAATAGGATTAGACTCAACGTGTGAACAGCTTAGCCCCAAAAAGGCTGGGTGTGCTCTCTCCCTGTCCCCAAACCCCTAAAACTTCTTCTGGTTGTGCTCCAGATGCAAAGTCCACAGTTTTGCCAGCTGTGGATGGGGTAACAAGGGGCTGCCCCTCTGCAAAGCTGACTTAGGTCCCGAGGACTGCTGTTCACAGAGGGTTATTTCCTTTGGGTTCTCTTCTGAATTTACTGCCACTGAACAGCACCACAGCGACCTTCTGAATGAAAGAGAAATTCACCCTGCACACTGCAGCAGCTGCCTGCAGCCATGAAGGGAAATCATCATGGGGGGTTTCTGTAAGGGTCAGCTGATACCTGTGGAGGACACTCAGCATCAGTCACTCCTTTCAAATAAAGGTTGGGAAAGTTTGAGCAATGTCCTGTCCCACCAGGAGAGAAATTAGAAGCCTTTTTCATGAAAGCAGTTCTCATTCGACCCTGGAACTGTAGCTGTTGTGTCAGCAGCCAAGTTGGGGTCGAGATTAAATGACTTAAAAGTTCCCCAGGTCAGTTCTCAAGGCTATGTTTGGGATCCTTGCTCTGACCTCTCTCAAAGCAACTGAGCTTTCACAGGACTCACAAGAAGGAGGAAGGACTTTCACACCAGGAATCTGATAAAGGTCACACAGATTAAAAAAAACATCCGTGTGATCAGCTGACAGCCTGAGAAGGTGACAGGGAGAACCACCAAAGCCTCTGCACAACTTCCTCAGTTTGCTCTAAAGTCAGCTAGTTATGATCTAAATATTTGGAATTATTTTGGGCTGCTACACACAGGAGGAGAAGGAAGGTACACAGAAACTTGGCTGGTGTGTTGTCATGGCACAGTGACTTGTTTCAGCCTCTCAGTTGAACAGGCTTGACTTGTTATGAGAAGCTTGAGAATTGCTTTAATCCAATATCTCTGACACTTCTGTTATTTCTGGTGAGAAAGGGAAGATCTCAGTACTGTAGGTTTTGCCACTTTTCCTTGGCACCATCGGGCTCTGTGGAGTTTGTTGTCCAAGTGAGGCAGCCCCTCTCATCCCTTTCTTTTTCCCAAGGCTTGGAACAATGCACTCTGCTTTTATTCATAGAATCACAGAATGGTTTCAGTTGGAAAAGGACCTTAAGGTCCTTCCAACCTCTTTGCCATGGGCAGGGACAACAGATATTACCTTCCAAAATTTGATGAAGCACTGATGCTTCATCGAATGACCAAACTAGATTTGCAGTTTCACTTAAAATTACTCTGTACTTAAAAAAAAATTTACTTTTTTTTTTTTTTTTTATCTTTCAGTGGATTTGGAATGGCCACTCCAGTGCCCTTGTCAGGTTTTCAGTGTGTGCAGGTCTGAGGAGATGTTAGTGATCCCCAAGTTCTCCATCTTCTCCTGGCACAGCCTCTGGTGGAAGGACGCAGAGAGTCACAGTTTTGTTCCATGGGACCCCAGCAAACATCTGGACTTTGTTTAACTGTTTTTTGTTTTCTTCTTCCAAGGCACCAGGACTCTTCCTCCTGTCCACATCCGTGTGTAGTGAGCTGGTGGCTACTCTACGAGGGAATGAAGTTGGGATTCATCATCTCTCATGCAGGAAAACAGGGAGGAGCAGGCACAGGGCCATCAAAGGTACACAGAGGTGCTGGTGGGGAGGCAGGGAGTATAAAACCAGCTTGTGCAATGCAAATATGTATTGCTGTTCCCTTCCGGCCTCTGTGCTCAGGTGGAGAGGTGGTGTCTTCATGCTGCTGTCAATTAGACTGCAATTAAACACTGTTTAATTTGCAGTGACATTTAAAAGCAATTAAGGAAGTTTAAATGTTAAATGTATGTTTTTGTCTTTCCAGTTACACACAGCTTTGAAGGGAAAAAAATATCCCAAATATTTAATTATACGCTTACAACTTTGTAAATAAGCCTGACAGTACTATAAAAAGATTTTTAATCTCTTGCATAACTGCTTTAACTTAATGCTTCAGGGTGTGGTGCTCTATTAAAACACCGACACATGTAGTTTCTTATTGTAGCTCCTGTATCCAGCATTGTCTGGGGAGCAGTTGGGGTGTGCATTTCCATATCTGCTTCGGGCAAAATCACCCAGGTAGCTCAGAGCACCTATACAAACCCTGTTGAGGTTTCCCTGAAGCAGGATACGGAATCATGAGTCAGAGCTTCTCAGCAGTGCTGATAACTTCATCTGCCCACAGTGACCAGCAGCTGGAGGGTGCAGTATCTCAGGCTGGATCTGGAAAAGGAGCTTTGTTGATGTCCTTCCCTCTGGACAGGGTCAGGAGAGAGGAGCAAGCCCTGCCTGGCTTGTCTGCTCCTTAGGTGCCAGCAAACCTTGTCACCTTGACTGAGTCATCACATACCACCCTTGCTTTTTGTGCTTGCTTGGGAGACTCCTGCAGGCTTTACACCTTGTCCAAAGCCTGGATCCCATCCATCTGATCCCAGTACTAAGGTTCTGGCCTTTTTGACCATATACTGAGGGACCCCTTTGCCACTTTGTAGTCACTTCCTTGTGGCATCTTGCCACTGAACAATGACCCTGTGGCTCTTCCTCTTGCCTCAAGGTCGCTCCACAAGGAAGGCGTGGGCCCCCCAAGTTGTGTTAACCACCACTCTGATGTGATGGGGTGCAGCCAAGCCTGGTAAAAAGAATTCTCCTCAACTCACCTGCCCTGTCCTTCCCTAGTCTCTGTCTCATCTCTTATGTTCTTTCATTGCTCCTGTTTCACAGTATCCCAGAACTCCTCTTCATCAGGAATTCAAGGCATTGATACCTGTCCTTCTCACCACTGTCTAGCAAGGAATATAGAGCTGGGGGTGGCACCTGTTTAGTTGAAGAGTTTCCATCCAAGAGTCTGTGCTTGACACCTGACCTCAGCATCAGCCTGTCTGATATAATTTCTGTAATTTCATCTTATTGTTTCCATTGACACATGGGTTTATTTTATACAGGTACTTTCTGCAAAGTGATGTTTAACGTGCTCTGCTGGGTCTGAGTGCTGTCCTTGACTCAGGAATGTTTTTTGTATTGTATAAATATGATCTCAGTCTGTTGTCAGGATCACACACCTCTTTGAATAGGAAGATCTGTGCAGCATCTGGGGACAGTGTGTATGTTGATTTAAAGCTTTCTCCTCCTGAGCACTCAGAGGTTTTCCTGGAGCAGATAGAATTATTTAACAGCCTCTCTGGCCTCCTTCCCACACCAGCCCCAGCTTTGAGACGGCCCTTTGACTGTTGTTCTACCCCGGTCAGACCTTGTTCTCCAGCCTGAGACTGTCCTTTGTTCCCAAGACCTACAGATATTTGTAGGCAATCCCAGACCCATCAGCTCTTTCTGTTGATCTCCCTGCAGTCTGCTGTCTCCTTGGCAAGGGATAACAGAGCTCTTCTGCCTGTCAGCTTCAGGAGGTGATAGCCCATCATGATTGCCCTGTCTCCTCCTGGTCCCTCTGCCATCCTCCATCCCCAGCTCCATGGCTTGTCCATAACCTAAATAACTTGGCCACTTCCAGCTCTTAATGCTTCTATAGTTGTAGACAATTCCTTGGCACTTAAATATTAACGTGCTGATTAATAATGAAAACCATAATTGTAGTTAGGTTTAAAACTTTAATAGGGTGAGGAGTTAGCAGAGGTGCAGTCCATAACAATGAAACTGTGCTATTAATATATATATTTAAGCATCTATCCCTGCAGTAATAACATTGCACAAGGGCAGTATCCCCTGTGTGGATGTCTGTGAAGATGTTTGCTCGCAGCGCTTGGAAGCTTGGAGCAGGAAGTCATAAAGCACTAGGTATGATATTTATTTTATTCACAGGGGTTTTAAAAAGTCCCATTAAAAGTTTTCAGTCTGAGTCTTAAAAATGGACAAGGGCAGGGGAAAATTCCTGGAAAGAAATATATTCATTGTCTGCTTCGGGCACACCAGTCTGCAAATGGAGTATTTGTTACAGTCTTAAAGTAGCCCAAGATGCTGCAGTCAGTTATGTTGGGCTCAATGATCTCAGAGGTCTTTTTCAACAGAATTGATTCTGTGATAAGGGACAAAAAAAAAAAAAAAAATCGGGAACAGCAAGTGGAGCAGAAACAATGGAGAAAACGTTCTGGATAGCCGGGAGCTGTGGAGGGAGGGGATGTATGGGCTGTAGTTGTGGTGGCTGTGTGTGGGACTGGAGCACCTGAGCCTCGCCAGCCCCTGCTCCGCCGCCTTTCTCGCTGTGGTGTTGCTGTGAGCACATTTCTGTGCTGCTGGGTGGTGTCTCCTGCTGAGCCCGGCTGGCGCTGCACCAGCTGCGCCTCCCCTGCCAAACTTCCAGCGATGCCTGCGAAATTAAATCAGCACTGGAGCATTGTTTTACATTAGGAGCGTGTGAACGGAGGAAAATAAATTTAAATTAATGTATTATATGCGATAGCACGTGGGCAGATAGATAGAAATCTATTGATGTTATAGATGCGTAGCACAGACAAACTATTGATGTTATGGATGCAGAGCATCCAACCCATTTATTGATGGGAGAATTTTAAAAGGAGGTGTATTGTTTAGGACCGAATAGCGTCATAATATGTAGTATAACAGGACTGTATACTACTACTATGTATATATAAAATTAATACTGCATAATAAGGTTATAATTCTTAATTATAATGCTATAATTCCAAATTCAGGGCAGCCAAGTTCCTCTGACAGTGGTGTCTGTTGTCACAGGACTCGATGCCCCAGTCTCTGCTCCCGCGCAGCCAGAGCCAACTATTTTCAATATAAATTGGAAATACGTGTATTAAAAACGCCAATTCCCTTGTTTTCCCCCTTGTTTCCCGCGATCCTCCCCCTCAGCCGAGGAGCGGGACCGGCCCGGCCGCTCCGGGGTTAACGGCGCTGCCGCCCCATTGGCGGGCGCCCCCCCCCCCCGCTCCCCCATTGG